>NC_059132.1:17778975-18082005 GCF_020740605.2 Lemur catta | reverse complement strand
GGACTCTTGGTATTTTCTTTTAAATGCAGCTTCCATTTGTTGGCAGTCTTACAGTCTTCTGCTGTATCATCATTGGGTCTTTCCCCCTTTTCAAAGAAGCTCTCCAGCGATATTTGTTTTTTATGCATTTTTGCTAAGGTTAGCTTGTGGGCTTACCAAAACTGTGACTGAGAGAAGTGCACAGTGCAGGAAACAGGCGCAGACAGAAGTGGTAAATAAAATAATGGGTGGGCTACGCTCAGCCTAAAATAAGTGTCAGACTCTGACTTAAAGCCTGTCACCAGATGCAGCTGTACAACTGAAGTACATCAACTTACTTGCCACTATAAAGTCTGTCACCAAATGCACCTTGCCAGTTGTCCCTTGCCACTCACTGATGGAATTTTGATGTGAATCTGCAAGCAATTGATTTATTATGGTTTTTGTGCAGTTAAACCTCTCTGCTAATGATAATCTGTATTTGCAGTTGCTCCCCAGCGCTAATATCACTGCCTCAGCTCCACCTTAGATCATCAGGCATTGGATTTCCATAAGGAGCACGCAACCTAGATCCCTCACACACACAGTTTATAGTAGAGTTCGCATTCCTATGAGAATCTAATGCTGCAGCTGATCTGACAGGAGGCGGAGCTCAGGCGGTGATGCAAGCAATGGGGAGCAGCTGTAAATACAGATGAAGTTTTGCTGGCTCCCCCATCACTCACCTCCTGCTGAGTGGCCCAGTTCCTAACAGGCCACGGACTGGTACCTCTAAACACAGAGTTGAGAATTCCCCTCATTCATTTTTCTGGTTCTGGGAAACAATTTGCTGTATCTCCTGAGGAAATCAGGCTGATTAGATCACTAAAATATGATAATATTATTTTGATAAGGACAAAATTTGCCCAAAGGTGTTTTCAAGAAACACACACATGCGTGTACACACGCAGATGCGCACACACTTGCTGTAAGAGGGAAAGTGGATCTGGCTCTTGTCGTCATTCAGTGTCTATAACACACAAGCTTGTTTTTGGGTAATGTTCAGTATCTTACCAGTTCCCCCACCCTGGAAAAAAATACCCCTGTGGCATCTAGGAATGTGATAAGAGTTATCTTCAAGGAATACGATTTCATTCTTTGATTTTAGTGGGATGTATACATCTTTGTTAGAAGTTGAACTAGTGCCAGAGACTTGAAAACAGAAACAAACAAGTGTGTGGCTCTGATTTTCCCTTTCCAGAAATAATACTGAACTCCTGGACAGGCACTCTCCTGAAGAGATGATGTTTTTATTCATATTATAATCTTGAACTTAAGGATAAGTGAGAGAAGGTTTCCCAGAAAAAGGTCTTGCGAAGCATTCCATGTGTTACGATGTTGAAAGAAAATGTCCCTCAATCAAATATGTTTGGGAAATAAAGTGAATGAAGTGACCTCTTAGCAAATTAGAAAGAACATTATTAAAGAGTCTAAGAGGTCCTAAAAATCAAATAAATAAATGATAACAACAGCCCCTATAACTTTTTTTATCCAATGTACCCCATACTGATTGGCCACAGTGCACCATAAAAAGTCCATGGAATCAGTGGTGCATGGAATATCTTTTGGAAAATGCTGACTTAGAAATTCAAGTGGCTCGTGATAGGTGGAAAAGTAAAGTTCTTATGTGTAAGTGTAGCTATCAGAACCTTTAGTGGCTTGTGGGATCATTTATAATATTTTAAAGGGGAAACATCTTTGGGGTGATGTGTGCTATTTCTGTATATGGCAGTTACAGCTGCCTCTCGAACTGTAAAAGCATGGCAGTAACACACAGCAGGTGGGAACATTGGCTATAGAGTCAAGTCTTACGATTGACACCACCCACACGACTTTGTATGACACTTAAATTCTTTGAACCTGACCCATAAGTAACACTTAGCTCAAAGGAAATTATGGAGATAATGTAAACAAAGTGCTTAGCATTGTACTGTGCAAATAGTAAGTGCTCAATAAGAGGTAGCTGTTTTACTTTTTTCATCTTTTTTCTGATGCTTCTTATGGGTTTGTGCAGAATCATTCACACTCTTGTAGAGCCCTCTTCTTGTCAGGGCATGCATTTGTAAGAAGGCCAAGTGGGTATTAACTATCTCATATACAGACCTCATTAGTGCAATTCACAAACCAAGACTAGAGTTTCTTGGAGACAGAAGGCAGAATTATTTCTTGCAATGTTATCCACATTCTTCTTTAGCAATAGTATGTAGTTAAGTGGCACTTTTAAAAGCCATTAGCACAAAAATCACTTATATTAACACTAGTCTTAACATTAAAAATCAGTTTTCTATAAAAATCTGTGAATATCCTTTATGCTGTTACTAAACCTGGGCAGAGATGGCCCCTTAAAAATCAAAATGGGTCTTATAAAACAATCCCCCAAGGACATTTATAGTATAACATAATGGGTTGATGTTTACCGTAAGTACAGATCAGCAAATTGCCCAGCAAACATTTGTATTTGCCAGGCATGCAATTCATTGGTGGAACTACAAACAAGTGCTTTACGTTATCCACAAAAACTCTTGCTGCTCATACATCTGAAACTGACTTTCAAAAAGGAAAGTTCCCACTGCAGGTTTATAAAAAGATTTTTTACTTGAGTTCATAATGACTCAAGTAGGATTTCTATACTATATATTGGGTTTATCATTAATTTTGGAGTCAGAACATGACAACAGTTATTAATAGTTTAGGGCCATGGGAAACTCTCAGAGAGGTACATGATCTGATTTAAAGTGTACAAAGATCTTCCTGGCAATGGAGGGTGGTACCAACCAGTTACAAGCTATTGCAGGGGTTCAGAACATACACTGTAGAAATATAAAATACATGAGGGAATAGACCCTGAAGAGTCCTGATCATTTTAGAGGTGAATTTAACCAAATCTTCCACTAGGTAAAATCTTTGGCTTTAACATCTGTTCAAGAAGATATGAAAGGATGGAATATCCTGTAACATTTGTTAAAAGGTAATATAAACTTGATGTGTAAACCAAACAAAGAATATGTGAGAAACTTATAGCCAATCTCAATTTAAGTTTTATATGCAAAAACCCTATTTAAAATATTAGCATGCCACTTAAAGCAATGTGTCAAAAAGTACTTTGTAATCAGATGGGGTTTCCCTCAAGAATTCATGGATGGTTTAACATTAGAAAAACTACTAATGTAATTAAATATGTTAACAAGTTAAAAGAGGAAGGATATGGTCATCTCAAAGGATACAAAATAATTTGATAAAATAAAACATTCATTTCTGATTTTAAAAAAAGAATCCAGGAAATCTAAGAAGATATTGTTAATATGATGTTAAAAACTTAAAGCAAACATCTTAATGACAAAAGTTTGAAATATTCATTTTAAAGGAAAGTCAACAATGTGTTTTCTTCTTTCTATCCCACATTGTACAGGAATGCTAACTAGTATGAAAAGATAAGAAAAAATACATGCATATAGGGAATGGAAAGAAACAATATTTTCATTATTTGCAAGAGACTCTAAACAAATTATTAGAACTCTAAAGAGTACAAAAGCTAATGATGCTCCTATAGACCAACAACAATTAGAAAATGTAATTCTAGAGAAGATACCATTTAAATCTATGAAGTACCTAAGGAATAAATGTAACAAAAGATGGCTTAAATTTTATGAAGAGAATTATAAAACCTCCAAAATCCAGATGATAAAATAAATTAAAAGATTTACAAATTTAATTATATTAAAAAATTTAAACTTCTGTGTTATAAACGATACCATTATCAAAGTGAAAGGGAAGTCTAAGACTGAGAGAACGTTGTTTCTTATGTAATTCTCAAAGAATAGGAATCCCTTATACATTAAGGGCTCCTACAGTACTTGAAGTTGAATTAGCACAGAGCCCAGTCCTTGATCTCCTTCTCTTTCTAATTTATTCCCTTGCTGATTTTACCCAGCCTCGTGCCAACTGTGCTTTTGATGACCAATAGGTATCTCTAACTGACTCCCCTCCAGCCTTCATCATCTCAGTTGTTGCACTTCTATCCTGCCAGTGGCTCAAGGCAACCTCTAGCTTACAGGAACCCTGGATTCCTCTTTTCTTTCACATTCCATGTTTATATCATCTGTACTTTCAAATCATGTCCAGAATCTAATCACTCTTCGTCACGTACGTTGCTACTATACTGGTTCAAGCCATCATCATCTCTTACTAGTATTACAATAGCTTCTTAAATGATCTTCTTGCATCTGTTCTTTTTTTGTTTGTTTGGTTTTTGTTCTATTTTGAGATACGGTTTCACTCTGTTACCTGGGCTCGAGTATAATGGCACCATCATAGCTCACTGCAACCTCACACTCCTGGGCTCAAGTGATCCTCTTGCCTCTACCTCCTGAGTATCTGGGACTATGAGTGCACACTGCCACACCTGGCTAATTTTTTTTAATTTAATTTTTGTAGAGACATGTCTCGCTATGTTGCTCAGGCTGGTCTCAAAATCCTGGCCTCAAGCAATCCTCCTGTCTCAGCCTCCCAAAGTGCTAGGATTACAGACGTGACCACACCCAGATAATTTATTAATTTTTTTCTGACATACAAAAAACTGTGTATAACCAATGTATACAACTTGATGAATTTGGAAACCATCACCATGATCTATGCCATAAACCTGTCCACCATCTCCAAATGTTTCATCCCACTTTCTTATTTTTTTAAATAAGAAAGTATTACTATTTTTTTTGTAGCAAGAACACTTGTAACAGAAGATCTACTCTCTAAACAAATTTTAAGCATATACTATAGTACTATTAACTACATGCACTATATTGTACAGTAGATCTCTAGGACTTATTTATCTTTTATAACCAAAACTTTATACTATATGACTAACCGTGCCCCATTTTCCGCTCCCCTCAGCCCCCATCAACCACCATTTCACTCTTTGCTTCTATGAATTTGACTATTTCAAGTCTGTCATGTAACATGTATCATGTAGCATTTGTCCTTCCATGTCTGGATAATTTCACTAAACATAATGACCCACAGATTCATCCATATTGTCACAAATGGTACAATTTCCTTCTTTTTTAAGATTACATAATATTCCACTGTAAGTATGTATCATATTTTTACTCAACATCACTAATCATCCAGGAAATTCAAATCAAAATCACAATGCAACATCATCTCACACCTGTTAGAATGGCTGTTACCAAAAAAAAAAAAAAAAAAAGAGAGAGAGAGAAAGAGATAAATACTGGTGAGTTTGTGGAGAAAAGGGAACACTTGTACACTGTTGGTGGGAATATAAATTGGTATAGTTAAAAAACAGCATGCAAGTTCCTCAAAAAACTAAAAATAGAAATACCAGTCATCCAGCAATACCACATCTGGGTATGTGTCCAAAGGAATTGAAGGCAGGATCTTGAAGAGATATCTGTCCCCCGTGTTCATCACAGCAGTGTTTACAATAACCAAGACGTGGAAGCAACCTAAACATACATGCTTGCTTCTATTCTATGTGTATCTTACACAGGAGCCACATTGATCCTTTAAAACCTTAAGTCAGATCACAGCTCAGAACCCTGCAGTGACTCTCTGATTTTCACTCCAACTTCTTCCTCCCTTGCTCTCTCTGGTATAGCCACACACCAGCCTCCTTGCTGTTCTTAAGACATGACAGCCTTGCTCTCACTTTACAGTCTTGGTTCTAGCTGTTTCCTTTGTCTGAAATGCTTTGTACTGCCAGAAACTAGTTGGCTGATTCCTTTGGCAATTTCAAATTTGATCAAATCTTCCCTCAATGAGGACTACTCAGACCACAATATTCTACGACACGACTTACACCATTCCCTTCACTGTGCTCTTTTTTTTAAATTTTGTGTATCACCTTGTAACATACTGTTAATATATATTTTACTTATTTTTCACATTCTCTATTTGTAAGAAAGTGAGCTCCACAAGAGCAGACATTTTGTGGTTGTTCATTGATGTTTTGTGAGCATCTAAAAGAGTGTCTAGAAATAGTGGGTGTTCAAATAAGTACTTCTTGAATAAATGAATGAATAAATCAATAAATGAAAATCAATAAGATAGAAAAATAGAAAATGGGCAAGTGATATGAACAGAAAATTTGAACAGAACACCTAAATGACCAATAAACACAGAAGAAGCTTCTCAATCTAGAAGCTCAATCTAAAATGAAAAACTAAATCAAGATAACACTCATCAAACACAGATGAATTTGTTCTTCTTACTGGCAAAACAAATTAAGTCTGCTAACGATAACATGAAGTGTTGGTGAGGGTTTGTAGAAGCAAATAAGCAAATAGTGATACATTATCTGCTTTGAATGTAAATTTGAATGAATATTTTAAGTTCATTGTAGTAATACTGAATAAAATTATACATACTCTTCAACCCAGTGACCTCACTTCTAGATGCATTTTCCAAATAAACTCTCCTACATGGACAAGAAGATGTTGGTAGCACTGTGTGTAATCGTAAAAAAAAGAATAAAAACCCACAACCCAAATCCTTCAAGAGGAAAAATATAAATAAACTCTGATTTATTCATACAATACAGTTTTATATAACTGTTAAAACTAATAAGCCAGAACTACATGTATTAACATGAATTAATTTTAAAAACGGAATGCAGAGTAAAAACAAGTTGAAGAATATATACAATATGCAATGCTACCGGAATTTTTTAAAGACACAAAAATAGTATCCATATGGCTTTATATATGTGTGTATGAAAATATACAAAATGCATAGGAATGGCAATACCAACTTCAGGAGAGTGACAGTATTTGGGAGGGAACGAGGAAGGGTTTGGGCAATGGGGCTTTTGTGCTGTGATTTATTAAATTCTGTTAAAAAAGATTTTCCAAGTAAATATGATAACAATTACTATTTATTTAATCACAATGTGGGAGTCTCTCATGTTATTTTCTGTGATATAATTCCAAATTTTAAATTTAAAAACTTTAAACTAACATTTTGACAAATAAGAGTAAAAGAGAGATAAAAAGAGAGATTGGATGATAGCGTAAGGGAGAAGCAAGGAAATACAAAGTTCTGCTGGGAGAGGTGAGATCTAAGTATATTTGTAAGCAGGAGAGAAGGGGCTTTGAACACATAATATAAGAGAAAGGGTAAGAGTGTAAAGTCTTGATGGCACATGTAGGATGTCAAAACAAAGGCACAGAGGTAGCTGTTAGTTTTGACAAGAGGGAGTCATATTTCTTCTACAAGAAGAGGAAGGAAGGAAATACTGGTTGAAGGTGCAGAGTTGTATTGAGATACAGAAAAGATAAAGGGAACTGAAGCAAACTTAACATTCTCAGTAAAGTTGAAGACAATGGAAAACTAAGACTGTTTCCAGTTAGAAAGGTAAGCGAGGGTTTTGGTAGTTTGAGGAGACAAAGAGAAGGTATGATACCTTGGCAGATACGTAATAAAAAACTG
Source organism: Lemur catta (assembly GCF_020740605.2). NCBI lineage: Eukaryota > Metazoa > Chordata > Mammalia > Primates > Lemuridae > Lemur > Lemur catta. Next base: position 18,074,541 of record NC_059132.1, on the reverse strand, counting down.
GGACATAAATAGTAGAGTAACCAAGCAGCCTTATAAACCTGATTGTGTTAGAAATTAGTTTAGTTTCATGCTCTACCTGATTTTTTAACTTCCTCAGGCAGCAGCAGTACCCAACCTTTGTGGCACCAGGGATTGGTTTCCACTGACCGAGGTAGGTTGGGGGTGGGGAGGCGGAGCTTATGCATTGCTGGGGAGCGGCTGTAAATGCAGATGAAGTTGGCCCCCTGTCCTGCCACTCACCTCCTGCTGCGCAGGGGTCAGGGACATCTGCAACCCAGTGTTGGGGACTACAGAGATAAAGGATATAGAAAATGAGTACAGGGGCTTATTTAGAGTTGAAAATCAACATAATTGCAAAAGCAAAAAAAAAAAAAAAGGCGGGTGGGGAGGGAATCCATGACTCTATGGTGTTAATGAGAGCAGACATGAAATAGCTAAACCTCAGTTCAAGGCTGGGAAAAGAGGCAAGTGAGACTCTCCAAATGCTCATGGAATGCGGAAACAGTAAGAAATTGAAGACATGAAAGAGTTGAAGTTATCATGAGGGCAAAGGACATTTTTAGCAAGACTGCAATGACAAGAAGAAGCTGGTACTCCAGAATTTTGGAGATTGTCACCTCAGATATTACTTAGTTCACGATAAAATCAAGAAGTGTTTATAGATGGGAAAAATCAAGTGAAAATGATCATTGAAGTGTGGATGAGTCTTATGAAACCCAAGTATTGGATGATGCCATAAGTGTAAACTTTGAAAATAGCAGAGGGTGACAGAAATGATAGCGTGAAAAGGACACTAGCATAGCTGTTGGAATTCTAAAAAAAAGAATATTGCTATTATTTTAGGAAAAAGGATAAAGAGTGTTATTTTTATTTTATGTTTTCATAATTATTTTACTCAATATTATATTGAGATTTATTCATGTTGATAACATGTAAATCTAATTCAGTCATTTGATTATTTTTACTGTATTCATTTATATGAATACCCTAATTTATTATCTATTCTCTAACTGATGGTTGTTTTCTATTTTTTTGCTCTGACAAAATAATGCAAAAATAAATTTTATTTTTAATCATGTTTTATTATGCACACATGAGGGAAGATCTCTAGGGCATTTATGTGGAAGAGAAATTCCCAGCGCATGAGTCATATATATTTTCAATTTGAACATGAAAGTATGCAGAATGATATATATAGTGAATACCATTTCTGTACATTTTTAAAACAAGTAAACTTTATATACATGCATATCAACCAAAGATACAAAATTTGGCAAGGAAGTGCAAGAATATATATGAGGACAATTGTTATTCTAAAGAAGGAAAATTAGGTGCTTATTTATTTCTTTACGTATGTTTGAAATATTTCATAATAAAAAGATAAAAATAGCATGCTTTCAAAATGATATAGTTCATTGTAAAAACATTTGGAAAGCACAATGAAAGAAGTAGATGAAAATAAGAATAACTTTCCATACCAATACTCTGAGATAAGAACTATTAATATTCTAGTATATGTTTTCCATTATATACACATGTAAATATAGATAGCTTATATTTTATATAATGTTTCAAGACATGCTTTTATTTTACTTAACAATACATCATAAAAATGCTATTAAACTTTGAGTTTCAGCTCCAACATGTAAAAACCTTAGCAGTTATCACTCCCATCCTTAAAACAAGAAAAACCTGAATAAACTAAAAACCACTGACTTTTCTTGGATGCAGCAGAGAACTGAGGTTGCAGGGCAAACCACTGCTGCAAAATCTAGAGAGAAAAGAGAAGCCAGAGGATCGTAGCCTGATCTGCATCCTGGAGCAGATAGCTGTTGGAGCCATAAACTGGTAGGAAGACTTAAATGATAATTTTAACAGATTGTTGAAAGTTGAATGCAGATTAGCTTGAAAGCATGAAATTCCAGGAGGCCATAGACTTAGAGGCCCGCTATGCAAATTTACTTCCATGAACCCCACCAGGTTCTTATAGTGAACAAACAAGGTCATCTCCTCATGGCTCTGGCAGGGGAGGGCAACAGTAACCACTGTGAAAAATGCCCAGTGCATTCCCGATAACAGAGGTCTACTCCCCAGGGGAAAATACTTTACCAGAACCTTATCTCATATAGGGAAATAGAAATCAAAGCTCCCGAGGAAATGAGGGGGTGGAAACCTAAGAAACATCTTGTGAAGGCCACAGCCCAGGGATACACAAGAGTAAGATTCAATCATGTGATTACAGAATTCTCCCCATCTCCTATACTTTATCATCACATGAACAAGTCTTCATGGGTTTATAGGAGTAGATTAAACCCGAAAGAGCTGTAAGACACAGATTTTATCTGAGAAGTAGTTCTTAGGGAAGTCCAAGACAACATGGGAGTTAAAAGCAAGGATTATAGAGAAATCTGAAGCTTTGGCACCTATGGTAAGCATTAAACAAAGATCAACTCCTAGCCATATTAACACAAAACCTCACACTAAAGGCCTATTTACCTTAGTTTCTGTTACACTATACATCATGTCCAGCTTTTAACAGAAAAATTACAAGGCATACTACAAGGCAAGAAAAAACACAGTCTGAAGAGAAAAAAAAAAGCATCCAAACCAGACTCAGATATAAAACATATTTTTGAGTTATCAAACCAAGCATATAAAATAATTATATTCGCTATGTTAAGAACTCTAATGGAAAAAGTACACAACATGCAAGAACAGATGGTCCATGTAATAAGAGAGATGGAAAATTTAAGAAAGAATCAAAAGAAAATGTTAGAAGTAAAAACCACTATAACAGAAATGAGGGATGCATTTGCAAGTCTTATCAGTAGACTGAACAGGGTCAGTGAAAGAATTAGGAAACTCAAAGATAGGTTGATAAAAAGTTCCCAAATTGAAATGGAAAAAATAATGACAGTATAGAAAAGAATAGAAACCCCCACACTGGGACAGCTTCTAAAATAGGCATATGCATAATGAGACTACCAGAAGAGAAGAGAGGGAGAATGGATCAGAAGAAATACTTGAACTAATAATGATCAAGAATTTTTCAAAATTCATGAAAGACATCAAACCACAGATGCAAGAAGCTCAGAGAACATCAAACAAGATAAATACCCAAACATCTACATTTAGGCATATTGTATTCAAACCATAGAAAACTAAAAACAAAGAGAAGATCTTGAAAGATGCTAAGGGAGGGGGAGCAGTTCAGAAACACTGTATCTATAGAGCATAAGAATTCGGTGGGCTTTTCATCAGAGCCGCACAAGAAAGAAAAGAGCAGAGTGAAATATTTAAAGTTTGGAAAGAAAGAAACCACCAATTTGAAATTCTACATCCAGCAAAATTATCCTTCTAAAGTAAAGGAGAATTAAAGCCTTTCTCAGACAAACAAAAATTGAGGGGTTGTGGATCACCAGGATTTATCTGCAGGATTTCTGCTCTGTAAAAAAATACTAAAAGTTTTTTCTGGTAGAAGAAAAATGTTACACGTCAAAAACTCAGACCTACATAAAGAAAAGAGGGTAGTGAGGAAGGAATAAATGATGGCAAAATAATACATCTTAGTTTTCATATTCTTAATTGATCGAAGTGAAAGAAGTCAGTCTGAAAAGGCGATAAATTATATGATTCTGATTATATGACATTCTGGAAAAGGCAAACTAAAGCAACAGAATAAAGTTCAGTGGTTGCCCAGAATTCAGGGTGTGGGAGTTTGTTGAATAGGTAAAGCACAGGGAAGTTTTTAGGGAATGAAACTATTTCATTCTATACTGTAATTACGAATATATGACACTATGCATTAGTCAAAACTCATAAGAATATTTCCACATAAAAAGTTAACCTACATGCATGCAATTAAAAAATTCTTTTATGAGTTCCAAAGATTCCAAGATGGAAATCAGAATGAGATTAAACAATCTAAGTTTATTACAAAACCTATAAAACAACTTTACTGGAGGCTGTGGAAGAAAAGGAGCTGATCTAAAGAACATTGGAAGTGAGTAGAGTCTGTGAGATTAAAGTTAAAACAAAGCACACATAAGCGCTGTACACTAGTTAATAAAGTGATTCTCATGGGGATATAAGTTAAAAATTCTGAAATTATGAGACATGAATCCTGGAATATAACAATTAAGTAAGTGGATGGCAGATGGTAGGAGTTAGGTTTCTTACCATCAAAGCAAGAGTTTACAGATAAGCAAGAGGAGAATCTAGAACGATCTATGCAACAATGGATTAGAATTAGAGACATCAGTATGAACTCATGTTTAGCTAGATATAGCTACAGATGGTTAAATACAGGAATGTTTACAAATATGTGTATATACTCTGGTTAGCATACTTACATATATACTTCATTATTCTGCTAGGCCCAGGAGCAATGACACCTCAGTAGCAATGAACACAATTAGTGTCCAGAGCTTGGTTTCTACTACCATTCTTCAATGAAAGGAACTAGAGTTCCTTGGAGAAAGGACTGATTGTAAGACTGGGGAAGAAAATATACAAGATGAGCTTAGAGCATCTTATAATGTCAGAGAATAAGTAATACTTTGGTTAAACGCATAAGACAAAACAAACATAGTGATGGGAGCATGTTAAAGGGACATAGGAGTCAACTGAAAGAACATCCAGTGGCCAAATATGAAAAAATTTGAGCAATAAATTAAATAACACATAGATTGAATTATGGCCTAAAGTACAGAATATATGTCCTTAAGTTTACACTATATAAATATATTACTGAATAAATAAATAAATGAGAGAGAACAGACAAATCTCCCATGCAGAAGAATTCCAAACAATTTACATAGATATTCTGCCCTCAAGGAGTTGTAACAGAACTCCCAACTCCTTAAGTGTGGGCTGCACACAGTGACTTCCTTACAAATAATACAGTGTGGAAAGGGAAGAAAAAAGTAATTTTATAGTAAAGAAATCTGACAAACGCTTCTTCAGCCAGATGATCAAGTTCAATATTAACAGTGAAACATCATCACAGGTATGATCTGATAAAAATGACACTTTCTGGCTCCTCCCCCAAATCCATAACAGTGGATTTCTAGGGATATTTTCCCTAGAAAAATATCAAATCACAATTAAAGGATAGTCTACAAAATGTCTGACCATGACTCCTCAAAACTGTCAAGGTCATCAAAAATAAGGAAAGTCTGAGAAGCTGTCACGGCCTTGAAGAATTTAAAGAGATACGATGACTAAATGTAATGTGATATCTTGAAATGGAAAAAGGATATTAGGTGAAAACTAAAAACTATGGAAACATGAATAAGAAATAGGCTTTAATTAATAATAATTTATTAATATTGGTTCATTAATTGTAACATATGTATCCTGTTAATGTAAGATGTTAATAATAATAATTAATAATTTATTAATATTGGTTCATTAATTGTAACATATGTATCCTGTTAATGTAAGATGTTAATAATAGGGGTAACTGGATGTGGGTATGTGGGGACTTACTAGACTATCTTCACAATTTTTCTATAAATCTAAAACTACTTTAAAAAATAATGTTTATTTAAAAAGTTATTCTTCTAAATATTTAAACACTACATACTGATACTTTGCATAGCTAAGCATTTAAATAATACCATGTTATGAACAGTCGTTTTTTTTTAATTTTTGACTGTTATAAACAAGGCTATAGGGAAGCTCTATTGTAAATCTTTGTGCAGATGAAGTTACTAATTAAAAAGGAATATCTGTTGGTAAGTTTCACTAAGAAACTTGTGTTCTTTTACATACTCATAGTGATGCATGAAAGTCCAATTTCCACACAGGCTTAGCCATACTGAATATTATCATCTATTTAATCTTGGCTAATTAAATAGGTGAAAATCATACCTCATTTTACTTTGAGAGGTAGAATTTTTCAAAATACTTTCATTGACTATTTAAATTTATCCCTTTCTGCATTTCAAGTTAATTTTAAATATAGATTTAATGAACTCCCACTATGTTCCAGGGCACATTCACATACATTATCTTACATTATCTTTATTATCCCTTGCATCTGGATGCAAGTAATACAAAACTCAATTAAATCTGGCTTAAACAACAGGAAGAGGCTATTATCTCACGTAAGAAGCAGCCCAGAGGGAAGGCAGTTGCCGGAATAATCCACCTGCTTAATAGTGTCAAGGTTCTGATATTCTCAGCAAGACTTGCCCCTCATTTGTACAAGATGACTATAGAAACTCCAGAAATCAAGTACAGAGGGAACACAAATTCATGTCAATGTCTTATTTTTCTTTTTGAGCATAAAAAACACTCTCTCCCAACCCTACCACCCCAGGCAGACTTCCCTTCATAGTTTATTGGCCAGAAATGTATTGCATGCTAAGGTCAGAGCAATGATCACTTGGCAAAGGAAAGGGGATGTGATTTAATTAGACAAATCAAGATTTTCTTCACCCCTTCTCTCCACCCCACACTGAGGAGGGTCTAGGCTCCTGGAGGAATAGGACAATTTGGAAGAGAGGGAATAAAATGAGGAGGGGAAAAAACAAGGAATAGCTTGTTGGATGAGCAGCCAACAATATTTCCCTCCATCATCAAGTGGCCCACTGTGAATTAGGCATCTGAGACCTGTTTAACCAATGAGAAATCTGTGCCTCAGAGAATGTAAGTAACTTGCTCAAGGCCACCCAGCAAGTATGACAAATCAGTCTGCATTCAAAATTTCTAACTGTAATCACAGCATCATTTAAAAAAAAACTTTCTCCAATGTAGATGGTATAAATTGCATAAATTTCACAGTTGTGATCACCACTAAGGGAGAGAAGTATAGGATTTCTGGCCTTTGGGGAAAGCAAATAGTGGGGAAAACCTGGCTGGACGATTGGGAAAAGTCTTCCTAAGAAAATAACATTTTAATTAAGCCAACAATGTTGGGTGCTACCTTTACAATGATAGCGTCTGAACTATTTTTTCATTTTGCATGGATGTGACTTGTTTATCACATTGACGCAATGACAGCTCCATGACAGGAGTTGTTGAAAGTCAGGGACATGGTGGCAAGAGAGACTTCAGGAAGAACTTCCGAAGACAGAAGGCAGGTCCTCAGTTATGTCCATGAACCCACTTGAGGTGGCTTCAGTGAGCTGGACAACCGTTCAGGGCCCAGCTAGATGAGATATCCCTTCTACCTAATCCCATTCTTGGTGCCCCAACAATGCTTGATGTCTCTTCGGCGGGACAGAATGCTTGATATTTGTCTTATTACTCTGGTCTTAGTTTTAAAAAATATGGCAAATATCAACATAATAAAGTACAAATTACAAGACAGAGAGCACAGATGTCCACTTGTACTTGGTGGAAAACAGGAAGAAGGGAAGAGAGAAAAGAAGAAAGGTAGGGAGGAAGGACAGGAGAAAGGGCAGAAAAAAATTAAAAGGCAAATCAAAATAATTCCAAATTGTTGTAATAGGTTTTGTTATTATTTAGGTATAATAAGGCCCATGATAAGATATGATAAGAGCCAGAGAACACTGCCATTAAAAATATAGTTTACTCTACTCGTAAGTAGAAGAATAGTTTATTCTGTCCCTGAGAGCGTGTACAGGTCACACCCGCTGGGTGGAGGGTAGCACGCAGGGAATCACTGGGGTCTATCATAAGGCAGAAGGAGAGGGTAACGGTGGGTAAGCGCCTTTATTGTGATTTCCATAGGAATGACAGGGTGGGGCGGGTAAGTAAGCAGGTTTAGGATCAGTTAGTTTAAATAATGCCTGTGGGCTCTGGGGCATCGGGGCTGGCCTTGGTTGTCCCTTACCTGGCCCAGGGGTGATGAGGGTGCATGTGTAGTGGCCCAGAGTGAAAGAGATTTTTAGGGGTATGGACATAATTGGCTGCTCAAGAAGGAGAACCGATGAGTCTCCACGCAGGGTCTCAAAACTGCATCAAGACAGCATTTAAAAAACAATATTGTACAACTGAATGCTACCGGATTCGAAGGAGTAATTTATATGTTCTGTCCTCTATTTGGGGGAGATGAGGAGTATTCTTAGAAGTATTTTAGTCAATGAATTTTAGATGATTGAACAAACACAGAACCCAAAGTAAAAATAGTTAAGGTCATACAGAATGGTTTCTTTTTATCACTTGGAGTATTAAAATTAGTTACAACATACCGATTGAAAAAAATCTTTATTTTAAACAGATATAAAGTAGGATTTATCTGCAAGAAAGGTAGCACAACTCCTTTCTATTAATTATGTTAACGTTTGCCCTAGCGCTGTGCACAAATTTGAGGCTATCTATGCTGTTTTATGCGTCAATAGCATTTTACTTGAAAATCATTAAATTCTGGTCTGCTATTATTAATGTCAAAGCAGGTTTCATGCAAAGATTCAGGGAAGAGAAGGAGAATAAATTTGTGTGTCCAGAAGGCTAATCTGCTGGTGATGTAGAAAATGTCACTAGAAACTCTGGTGATGTAAGCAAACACCAAGCTCATTAATTCTTGGATTTACTAATAAAAATGGTGCTTTAATGAATTGGGAAAATTAAGGAAACAAGGATAGGTAGTTAAATTCTGTAGTTAAGTATATGACTCTCCATCTGTTCAAAAGGCTTATATTGACATAATTTCTAATAGGAATAAAACGTCACTAAGATCAATATCTAGTGTATGTTCCAACCAAAATGTGACAATAATCTATCCATAGTAGCACTTATTTGATCAAAGACTTTATGGTTACTCAATCTATTTAACAAAAAAGCAATAACATTTTACTGAAAATTAAATTAGGATTTTAAACGCAAGGCAATATTCTTTCTAAAAGTATTTTGGCAAGCATCATTCATTCCAACAGGGACATCTTTATCTAATGATATCTAGTACTTATAAGGCATTTTCATCTTCCAAGTGTTTTACTAACACCAATTAATTAATTTTCATTTTATTGAAACAAGATAGGTAAATACAAGTTAAAGAGGAAGCTAATTTTCTTCCAGACCAGATGGGAAGTCAATGTCAAAATTTAAATTATGCTTAGGATTTTGGCTTCAGCCATTTGTCCTGATCATTAAGTAAAAAATACTTACCTCAGTATTATCAAATGCTGTGGAATCGTGTCCTTCAAAAAATAAAAATTCACAAACTCAAGAACCAAAGCTGAAAAGATAATTTCAATTTTTCAAGACTTCCTCTGTGTGCTTCTCAAAAAAAGAAAGAAAGAAAAAAGAGAGTAGTTCTTTTCCTCTTTTCCTTTTGATAAAATAACATTATTGTCCTGATAATGTCAAACTATAGTCCCTACAATGTGAAGTATGGTAGTTTTCAAATTATCTTTAAAATAACAGATTATTTTTCATAAAAGTGTTGTGAGAAAACATTGAAAAGAATCAGATGTGCAAACTATTTGTTACAGCTCAAGGATGTCTGCATAACAACATGAGAGAAAGAATTCTTTTTAAATATTACACTCAAGGTATCTTTATATACCTGAGACTAAAAAAAGTTTACAAGTTTGAATAACGTCTACATACTTTTGTTACAAAATTGCATTCTTTAAATAAGTAATAAATATCTCACAGTGCTATCCTTAAAAAAAAGCCATGTGAAGAGTTCAAACTATGGTTAACTGAAATGAAGGCACTCCCTTTGTAGAAGTTACTGAGATACAGGCATCACTTTATACAGGCAAAATAAGTGTCCATTTTCCCTAGTCATGCTGTAAAACAGTGCAATGTTAAAGCCAAAAAAAAAAAAAAAAATGTCTGTAGACTGTGTTGAAAAAAGTTCAACCTTAGGATCCTTTTCAGGGGTTGGCAAACTATGGTCCATGGGCCAAATCCAGCCACCCACTTGTTTTTGTAAATAAAGTTTTATTGTAACATTACCATGCCCATTTGTTTACCCATTCATTGCCTGTAGTGACTTTTGAGCTTCAACAACAGACTTCAGTAGTTGCAAGAAAGACCATATGGCCTGCAAACCATAAAATATTTACTATCTTGCTTTTTACAGAAAACCTTTGCCAACCCCTCTCTACTAAAGCTGACATATTGAGTCCCTGAGAGAAGTCAGATGACACTCATTTAGGCAAAGAAGGAGGCTACTAAATATGAAAAGAAATCAATTTAAATTTGTACTTATATAGAAAGTACCCAATTTCTGAGCCAAGTGTGAATCAAAATTCATTTGTAAGTTATTTATTCCTCACTCTGACATATTCATTAACTCATAATATGACTTTCCAACCTACAGTATAGAACAAATTGAGTTTATGGTTCAGACTATGGACATTTAAAGCATTGTTTCCTCCCATCTTTCATGAACTCTTGTGTGTCCTTAAGTTACCTAGAGAAGATCAAGATCAGTCTTATGCAGAGCATTTCATCCTTATGAAGCTAGCAGACTCCATTGAATATGAACAGTGTAACACATCTAGCTTATTTCAAAGGAGTGCATTTACCCAGGTTTGTAGAGATCACAAAAATGGCTTCTTCACAGGGATAGCAGAAAGAAGATTTTTGATGTTTGTCTTTCCTGGAGTTGTATATGTTGTATGATATTCATGTAAAATAGCATCCTTTAGTGTTTCTGATTTTCTTAGAATCTCTGAGACCAAGACAAAATCTTCACAGTTATTAATATCTAACTTTTAGTGATGATGATGATGTTGACAATATGTAGCACTTACTACATGTGTACTATGTTTTCTTCGTTGTTCTAAGTTTTCATATGTATTGAATCAATAATCATAAGAACCCTGTGAAGTAGAATTATTATCTTTACTTTACAGATAGACAGAGATGACAAGAACAAGTAATTTGTAAAAGATTACACACCTAGTAAGTAACAGAGGGAAAAGCAGATCTTTAGCAAAGCCTTAAAGATGAACTAATTTCTCTCAGCCTCATGAGAGGTAACTATATGTGCATATACATTTATTTATGCTTATTCTTAATCAGTGGGCCATATGTGTTAATAAGTATTGGATTTTTATGTTGTTTAACTACTAATATTAGCTATCATATTAGTTTTAGTAATATTAATGTAGTATTAAAACTTTACCCTTTTCCATACTCTGATCACTTAGTACTATGCAACAGTAATTTTTTATCAACTTTCTTTAACAAGAAAATGTGAATTTTAAATAGTTTATGACCTAAATGATACAAGCCTTTACATTATTATGAAAAATTACATCATATTATTTTGTATTATTGTAAAGATTAGTATAACATCAGCTTCCAGTAATAAATCACTGGGTAATTCAGACCTAGACAAAACAATAATGCCTATTTGAGCCATTGCAGAACAAATAATATTACCAGGTGTGGATTTATAAGACAGTATAGGCCCAGAGAAGCTTTTATTTTTAGGGCTTTTTTTACCTTGGAGTGTTTTCTGATTACTGAGTAGATCGCCTGAGAGACTAAAGATTAAGCAGCACTTTTACATAGCTCATGGGGCTGAGAGACAGCAAATGAAGTCCAAAGCCCACAAAGGGAAGGGGAGTGGGGCAGTTGTTGAACTTAATCATTTAGGTTTGGGACTCCAAGGCACTCAATCTTTAGAACACTGGTTACTAAATAAATTCTCACAGAGACCTCAGATTTGTTTTAAACTAACTCAAACTTGAAACAGGATTGAAGGATTATAGATTAACTGTGCCCTCTGCATCTTGTGGAAGCAAACCCAAATTTTTCTCTGGAGAAAAATAACAACATTCTAGTCTTTAAGTTATTTTGACATGTTTTAATTCAATGTTTAGTACACATTTTAAAAAATCACACAAGGTTGCAAGATAACATAAATTAAAAGCAGTATAAATAACATGCACAAATAATATGAATAAAAGCCAATGCAAACAACAGACAATAAAAACAGATTCACTGAGACTTTAGATATTGAACTTATGGGATATAGATTTTAAAATAAACATGCTTATGTTCAAAGAAATAAAAAAATTAATATTTATGGAAAAAACTGGAAATAAGAGAAGAAAAATGTAGAGATTTGAGAACTAAAAAAACACAATAACCAAAATTAAGTACTCAGTGTGTAACTTTAGCAGCAGATTAGACTTAGACAAAGGAAGAATGATCTAGAAGATAGATAAGAAGATAATATCCAGAACAAACAGAGAGAGAAAAAAATATGGAAAATCACAAGGGAATACAAAAGACATAGAGGAATACAATGAGGAAGTCCAATAGGCATGCAATTTGAGTCCCAAAAATAAAGGAAATAAGGAATTGGGAGAGAAGTATTATGTAAAGAGATAATGACTAAGAACTTTCCAAAACTAATGAAAGGTATCAAGCCTCAGATTTAAAAATATCTATGAACTACAAGTAGAATATACAAAAAGTAATCCATGTCTAGGCCCATAATATTAAACTGTTGCAAAGAAAAGACAGAGAAAAAACACAGCCACATAAAAAGAACAGATTGTCTTCCAAAAGCAAATATAAGACTCTTAGTTGACTTCTCAACAACATAACATAGGAGATAAACTATTAATATAAAGTGTCAATAGAAAATAATCACCAAACTATAGTTTTATACAAAGCAAAAAATATCTTTCAAGATTGTAGAATAGACACATTCAGACATGTTTGCTACCACCATTCCCATGTTAAAGATATCTTAAAGAATATTCTTCAGGCCAAGTAAAAATGATTCGTAATAGAATATCAGAGAGGTAGAATGCAATGAGAGCAATAAAATGGTAAGCATGTGGGTAAATGTAAACGCATATTGACTATGTAATAATAAAACTAATGACACTACTAAATAATAAAAGGCTATGTGTTAAAAACTAATATTAATATGTCATGCTTCATTGGGTTTAAATATATACACCTCCCTTCCTTTATACATATAAAGTAAAATGGGGTTAAATAGTAAATGAAGTTAAAGATCAAGGCAATGACCAACTAAAATTAGCCTTTGATAAGCCAAGGATGCAAGTTATATTAGGTTATTAAGTATGGAATGTCTGATTTCCTTAAGTACTAAATTTGACAGTTGATATCTCTGACAATTTATTTCACTTTGACACTTCTTGTGGGTTTTTGTTTTTCTTTTAATAGTGAAGGTACAACCTCATTCTTTCGACTGTACATTTTGGCTTGTGATTATCTTTCACATTTTTTAAGAGCAATTTTTGTGAGTCCATGGATAAATCAAAAATTTGTGTGTGTGTTTTTTTTTTAATATAAGCTCCATGATGGAGCAGCAGCACAAAATAGCTCGAAATAGCAACAAAGTGTTGGGGACAGATGTGGATAATGAAGGCACCGTACATCAGTGGTTTCAGAAGTTCCACTCTGGTGATACTTAATCTTAAAAATGAGCCATGTGGGTGACCTGAAACCAAAGTGGATAATGATGAGCTGAAAGCTGTAGTGGAGGCAAATCCATCTCAACCTATACATGAATTAGCAGCAAGGTTTGACGTTACTATTCCAACACTATTGCACCAAATCGGCAAGACAAGGAAGCTGGATAGATGGGTGTTACATGAATTAAACAAGTGTCAGAAGAGACATCATCTCAAAGCTTGCCTTACTTTGCTGTAAGGATATAAAGGTGAACGTTTCTATACTGCATTGTTATTTGTGGTGAAAAATGGATTCTTTTTGACAATCGCAAGTGTTTTTGGCACAGTTGTTGGATAAAAAGGAAGTGCCAAAACACAGTCCAAAACCGAATATTCATCAAAAAAAAGCTAATGGTGTCTGTTTGTTGGTCCAGCGCTGGTGTTATGCACTACAGCTTCAAGAAACCTTGTCAGTTGGTTACAGCAGATGTCTACTGCCACCAGTTGGACAAAATGATGAGGATGCTTGCGATTAAGCAGTCAAGATTGGTCAATAGAGACAGGCCAATCCTCTTGCAAGACAACGCTGGACCACATGTCACACAAACAACACTGCTCAAACTACAGAAGCTGGATTTGGAAACCGTTATCCACTGTATTCAGCAGACCTTGCACCAACTGACTCCCACTTCTTCCAGGCTTAGGACCCTTCTTACAAGAAAAAATATTCCATTCTCAACAAGCAGTGGAAAACGACTTTTGTGATTTCATTGCTACTCGCTCTCCAGCCTTCACTGCTGGTATAAGCAAGCTACTGTTAAGATGGCAAAACTGTGTTGGCAGTTTAGACACACACTTTGATTAATTGTACTGCTTCTTGTTTGAGATATACTAAACTAAACCTTTGATTCAAAATCGGACATTTCCTATTTAGTGACCTATTAGTTTCTAGTTAGTTTCTAAAAGAATTATAAAAAAATGATGTAATCTCCCAAATGACAGGGAGCAAAAATGAAATAACAAAAAGTCATCAATAAATAGAAAAGGAGGCAAGAAAAAAGAGACAAAATAAAAGTCAATGTTAGGACAAAACACATAGAATAATTTTGTATTTAAACCCTAATATTCAATGTAAAACAACTAAATGCTCAAAGAGAAAAATCATCAAGGTCTTGTATATATTTTTAATAAAAGATTCATCTAAAATATAAGAATCCCAAATGGTTAAAATTTAAAACAAACAAAAAAAGGAAAATTATATAGCCCACAGATACAACTCAAAAGGCACCATTTAACTACATTAACATCAGTCTCAGTAAGCTTTAAGATAAGCAGAATTACCAGAGATAAAAAGGGACACTTTATAATGATAATAGGTTGAATTCAACAGGAAGACATAACAATTCTAAATTTGCATGCGCTGAAAACTTAGCTTCAAAGTACATAAAGAATAGAGAAAACTATAAAGAGAAAAAGAAAAATGTCTAATCATAGTATTTTTGCACACTTCTCTCAGGAATGGATAAACAAAAGTCAATAAGAATATGAAAAATTTGAATAACATAATGAGCAAACGATCTTATAAGCATATGTAATATACCACTCCCGATAAAACTACAAAATGCATATTCAATGCACGCCCCACATGCACAAATGGAATTTTTGCCAGGTCATCAAGCAATGAAGAATTGAAGTCATGCAGAATATGTTCTTTGACCCCAAAGAAATTAGCTATCAATTATTACAAAAACAGAACTAGAAAATGTTCACACAGGGTGGAATTAAGAAATACTCTTAATTGCATCAAAGAAGAAATCAATAGAGGAATTAAAATATTTTGAACTGAATAATAATGAAAATGCTATATTGAAAAGTTTGGGCTGCTGCAAAAACATTCTTAGATGATAATTTTTACTGTTAAATGTATTTATTAGAAAGGTAGACATGCTGAAAATTAGCTTTTCCAGAATTTAGAAAATAACAACAAATTGAATATAAAACAGAAAAATAAAAGAAAGATAAGATCAAAATCAAATGAAATAGAAAATAAACATAGACATTAACAATGCCAAAAGCTGGACCATTGAAAAGTTTGATAAAATTGATAAACTTCTGTTGAGACTAATTAAGAAAAAGACAAAAGACATAAATTACTAATGTCAGAAATGAAGAAGGGGTTAGTACCACATACCTACAGACATTTTAAAAAATTTAAAGAGTATGACAGTTTTATGCCAATAACGTTTAGATTAGACAAATCCGCAAAAGAATTACTTGAGAATAAATATAAAATCTAAGCATACCTATCATTATTAAGAAAATTCAATCATAAATTAAATCCTTTCCAAAAATAAATGCCAGACCCAAGAAATTCTAGCTAACATTTCAGAAATAAATGATGATGATCTAACAGAAATTTTTTAAACCCTAATAGAAAAACAACTTCCCCACTCATTTTATAAGACCAACACAACCTTTACACCAAAAACCTGAAAAGATCATTATAAGAAAAGAAATGAATGCAAATATCACTTGCAGACATAGATGAAAATATTCTAAACAAATTGTTAGCAAACCAAATCCAGTAATTTTAAAAAGAATAATACATCGTGAGTAGGCTTATGTCATGAATGCAAGTTTTGTTTAATATTTGAAAACCAGGCCAGTCATGGTGATGCAACTCAGGAGGTTGAGGCAGGAGGATTGCTTGAGCCCAGAAGTTCGAGGTTACAATGAACTGTGACTGGGCCACTGCACTCCAGAGCCCAGGAAACAGAGTAAGACCCTGTCTCTAAAAACTAAATAAATAAATAAACATTAAAAATAAATGAAAATCAATACGTAACATACTAAATGAGAATAGAAAAAATATAATCATTATAAAAGATGCAGAAATTTTTAAATAAAATATAACAATCTCTATTGATGAGAAGCTTAGCAAAATAGGAACAAACAGAACTTTCTTAATTTTATAAAAATTATTCACAAAACAAATAATAAATCACACCCAATATCATATTGAATGTAAAATATTGCAAGCTTTCTCTTTGAGATTGGGTGCAAGACAAGTACACCTAATAACATAACTTCTGTTCAGTATTGCACTACAGGTTGTAGCCAATTAATAAAGCAGGGAAAAAAAGGAGTGATGTAATAATTTGGAACAAAGAAATAAAACTATTTGTTTTCAGATAGCAAAAGTCAAAAAACTACATTAGAATGTTGAAATTATAAGGTCAGTATATAAAACCAACTCTCTTTCTTTAAATGAGCAATTAGACAATGAATTTTATGAACACACAACATTGATGAAAGTGAACCGTCTATGAACAAATCTCATGAAAGGTGTGCATAACTCTACAAATGAAACTTTAAAAATATTATGGAGAAAAGACAAAGATGACCTAAACAAATTGAGCAGAGTTAATTTTTTTTAATTTTATTTTTTTTGATGTAAATTGACAAATTGGTGGTAAATGCAGTTGGAAATGCCAACTGCCAGTGAAAACTAAAACAAAAATAAAATTGGAGGACTTATCTACCATCAAGACTTTATTATAAAGCTATAATAAAAACAGAATAATATTGTGTAAACATAGCCAAACTGAGCAATGAAACAAAATAAAAATTCCATAACCAGACCACCCATGTATGCATTCTTGATTTATGACACAATTGGTATCACAGAGTGAAAGGAGCAGTCTTTTCAAGAAATGTTGCTGCCTCAATTGAATATGCATACAGAAAAAAAAGAGCCCATTTCTTATCACATACAAAAATTAATTCCAGATGAATTATAGCTTAAATTATGAAATATAAAGAAAGTTTCTAGAACATAAAATTTGGCATGGAGAAATTTTGTAAAGGGATTCAGTAGACATAAAACATAAAGCAAAACATTGGTAATTAGGCTGTATTTACTTTAGGAACATTGGTATATTAAAGCATAGGTTTAATAGAGTAACATATCAAGCCACAGAGGAGAATATATTTTCATTACATATTACACACAAAGGGCTTATGTCCAAAATGTACAAAGAACTCCTACAAATCAATTAGGAAAAGAGATAAGGCACGATAAAAAAAATGGATAAGTACTTGAACAGTTACTTCACAGTATACCCAAATGCCTAATAAATACATGTAAATTGTGCTCAGCCTCATTAGTTATCAGGGTTATGCAAATTAAAACCACAATATGATTCTACTACATATCCAGTAGAATGGTTAAAAATAAAAATACTGAAGATACCAAATGCTGGCAAGGATGTGGAGCAACTGGAACTCTTGTACACTGCAGGTAGGGGAACCCTCTTTGGGAAGCTGAAGTTGGAAATACATATACCCAGAAATTTCACTGTTAGATATTAGCTTAAACCATATAAAATTGCCAATATTTGGCATTACAAATGACAGTTTTTATATGGTCCAATCTAATATATCCATACTAACATCCAGTTGAAATGCATACAGATGTACATCAAAAACATGTATAAGACTATTTATGGTAGTATTATTTGCAATAGCTCCAAGCCAGAAGAAATATAAATATCAATCAAATATAGAGTAGATAAATAAATTGTAGTAAATTCACCCAAAATAATACAATATAGTAATAGAAATACCTGAGCTACAGCTACACAAAATAAGAGGGATATAAAAGAAAGCACTTTTTTATGTCATTGATAAAAAATTAAAACAAGGAAAATCATGGTGTTTAGAACATTCTGGGTACTCGAAGGGGACTTCTAAGGTGCTGACAACTGTTCTATGGCTTCACCAGGAGGGTAGGTACATGGGTGTTTATTTTGTGATAAATCATTGAGCTATACATTGTTATTTTGATCTCTGCAGTTGAATATTTTACATTAATGAAAGGTTAAATATTAATTAGATGACCTAGTTTTACAGTAATATGTGTGTCACATTATAAAGAGAGTATTAGCCCCCCAAATTATTCACTATCAAAGAGGGAGTGAACACATTTGATTCATTACATGGAAAGCTCTCTCAATTGCTATATTTTAGAGCTATAGGCTAATTGACTCCACAACAGTTTCACTCATCCAACAAATATTGATGCCTATTAAGTACCAGGCACTGTTGTAGGCTCTGTATTTCAGCTGTGAGTACATACAATACAGAGACCTCTGCTCTCATCAAGTGTATAACCTAGTGAAAGCAATAAATAATAAACCAAAACACATAAGAAAATATATAAATGTTTGATGATCATAAGTGCTAAGGAGAAAAAGCAGAAACAAGAGGGTTTGTTTGTTTGTTTTAGGAAAAGTGGAGTTATAATTTTAGATAGGATGACCTCTGTGAAATAAAATGACAATTCAGTGACTAAAGGATCTAGCCACATCATTATCTGGGGAACCAGCATCTCAGCCAGAGAAACACAAGTGCAAAAAGTAATGGAAAAACACGCTATCCAGAGATGATCTCAATCAAAGCAATTTTGGATTCTTACAGAAATCAACCGATGGAACAAGGAAAATAAAGGAGACAAAAGATTTAACGTAAAATTAGGAAGGGTTTTTGTGGTCTGACCTCACACTTGTATGTGTTGAATACCAACTGTAAACAAACCTTGAAAAGTTCCTTTTAACAGCAGTAAAGTGTTGACATCTTGGCGATCATGTATATGAACTTTCCAGGTGAATAAGAAAACAAACAAACAAACAATGTGTTCAAATATTATATAAAAGAGCTCTTGGGGAATGGGATGAAGTTTTCACTGAGATCATCCAAAAAAATTCATAAATTAATACTTTAAAAATATCTAATCCTAGGTATATGTCCAAAAAAAAATTGTACATGAATGCTTATAGTTGCATTATACACAGTAGCCAAAATGTAGAAATAGCTCAAATGCCCATCAACTAAATTAAAATGTGGTAGATTCATACAATGAAATATTATTTAGCCATAAAAAGGAAATGGAGTACTGATATGTGCTACAACAGGAATGAACTTAAAAACATCATGTTAAGTGAAAGAAGTCAGTCACAAAAGACCATACATTATATGACTCCATTCATATGAAATGTCCAGAACAGGGAAATCTATAGAGACAGAAAGACGATCAGTGGTTGCCTGGGGTTGAGGGAGGTGATGGAGGAGTGGAGAGGTGATAGCTGAAGGGTATAGGTTGCTTTTTGAACCTTTGATTACACTACACACTGTTGAATTGTATACTTCAAGTAGGTGAATGGTATAGTACTTGAATTATATCCCAATAAAGTGTTTAAAAATAGCTAATCTTGAATAGGTATGTGTAGCTAAATTAATAAATTAAACATAAGTAGACATTTGACAATTTCAACTACAGGTCTACACATATACATGTTACCATTTGTCCCAAACAGATCTTCTCTTTGGGAAAATGGAGGCTCACTCTAAAGACTTCTGAAAATGTTTGCTTGTTTGGTTAGATATAAAATAACAAGCTGTGTGAAGGTTGAAGAATCTTAGTTCATTCTCTTTCCAGTTCTTTCTGCCTTGATCTTCCTCACAGTTTTGATCTCCATCCCTACTTATTTGTCACTGGGTCCCTACTTTTCCCTTGGCCAAGTCTGAATATTGGAGGATAAAGGCAAGGACAAATTAAGACCTGAGCAGTTCTAATCAGGGAATGCCTATGTTCCAACAGATATACATAATTCAAAATAAGAGCAAACTAAACCTAAACACAAAACTTACAAGTAGGTGGAAATTAAAATAGCTTTCCAGCTTTTATGATTGCAAAACTGTAGATCAGCTCATCAGAACCGCCTTCTCTCTCCTTTTTCTCTTTCTCTTTTTGCTTGGATGGCACACTCTGTCATGATACTAGTGTCGTAAGTAATATTTTACCAGTTTGTTGGGTAACCTAGCACAGAAGATAGGAAAAGGCTGATACTGAGCACCAGGCTATATCTTACTTTGGCTCTGGGTAGAAAAATTAGCATTTATGTAAATGCAAGAATATAACTATGCTGGGTTTAGCATTTACATAAAAGATGTTTTCTTTTAGAAATTAATTTGCTTCTGCTATAAATCGCCATTTTAAATCTCCTTGTTTCTGGCAGTGTAAAAGATAAGTAGTCATGAAGAAGCGGGCAAGAGTTGGACTAGGTGTGGGCAAAAATTGGCAGGAATTTACTAAATTGATAAACCTGGTTTTCCCGTAGATTTCTACAAAAATGAAAGAGACTAGTGGAAAAAGACAATCAGCATACACATGTAAGCATAAACCATGTCTGCCTGTGTTCTCATCATGATTGAATCATTAGTAGTACCATATCGCATCGGTATTTTCCACACTGCCTTAGGCATGACAGTCAAAATGTGACTACTGCGTCCATTGACAGTTTGACAGTTTCCACCTGAAACAAAATCCTGAAGAAAGCTTGCCAGTTTAGAGAGTAACTAGCATCACAAAATTAAATCTAAAATAATTTACAAATACATCCACAGTTACTTTTTAAGCAATCACTCTACAATTAACACTTTACTAGGGCTTGCTAGAAAGATTTTTATTTGCTTATTTTTTTTTCCACACAGTGTTTTAAGAGACCCCTCTCTGTACAATTAAAAAGAAAGTTTAGGCCAGGCGCAGTGGTTCACGCCTGTAATCCTAGCACTCTGGGAGACTGAGGTGGGAGGATTGCTTGAAGTCAGGAGTTCGAGACCAGCCTGAACAAGAGTGAGACCCCTGTCACTGCTAAAAATAGAAAAAATTAGCCAGGCATAATGGTGCACACCTGTAGTCCCAGCTACTAGGGAGGCTGAGGCAGGAGGATCACTTGAGCCCAGGAGTTTGAGGTTGCTCTGAGCTAGGCTGACACCATGGCACTCTAGCCTGGGTGACAAAGCGAGATGCTGACTCATAAAAAAAAAAAAAAAGAAAAGAAAAAGAAAGGAATTTTAGTAATGTGAAGAAACTAGAATGGCAAATATTCATTAAAAATGGAGAAGTGTTAAAATATAAAATATTTTAAATATAATACCAAAAAAAGAGACAATTGAAAATAATTAAATTACATTGAGGGATTTTATCTACTTCATCCATATGTTTAAATGTCATGGAAACTGAGCCTTGATTTTATAATTCCAGAATCTTTTCGGTATTCTTTCTGCAATAACTAACCTGTATTTACTCAGAATATCAATCAGCTGCGGTTTCGTGGCGTATAAAACACTCTCTAATTAAGCTTTCTTTAATTTGTTTTAACTCCGAGTGCAAAGGAGATGGCACAATGTGAATTACTCATCATAGGAACCTCTCCTCGAAACTACAAATGGGCCTGAAGTGACGTCTCTGTGTGTGTTTTTGTATGGTCACATCATTCACAGAAGCAGTTCCTCAGAAGACGATAACAATAATAATGATACTTAGCATTTATGTGGCGTCTTCTATCTTCGCAGCGCTTTATAAACCTTAACTAAATAATGGTGCTTGCAGGAATGAGGTTCCGGCGTCAATGAATCAGCATGTGGCTGGCTGTACCGTGCGTCCCCCGAAACGTCTTGCTGGCTGTCGCATCCCGGGGGATAGCCTGCCTCTCGTGATGGATTAAAACCAGATACAATTGATTGGCTGATCTCGGCCTGCACTCCGGAGAAACCTCCATAGCCTTTGGATGTTTATACTGATTAACTCAAGTAGAGGCAGCTTTATTTGTGGTCTCAGACCAGCCCTCCCTTGACACAGCCAAGTGAAGAGTTTAAGGCAATTATTTGGACAATTTGGACCTAAATCTCCACTCATTCTGAGTCATCAAGGTAGTCGCCTCAGTACTCTACATTTCAGCTTCTCAAAACTCAGCAGTATTGGCACTGGGGCTGGAAAATTCTTTGTTGCGGAGGGCAGTCCTGTGCATTGTGAGAGGTTTAGCAGCATCCGTGACTTCCACCCACTGGGTACCAGTAGCACCACCCACCTCATCCCTCAGCTGTGAAAACCAAAAGTGTCTTTGGATGTTGCCAAATATTCCCTGTGGAGCAAAATTTCCCCCAGCTGAGAACCATTGCTCTATGCTTTGCTGGCGGCTAGACATCCTTCTTCTGTGTCTTAGCAATGTAGATCTGTCTCCAGCGGCGCCTCCTTTGGCAGTGAATTTCAGGTGTGTTATTCCAGTTTGACTTTCACAAACCGGAAAACCCCAAAGGACTTGGTTTAGGAAACTTTTATTTCAAGTCAGTTTGGATGACATGTTGCCTCACTACCTCCCCCAGTACCCAGAGTAAGGAATTCTTCCACACTGAGCACAAAACAGCGGTATAAACATACCCTGAAAATCAGTTTAGCATTACAGTTTAGGAAAAACTTATTTCCCAGGGTTTTGAGATAAGTTGACAGCGGCTAGTTTGAAAGCTCAGCCTTACACATTTTGCTTCTCAGCTGGGCTTAGAAAATTGTTGCAACTGTAGTTGTAAGGAAAATACTACCTCAAGGCCCGATCATAAAAGCTTCTATCAGACAGATGTCCACAGTTATTTTTGGTTCTGTATTCAGTAAATTTTGTATGGCCCTAATTCCCAGAAAACCTCCCCAGCCTGTTTACATGGACAGGATAAACTGGCTGTGTTTTCTTTGTATTCCTAGCGTGAGCTGGTAATTATCCATCTACTGCTGGGATAGTTCATGTAACCGGTGGACATTTTAGACACCATGTGCGTCCTTAATCTCCCTAAGATTCTCTAGGAACAAAATTATTTGATATGAAAACCTTTGATATTACAAGTTGTGTTTAACATTTCAAGCCTCATTTACATCAGTTCAGTTCAGCGAGCTGCTAAGCACACAGGACGGTGGATCATGGCGAGAAGGAAACCTATGGATGCTCTCAGTAGCCGGAAGGTATATTACACAAAATAATAAAAGTGCACTGCTGAAGAGGTATCTAAAATTTATTAGCACAGGGTATAGTTAGTGAGGCAGTTGAACGCCATCCTGGAATATTTTTCCAAATAAATAAATAATTGAAAAGAAGAGTGGATGGTGAAATGAGTAAGAATTTCTTGATGTATAGATTATGCAGACTATGCATTGTGGCACATTGTATTGTAAGCTGATTATTCAAGCATGAGTGTACAAAATCCTCTATCGATCTAAATACTACAGCATAAAATCTCGATCTTTTTTTTTTAATTTTCTGCAAATCACAAAAGGCTTTGACAATTTCCACATGGTCTAGAACCAGCAAGTAATCAGTTACTGTACATCAAGGAGGTACTTACTAATGGCTGTAGCTGAAACACCTGCTAACCTGCTATTGTAAGCATTTATCCGGTATTTGCCTGAGGCAGAAATAAATGAATAAATAAACTTTCGCCAGTCATAGTACACGAGTTAATGCATTATAGCATTATGTAAAGTAGCAAAGCACATTCTTCTGGGGCTTTTTAAAAATCATTATTTGTGGCAGGTTAGAACATATCTGCTTGCTTTTCTGCTCCATTTTCCTCACTTAGGTTTCTGTCAGAGCCCTCACAACTACAGGGCTAGTTGGCCTTTGCTTTCTGAAGAATACCTCTGAGAAAACCGCCTTCCTAATCCTCAAAGAGTGTTAAAATGGCATTACAAAGAGGATGGATATATTAAACACCTCAGCTGTCAATGAGCGGAATCAATAACTGTGGGTACATAGCTTACATTATGTCTACTTACATAGGGCTTGCAATATTTGGAAAGGAGAGCTTTTCTTTTGACAAGTTGGCACCAGCTGTTTCAAGAAATAACACAGCTGTATATCTCTAATGCACCTGCCTCTTCTTCCATAGTTTTGGGGGAGAAAAAAGGTGTAAGGCAATGCCCAGAGAGGTCAGACCACTGCTAGAAGCCTTATTTGCAACAGCATTTTCCTTCAAATGTTTAAAAAGTATCAAAGCTAAATTATCAATTAAAGTTAAAAAGAATCTAGAGTTGGTTGCTCCAATACTTTAAAGCTAGAAGGGAATAATACTTCAGTAAGTGGAATATATAAAATGTATCACTGGGGCAACAATATCATTAAACACAGCTTATAATAAATAACACCACCCAACATAATATAAACAGGAAATGCATTGTGCTTCAAAATATGGTGTCCATTGACTTGTCTTGATTTATACTTAGAACTTTAGATTTATTTTTATGTTTTCTATAAGATTTGCTCCAACTTTTAAAAAATCTCTTTTCCTCTCTAATTCAGAAATACTGTCAGAAGGATTGTATGTTGCAGAACCTAATACGAGAACACGCTTCCAGCAGTAGATGCTACCTAAAATAAAGAGAGAGGGGCGTTTAACCCTCATCATTTTTAGCATCATCTTTAAACATCTGGCATTTTACTGCCCATTAGAGGAATTTTCCTAATTTAACTTCTACTTCAGTTGTTGATGTTGTCTAATTTTCTTATACAGCAAGAAGAGTACAATGGTAGACGTTTAAAATGAACATCATTGACATTATACAAATTTGCACAAAATCAGCTATATGTCATTTTCTTGAAAGACAATTTCCTAAATCACTTATGTTTAATGTGTGAAATTTTGTATGTATCTACAAAAATCAAATTAAGGAAACAATTCCATTTCTAATAGCATCAAAAAAGAATAAAATAATTAGGAATGATTGTATCCAATAGAGTGTAAGATATGGACACTGAAAACTACAAAATAGTATTGAAAGAAATTAAGAAAAACTAAGTAAATGGAAAGACATCCAATGGTTATAGATCAGAAGAATTAATATTGTTAAGATGGAAATATTCCTCAAATTGATCTACAGAGGCAACACAATCTCTATCAAAATCCCAGCTATATATATTTTTTTTTTTGCAAAAATTAACAACCTTATCCAAAAATTCTTTTGAAAATGCAAGGGTCCCAGAATATACAAAATAGTTTTGTAAAAGAAGAACAAAGTTGAAGAACTCACACTTCTTGATTTCAAAATTTACTACAAAACTCCAATACTCAAAACATTGTGGTACTGGCATGAGGACTGACATTTAGATCATAGAATAGAATTAAGATTCCAGAATAAACTCACACATTTATGGCCAATTGATTTTCTAAACAGGTAGATGGCAAGACAATTTATCTTTTTGACAAATGGTGCTAGAACTGGATATTCACATACAAAAGAATAAAGCTGGACCCCTACTTCATATTATATACAAAAATTAACTCAAAATGAATCATAGGCCTAAATTTAAGAGTTAAAAGTATAAAAATCTTGAAATGAAACAGGAGTAAATCTTTGTGATTTTGGGTTAGGCAATGGTTTCTTAGATATGACAAACAGCAACAAAAAGATAAATTAGATGCCATAAAAAATTTTTTTTAAGTTTGTGCTTCAAATGATCTATCAAGAAAGTGAAAAAACAACCCAAAGAATGGGAGAAATACTTGCAAATCATATATCTGATTACTTGTTCACAGGATATATCAAAAACTCTAGCAACTTAATAATAAAAAAATAAATCAATTAAAGAATGGGCAAAAGATCAGGATAGAAATTTCTCCAAAGAATATGTACAAATGGCCCAGAAGCACATTTTAATGTGTTCACTGTCATTATTCATTAGGGAAATGCAAATGAGAGCCACAATGAGATACCACCTCACACTCACATGAACAAAATAAAAAAGATAGACAGTGACAAATGTTGATAAGGATATGGAGAAACTGGAACCCTAGTACACTGGTGGTAGAAATCTAAAATAGTACAATCACTTTGGAAAACAGTTTGCCAGTCAATTTCTTAGAGTTAAACCTAGAGTTACTTATGACTCAGCAATTCCACTCCTAGATCTATATCCAAGATAAATGAAAACATACATCCACACAAAAACTTGCACATACATGTTCATAGCAGCATTACCCACAATAGCCAAAAAGTATAAGCAACCCAAACATCCATCAACTGATGAATGGATAAATAAATTGTCGTATCACCATTCAGTGGAATATTATTCAGCAATAAAAAGAATTGAAGTACTAATGCATGCTACAACATGGATGAACCTTAAAAATACCATGCCAAATGAAAAAAAGAAAAAGCCAGTCACAAAAGACCATGTATGATTTCCTTCAGATATATCATAATGTGTAATAATGACAGATAACTAGGAATGAAACCTTTTTGTTTTCTTCAACTGTATTGTCAATAACAAGTTTCAGTATTTTTCAAAACCCAAAAGACAAAATGCATAATTAACAGTGCTACTAAAGGAAAAATCATTCCCATTTAGGTGCAGAAAATTTTTGAATTTTTTTTTAATTGAAGGGGAGAGGGTTATACTTTGAATCAAAATACTGATATTACTGAAGGTGGTGTGCAAAAGCAGTTTTTATAAAGGTAAACAAGTTGCTAAGTTCATTCATTTCTAATATTAAAACTTTGTAGTGTTGAATCCCTACAGCGCAGTGTGTTAAGCGCTACTTGAGGCCAAGGGTCTTTAATGGTGAAGAAATTTCTGTGAAAACAGACACTAAACAAGTAGACAAATAAAACAATAAAATACTTGAAGATGGTGATAATAGCTATGAAGAAAATAAAGGAGAATAATGGGCTAGTGAGCATCTCAGGGAGGACTGAATGAGGGAAAAAATCTGCAAACTCCAGGGAAACAGAACTCCAGGCAAGTGCAAAAGGGAAAGTAAGTCTGGAAAGAGAAATGAGCTTGAAGTTATTAGGGGCAGGAAGAGCTTGTGGGCTGCATTGTTGCTATCCATGCAGCGTGGGAGGAGGTCAAACGATTAGGCAAGACTGGACCATCTGAGGGCTAGTAAGAGCCCTGAGAGTCCAGATTTTGTTCAGAGTACAATAGGAAGTCATTGGAGGGTTTTAAGTGGTACAGTGCATGATCAGATAGAATTTTTAAGATATTGACTGTGTAGGAAGAAAGTGGGGGCAAGGGAGCCTTGTAGCAGCTCTTCAGGCAAAGGTCGATGATGCCCTGGGCCAGGATGGCAGCCACAGAGTTAGTGAAAAGTGCTCAGGGATAAGTGACTTAAGACATTTCTTTTTCTGCTTGATTTTATTCTTGTGGGATGTAAGAATATCGAACATTTTGTTTAGAGTTTAAAAGTGAATTTCTGACTGATTATCTGGCCTTGCCAAAATGAAAGGCACACAATGGCATCTGACTATTTTTCTGGGCAGCTCCAGCCACCTCTACCTCAATACTTAGGGTGTAATCAATAAACATAACAGAGGCTATTCATTCTACCAGGATGGATTCCAACAAAAGCGCTCTGTTCACACTGGTAATAGGCAGACTTCACTCGTTCCATCACATTATGTATTATGTCTAGCAGTCTTCAGTCACCTACCTGCTTTACTGTTCAATGGGAATGAAATACACTGTTGGCATAAGAATGATTATAAAGCTGAGCTGTTTACACACTTCTGGTGGCCAAGACAATATCCCTCTGATGGAGGATGAGACACTGTTCATTACTGAAGGACAGACATTCACGAATTTTCAGGGTTATAAAATTCAGTGCTTGCTGTCGTTTGGGTTGGGTTTTAAAGGTGTCCTACTGAAAAGAATATGTTCAATATAACCTTTTAAATTTATGCTAATAGGTTTAGTAAATTTCAGTGGGCACACGCCACTGAGAATGTTTTAAAAAACATTTTTTGAGACATGGTCATTATTATCCAATCTCTTCCATTGTGAGGAGACCATCTACCTTTTTTCAGATTTGAATTCATTAGGCTAATGGCCACAAAGATGCTTACAAGCACTTGTAAATAGTTAACGTTCATTAACTTGAATTTTTCAGTAGAAGGCTGGCTGCTCTGAGTTTATTTTAGAGCAATTAAATATGATTTATTCTCCATCATTTATTGACTTATTCATCCAGCAAATGATTATTGACTGCTTACTGCTATGTTATACAATGTGAGACCGACAAAGAAGGCTAATTAATAATAATAATGGCTAGCATTTGTTGAGTAGACGCTGTGAGCCAGCACTCAGTGCTTCATGTGCTTTGTCTCACTTAATTATTAAAAATACCCTGTGATGCAGCTGCCATTATTATTTCCAATTTATGGAGAAGAAAACTGAGGCCTAGAGACCTTAAATAATAAGCCCAAGGACACCAAGGTGGTACATAGCAAGGTAGTATGTGACAGATCTAGGAACTGAACTCAGGGACTCGGACCCAACATCCCTTGCATAAGTGCTAAGGTATTCAGCCTGCCAAGAGATGGCAAACATCCTATCCTCAAAATGCATGCAGGCTAACAGGAGAATAAGACATTTATGAAGACAAGAATAGTTTACAGTACATTCAAATACAACACAGGTAAAAACAAAGAGCTATAGGTATAGAAAACAATGTGCTTCCATCCAAACCAGTAGCTCTCAAACTTGGCTGCAGGCTGTAGTCACCGGAGGAGTTAAAAAAAAAATACTAGTACCTTAGTCCCAACCCCACATTTTCCGACTTAATTGACCTGGCATGCATTTGTGCAGCTGGGTTTTTAAAAGTTCCCCAGGTAATTCTAATGTGCAGCCAACTTGAAAACCACTGAGCTAGAGGTACTAGGGAAAATGTTAAGAAGGGGAGAGGTTCAGAGTTGATTTTTCCAGAACAAGTTACTATTTCAGAAGTCAGAAATGTCAGGGGGTGAAAATGGAGGTGGATTTGTTGAGACTTGGAATAGATTCTTGCTACTCAAATTGTGGTCCTGGGACCAGCAACACTGGCATCACCACAGAGTTGGTAAGAAATGTGAGATCTCAGGCTCTGTTCCAGATGCCCTGAATAAAAATCTGCATCCTCAAGTGATTTGTGTGTGCATTATGGTTTGAGAAGTACTAGCAGAGAAAAAAATTAAGATAAAATACCACAGAGCACATTTGGTCATTGGCAAATGGTACCCATGGCCAATAGGTGGAGGGTAGAGCATAGCACATGGTTAGGTAGATGCCACAAAGTGGAGCCCAGGTCGGGAGGTGCCTTGATTGCTTCAATAAACCATTAGAATTTTGTTCTGTGGAAGGTTGGAAGTCTAAAAGTTTCCAAGTAAAAGTGATATGTGCAGCGATGGTTTAGCATGATAACCTGGTGACCTTTTACAGAGTAGATTAAGGAAAGGAGAGGCCAGACATGTCGAGGATCTTACAGAGGCCTCCACATAAATTCTCAATTCACAAATATGCAGAGTGAAACTCAGACCTGGGTGTAATTCAGGAGGCAAGTTCTTATCTTCAAAACACATTGTTTTACTTTCAAAAATTTTTATCTCCTCCAGCAGCCTGACTTTGGAGTTATATTATGTACCTGAATAAAGATATAGGCTACATCTTACCCTGAGTAGCAGCCAGTGTACATAGAGCACCTTTGTTATTTCATCCATCATATATGTTCCCCCAACAATATTGGAGGATTACATAGAGCAACAAGAAGAGAATTCTAAAGGTTTAAGAAAGGCATTTATGTTTGTCTAGCAGTAATATGATAACTCTTGTACCATAAACTTTTTATGTGATCATGGACTAGGGTATTGTGTCTGATATAAAATTCCCATTGAGGCTGGATGTGGTGGCTCGTTCCTGTAATCCTAGCACTTTGGGAGGCCGAGGCAGGAGGATCATTTAAGGCCAGGAGTTTGAGGCAGCCTGAGCAACATAGTGAAAACCCATTTCTACAAAAAATACAAAAATCAGCTGGCATGGTGGCACTTGCCTATAGTTCTAGCTGCTCAAGAGGCTGAGGCAAGGGGATCACTTGAGCTCAAGAGTTTGAGGTTGCAGTGAGCTATGATGATGCTACTACACTCTAGCTGGGCAATAGAGTGAGACCCTGTGTCAAAAAACTAACAACCCTAAAAATTCCAGTTGAGAAGAATTACTACTGATTCTTGGGAAATGATATCTTTAAATGCCACACCAACTGAACATTCTTAATCCAGAACCTACACTGAATATAAAATTTTTATTTGATAATCCTTTCAGATCAATAGCAACTACAGTCTAAGGACCATTGTTATAAGGGAAGGCAGCCGTTTTATGCTTGTAAGTGTGCTAATTTATGGAAATTTTTGGTTGGTCAAGTGCTGGGCACGTACATTGACATTATATTCTTTTAACCTAGGAGAAAACTTGCCATGATGCAGTGTCTAAAGCACTGTTTTACATATAATAGGTACATTTGCTAAAGGAACTAATGCAAAGACTCTATATGAAAAGATATTGTATTATAAATAGACTTTTTAAAAGTCAAATTTATAAAATTTATGTAAAATTAACTGCATCCATTTAAAGTATATGAATATGTGGGGAATCACATTTATGGATTTATGTGTGTTGATTTATGTATCCCTGGGATAAAGCCCACTTGGTCGTGGTGGATTATTTTTTTTGATGTGCTGCTAAATTCAGTTTGCTAGATTTTTATTGAGGATTTTTACATCTATATTCATAAGGGATATTGGTTGATAGTTTTCTTTTTTGTTGTATCCTTTTCTGGCTTTGGTATGATGATGATACTGGCTTCGTAGAATGAATCCTTCCTGATGTTATGAAATAACTTCTGCAATATGGATACTAATTCTTCTTTGTAGGGCTGATAAAATTTGGGTGTGAATCCATCTGGTCTGGGACTTTTTTTGTTGGAAGATTTTTTATTGCTGCTTCAATTTTGTTGCTTATAACTGGTCTGTTCAGGAGTTCTGTTTCTTCCTGATTGAGCCTTGGGAGGTAGTGTGTTTCCAGGAATTTGCTCATTTCCTCGACATTTTTGAGTTTATGTGCATAGACATTTTTACAGTATTCACAGATGATATTTTGTATTTCTGTGGTATCAGTTGTAATACCTCCTTTTTCATTTCTGATTGAGTTTATTTGTGTCCTTTCTTTTCTATTTCTGGTTAATCTAGCAAGAGGTCTATCAATTTTGTTTATCTTTTCAAAGAACCAACTTTTTGTTTTATTAATCTTCTGTATTATTTTTTTGTTTTTTATTTCATTTAGTTCTACTCTGACCTTAGTTATTTCTTTTCTTCTGCTGGGTTTGGTTTGTTCTTCCTTTCTAGTTCCTTGAGATGATTCATTAGATTGTTGATTTGTGATCTTTCTGTCTTTTGGGTGTAGGCATTTAAGGCTATGAATTTTCCCCTTAGGACTGCTTTTGCTGAATGCCACAGATATTGATAACTTGTATCCCCTTTGTTATTTAGTTTGAGGAATCTTTTGAGTTCCACCTTTATTCCCTCCTTGACCCAATAATCATTCAGCAATAGATTCTTTAATTCCATGACCTTGCATAGAATTGAGTGTTTTTGTTGGAGTTTATTTCTAATTTTACTCCACTATGGTCTGTGAAGATATATGGTATAATTTCTATTTTTTTAAATTTGTTGAGACATGTTTTGTGGCCTAAGATGTGATCAACCTTAGAGAATGTTCTATGTGCTGATAAGAACAATGTATATTCAGTAGTTTGGGGGTATAATATTCTGTAAATGTCTGTTAGATCCATTTGTTCTAGAGTCCCATTTAAGTCCAGTGTTTCTTTATCTTCTACTTGGAGGATTTGTCCAGTTCTGTCAGTGGGGTGTTGAAGTCCCCGGCAATTACAGTGTTGCTGTTTATCACTTTCTTTAGATCTAGTAGAGTTTCCTTTATGAATCTGGGATCACCTGTATTAGGTGCAAAAATATTTAGGATTATTATGTATTCTTGATGAATTGCTCCCTTTCTCATTATATAATGACCTTCTTTGTCTTTCTTTACTATTGTTGATTTGAAATCTATGTTAGCTGATGTGAGAATTAAAAAGCTTTTGCACAGTCAAGGAAACACTCACAGAGCAAATAGACAACCTACAGAATGGGAGAAAATATTCATATGCTATACATCTGATAAAGGGCTAATAACCACAATCTACAAGGAACTCAAGCAAATCAGCAAGGAAAAATTAAGGCCCATTAAGAAGTGGGCAAAAGACATGAATTAGAAGCTTTTCAAAAGAAGATAGACTAATGGCCAATAAACATATGAAAAAATGCTCAACATCATTAGTCATCAGAGAAATGCAAATCAAAACCACAATGAGATATCACCTAAGCCCAGTGAGAATGGTTTTTGCCAAAAAGTCCCCAAACAGTAGATGCTGGCATGGATGTGGAGAGAAAGGAACACTTATACACTCTTGGTGGGACTGCAAATTAGTGCAACCTCTATGGAAAATAGTGTGGAGATTCCTCAAAGAACTAAAAGTAGACCTACCACTTGATCCAGCAATCCCACTACTGGATATTAACCCAAACGAAAAAAAGTCATTTTATCAAAAAGACCCTTGCACTAGAATGTTTATTGCAGCACAATTCACAATCACAAAGATGTGGAATTAACCTAAGTGCTCATCAATACATGAGTGGACTGATAAAATGTGGTATATGTATACTATGGAGTACCTCTCAGCCATAAAAAAAAATTCGTGAACCAATATCTTTTGTAACAACCTGTACGGAACTAGAGACCATTCTGCTAAGTGAAGTATAGCAAGAATGGAAAAAACAAACACTGCATGTACTCAGTATTAAATTGGAACTAACTGATCAGCACTCATGTGCACAGATGGAAGAAAACTCAACAGAAATCATGCAGGTGGGAGAGGAGAGGAGGAGATAGGTGAAATCATACCTAACAGGTACAGTATACACTCTTTTGGTGATGGGCACACTTATAACTTTAAAACATAAAATCACTCCATGTTACCAAAACATTTGTACCCCCATAATATCCTGAAATAAAAAAATTAAAAATAAATTATATGAATAGACTTTTAAATTGAAAATAACTGGACAAACTGAATAATCAAATACATTACAAGTATCTATGAAATTATCTGCTAATCATCAATTTAAGACTATGTTACAAAAATGACCATAAAGTGGTAGCTACTAGCTTAGTCACTATTTTTAAATTCCAGCTTGTAGGTAGAAACTTTATCCAAAACTTTACCCATTATCTTAAAACTTGATACTACAATTTGTAGGTGTTGCCACTAGATGGTGGTGTGTGCTTTAGTCATGATCACATGATCTCATTGTAATTATTATAAATAAGCAAGGTGAACTGATATTCAAAGTATGAATACGCATGTCCTGTTTACATTTGGGAAAAATAATAATAATGGATTGTTTTCCATAGGCAGGCATTCACCATATAGATAAGAACAAGACACAAACACAAGCTCTCAAATAATTCAGCATTCTAGCAAGATATTAGAAGAAAAAGGTAATTATTAAAATATCAAAAATTATATAGTAAAATAATAGTTAATATAAGGTGAGGTAAAGAGGCACAGAAGTGAGAATTCTAATTTCTTTCTGGAGAAATCTGGCAAGATTTCAGAATAATGTTATTCTATTAAGCAAAGCTATGAAAGAAAAATAGTTTACCAAACATGGAGGCAGAGGGAGAGCATTGAAAGAAAGAAAGAAGACGTGCTATGATACAGGACATAATGTACTTTTAAAAGATGGTGAATCTCTGTGATCAAAATGTAGGGTGCATGGTTGGGATGTGGGGGAAGATAGTACTTGATGGTAGGCTTAACTGGTGGTCAAGGTCAAGGCATGCCCTCTTGTTGGGTTTGAACCTCATTTTAAAGGCAATAGGGAGCCATTGAAGGTATTTAAGAAAGGGATGACATGATAAAATCTATAAGAGAACGAGTTTTTGTTGTAGGAGGAAACATGGCTTATAAGGACATCCTTGGTGAGGGAACATTCTCAGCAAGAATTTTCCAGTAGTTTCTTACTTTCTCACCTTCCCTGCAACCCCCAGGCTTTCAAATCAGTTTGTGCTGCAGTCTCTTCCCATCTGCGTTACCATTCAGGGAATGGCATGACACATGGTTCCTTGCTAGAACCACTGTCTTGCTGCCTCCTGTCTACTGTCTCTCTAGCTGAAATATGAATTGAGATATATTATTAGCCCCAGGCCCCCTCTTCTCTTTTTCTTCCAATAACTATGGCTGGGCCCTGGGCTGTTAGAGCTCTCCATAAAGGTTTGAACCCACTGAGGTGAGGTTAGGGGTAGGAATGGGATAATTACGTCACCTACTCGAAATCCCTTAATGACTATTTTGTTTATTGCTTGCCTGTGCCTTGCATGTTTGGTCTTTATCACTGAATAGAAGTGAGGGCAATGTGCCCTCTGTCTGGTCTGTCCTAAGAATAGGTGGTCTGCTCATCCAGGGTGCTAAACGCTGCCTAAGTCCCTTACCCCGGGATAAGGGCTACTTCTCTGCTTTCCACAGAAACTGCTTTTTGGAGCTGGCTCCGCTTTCCACTTGGCTTGCCAGAAGACCAAAGGCTCACAGTTTGGTCACTGATAATACTAATCCTCTCTGACAATTATTTGGCAACCTTTCCTATTAGAATATCTTTGAAGTGTTCCTGGTTGGGGGTGGGGGGAGGTGGAATCTGGGCTGGCAGGAAAGGACACAGGCCTTTTCATCTCAGAACCAAAAATACTCCCAGTGCTTATTTCTCAAACTTCATTTCCCTATGAAAGGCATTCTGTTCGTCCAAGTCACCGTGACATAATCACAGGGCACTTGCGAGTGCTTCTGGAAGCCCTGCAGTGGAGGTTGTGTCCCTTACCAAAGACAGAAGGTCGGGAAGATGTAGCGGGCACGGCGTTCTTATTATAACTCACCTCCGCACAGGTTGCTGGGCAGAGCACTAACCTGCCTAACCTGTTACTTCTCAGAGGATGCTTGCTGATGGCTGCGCACTGCACATAGTATGAAAGATCTTTCTTGATGCCAGGGGAGAGGGCTGACTCTCCACCACCAGCAGCGTCAGCTGCTGGTAGTCAGGTGCTGTCCTAAGCCCTTTCCGTGGGTTAGCTCATCTCCTGCTCACACCAACTCTGACCAAGTATTAGTAACCATTTCTTGGGTGAGAAAAACCGAGGCGGGAAGAGGTCATATAACCTTCCTGGGATCACCTAGCTTGTGGGTGGAGAGGGTGGGGTGTGCTCTGCTCCATCCCTCCCTCCCTTGGTTGTGTGGCTACAGCATCTTTCTCATGTCCGCAAAGTGCTTTGTTAATTACACCTGCTTTAACAAGAACCCTGCAGCCACAAAGGCCCATAAATCATGCACACCTGTCTTACCTTCGGTCTTCTTCCTTGTACCAGATAGACACCTGTTCTCAGTTTTCTGAGATTCTTACTAGCTCACCCATTTCCGAGATTATACATAGTGTTCATCTCATGGATGTTGTAATGTCTAGGGGGACACAGCTGAACCAAACTGTGGCTTTTGATAGCATTACTTTGCTGGAGTCACCATTTTGGGGACCCTGGAATCCAGTGCTTGGGAATTTGTTGACATGTCCTTTAACAGGCCAGGCCACATGAGCGTGAGACAGAGGAAAAAAGGAGGAAGAGGAGGAAGAGAGAATACTAGAATTCCTATTTTTTTATGGAGCGCCTAGTGTATTCTAGGCATTGCTGGTTGCTTTCCATGTATTTTCACAAGTAATTTTCACAAGAAATCTAGGCGAGAAGCTTTTTGACCCTTATTTTATGCATAGGATGATGGAGGCTCAGACATGTTAGGTAATGAGGACCATGGCCACGCAGCTGGTAAGGGGCTGGATGATAGGAGGCCGTCATCCGAAGCCTTGCTCTTTTCACTCTAGTGTGAAGCTTTTTTTTTTCTTTTCTTTCTTTCTTTTTTTTTTTTTTAATAATATACCAGTTGCTTTTAAACAAAGTGGAATCTGAGGCTCATGACCCAGGGCTTCATTCTCTCCATGGTGCTGTGTCATTTGATGGTAATGAGGGTTTTAGGGGCCTGGGTCTGTGGACAGAAAGTCAGGTGGCGCCAGATTAAATATAGATCTTCACTTTGGAAAGGCAGCTAAATCACCTTTGCCATGTGAATTAGTGTCACCAATAGGACATGCTGGCCTCATTTATTTTCTATTTATTAATCTATTAGCGTGTCACCAGACATCGTAGGGGAAGAGTGTAGTAGAATTTCTAACACTCAGTAACAATGGAGATCTTTGGTTCCTCCCCCATCCTCCCTTCTCCCTTCTCTCTATCCCTCACTCTTACTTCCTTTCTTTTTCCACCTCACTCCTCTTTTCCCACTTTCCCTCCTTCCATCGTGGCCCAGTGCTCGATGTGTCACTCACAAGCCGTACACGGCCTCGGCTGAGTGGCGTAGCCTCTGCAGTCCTCCCTTTCTTTGTCTGTAGAAGGTTCATAATAAAAATATCTCAAACTGTCGTTCTGAGGTGAAAATTCATTAGTATATGCAAAGCACTAGAACAATACCCAGAATATAGTAAGCACTTAGGAAAAGTTAGTCATTATTATTCCTTAAACAAATAGATACTAATCCAAGCATTGGCACTTGGAGTTCTTTGCTAGGGAACAAATGGAACTTCCCTGGTTGAGGACATGACTGGTTTTCAGCACGATTCTCCTCTCCATTTTCTTGTCTGATTATATTTCAAATATAATTTTAAGGTATATTTGCAGAGGTTTTTTTTTTTTTAAATAATTTCCTACTCATTAGCAGCCCATCTCTCCGTCTCTATTCTCCGAGAGTATTCCACACCATGCCTCCATGAGGATACGTGGCTCAGTGAACAACCCCAGAGAGTAACAAACCCAGTAATGTGGAAAACCAAGGTACATAGGAAAAATAACAATTATGTAGCCCTTGCAAAATGTTTTTCATCTTGAAAGTGCTTTGAAAACATTAACTAATTAATTAATCAAAAGGAATTTCTACCAATCAGTAAAAATGCTCTTTACAATGTATTAAGCCTCTTGAAAGGTATTATTTATTCAGGGATGTTTTCTCTTTCGTCTTCAGGGAATCATCAGTTTCTTTTTTTGGAGACATTTCAGGAGATCTTGTGCGATCTCTGTACACCCCTCTCACTCCGCACATTCCTGCAAGCTCGAGCGTGTAAACATGCACACATGTGCACACACGCACACTGACAAAAATGTTATTTTAGGATTGTGCCCCTTGACAGTAAATGCATTAAAATATTATGTAAGATTCTCTAACCTAATGTGTTTATCAGCTTTTTATTGACCTGCCAGCAAATTCAAGACAACAAATGTCTGTTGAATCTCTACTATCAGCGTTACTTATTGTGCATGTCCGTCTACTTCCCTGTCTCTTCTGCCCTGTGAGCTCCTTGGGAGCTGGTACTGTATTGCCATCTCCCCAGAGTCTAGCTACTCAGAAAGCTTCCAAAGCATTAGCCCTATTCTCTAGCCTACAAAACGTAATTTAATCTCTTTGTGACACAGTAGGAGAGTAATAATAATAATCTTATGTTCATTAATTCAACAAATATTGAGCACCCGCCATTCACTTATTTATATATTCCTAAAACATACACTTTATTCAGTGCAAGTCTTTGTGTGAATCACAGTGATGGATTCAAAGATGATCCAGACAGGGTTATTGCATTCAAGGGGTTTGTTGTCCGGCAGGAAAGAGAAGGCAAGAACATAAATAAATTTAACACAAGGGAGACATGATGAACACCTACAAAAAAGCACTTTCAGAAGAGAGGTGGGAGGATTTCTGGCTGGGGCATTCGGATGAGGCTTTTTAAAGTAAATGACACCCAAGTGGGATGTTGAAAGGGGAATTGGCTTAGGGTAATGATGAGGGGGTAATTGTGCTCCAGATGGAGGCAAAAGAAGAGGGTCAAATCATGTACAAAGTATGGTTGTATGAGAATCATTGACGTTGAGTAGGGCCTAGGTTGCAGAAGGAGGATAGAGGATGTAATCTAAAAAGTGTGGCTTGGCCCTCCATTTGGGAAATACATGACATTTGCAGCACAATACTGGGTCCCCATGGGCAGCAGCCATCACTAATTAGTGTCATCACTCAGAACAATGTCAGTCATGTGGTTATGGCCTCCAAATCCCCTCTCCAGGCCATAGCTACTAATCAAATGCGTTGGAACACATTGGTTCATGAGAAGAGAAGCATGTGCCACTCCTGGGTCACAGCATGGAAATCCTCCAGTGACTGGCTGAGGAACTCGGGCCGTATGTTTCTGGCATTACGCAGCAATCGAAGCATGGATTCAGAGTCAACATCATTCATGTTTATTTGCTGTTCTACAATATTGTAATCCAAAGATATCCAGAAGTTCTACTGAAATGCAGTATTGAGAGGCTTACCCACACATTAAATTAAGCCTTTCAAATATTTTATGGAAAATTTAAATTGTATCTTCTTCTTTATTCTCTGGTTATCAGTTTCTGCTTCTTGCTATTATTAATTTTCTAATAATAGCTGTTTACCTCCTGTTTTCTAATTCCCCATGGGCTGTAAATCCAGACCTATTCAAATAGAGGATAAAATTAAAGTATGTAGGCGCTAAGAAACTGTATGAGGGGTTTTCAGAATTTAAATTCAGATACAGATTGAGTATCCTTTATCCAAAATGCTTGGGACCAGAAGTGTTTCAGATTTTTTTTCAGATTTTGGAATATTTGCATATACATAATGAGGTATTTTAAGGATGGGACATACACGTCTAAACACAAAATTCATTTGTGTTTCATATATTCTTTATGCACTACATGCATGCAGCCTAAAGGTAATTTTATAAAATATTTTTAATAATTTCATGCATGAAACAAATTTTGTGAACATTGAACCATCAGAAAGCAAAAGTGTCAAGAATGGAATTTTCCACTTGTCTTGTCAGCACTGAACAAGTCTCAGATTTTGGAGCATTTTGGACTTCAAATTTTTGGATTACTGATGCTCAACCTGTACTATTACATCTGTGTGAGCTTCTCAGACATCATTCTTTTTATCTGACTGAGTTCTGGAAAGAAGAATAATTATTGTACAAGATGCCATATGAAATTTCTACCCTTCAGTGACAGAACCAAGATCTCGCTGCTTATCCTTTTCTATACAAGGTACCTAGGTTGTAGATATGCAGAAATGCAAATGCTGGCACTTGGGTGAATTACGTGGCACCAGATTTATCTGGCTGATTGGAATCACATTTGGAGGGAAGGATTTTCCCTGACCTCTTTTAAAAGCAGAAAATCATAACATCTACTAAATCTTCTGAAGGATGTTTAGGACATTGGAAACAAACATGGAGAACTGTAGTGATTTAAAAAGAAAGACTCAGCTTGTTTCTACTTCCAAATTTCCCATCTTAATGAAAGTGAAAATCTTCCAGTATATACATCCTGTAAAAGATTCTAGGAAATTGATGAGAGTGTCTATTGAGAGTGAATGACCTGGGAAATAGCTGGCAATTACACTGCAATGCTATTTAAAAGCAAAAGGGGATAAATACTTATCAATGGTGGCTCAGAAGACTTTGCTCCAGTGACATTTGTTTTGTTTGGGTTTTGCCCTCCAAGCTCCATGCACATCAGTTTTCTAATTTGCCAAATAAGCCAAATAATGCTCCTTTAACAGGCCATCCAAACTGAGTTTAAGTGTTCTTCGACCATAGTGGTATCACTATACATGAAGTATTATGCACACCAGGTACAAATGAGCCATCACCGTCACCTTTCCCCACATCTGCCTCTATGTGCAAAGAGATGTCAGAAATTAGAGGCAGCAGAATGCAGAATCTACCATACAGGTTTTGGCAACAGACAGACCTGGACTTGCTTGGATACTTACTAGTTGTACAACTTGACTATAAATGGTTTACTCTTTCGAAGCCTCTGCTTCTTCATCTATAAAATGGGGATTGTGACTGCACCTACCTCAGAGAGTTGCCACAAAGAATAACTGTGATGATCCCTATGAAAGTGCTCAGCATCAGAAAATGTTACGTGACTTCTCAAAAACCTTAAAAGTTCATGTCCCGGGTGTCCCAGTAGAATATCAACTAACACTTCAAGTTTTCTCCAAAGTTTTCCTTGAAGGTTGCCCTTCATGGCTTTCTTAATGGGTTATTTTCATCATGAGTTAAAGATTCTGCTGCCCTTGTGAAAAAAATCAGCCTAATGTATACACAGGAAGGGGTTATCCAGAGAACTTTCTGCTGCCTGAAGCATTCTCTGGGAAATAAATTTATTCCGAGGGGGATGGAAAGAGGGGCTAATATTTAACCTTTTCTTAGCAACCCCACTTTATTCATATCATTTCAGTGTAGAGCAAGTTAATAGCCAAACAATAGCAAGAGACAAATCCACAGTCAAGGGCTGCTATGTATTTATAGCTGGTTGCATATGTCTATAGCTGTGAGGTATGTAAATGGAATGGATACAATTTGTGGATGCTCTTTGTGTGCACCTACAGAGGGGACAGAACAGGGAGATGAATGTTGGAGATAGGGTAGAGAATGCAAAGGATTGAGACGTATTTTCCATATCTGAGCATCTCATTCTTAAAGACCTGATTGGTCTAGGCTAGGAATCTCTGCAGAGGGCTCCACACTGATCCCGTTACGAAGTAATACACCAAAATGGAAAGGTGTTTAACAAAAGCTTCCTATTTATAATCAAAGCTTTCCCTTGTCACTGAGCATGCCCAGCAGTCTGCTAGAAGCAGAGCTGTACAAAACGCAGTTTTTACTTTCCCGTGGTTTGTAGCCACTGCTGCTGCTGACAGTGAGCAGGGAGGCATTGGGTTGAAGGTAAGGTCTGAAAAGGAAAAGGAAACAGGGATATGAACAGAGGTGGAACCTCTAGGAGTGGGAACAGGTGGAAAGGGGGGGTACAGAAGATGTGCTTGGTTCCTGGCAGCATTTCCTCTCTGAGTGAGGACTCCCCTGGTCTTTCCTGCCAGGAACCTCTGAATATCTGGGATAGTCTCTCTGCCACTCATGACATCCTGTACACACATCTGTGGTAAGACAAGTCTGGGTTTAAAATGTAACTCTGCAGTATGACACTGGCCGTGACCTTGGTAAAATAACTTTAAGTCTCTGAATCTTGAATTCCTTATGAGATTTAATGAAAGAGAGAATGCACTAGCAGTGCACAGATATAGGTAGGCACAGATATACCCTCAGGCGCTGTCAAGCACTATAGCATGGTTAAGCTGTAAACACCACACTGACCTCCACCTCCCCCATCTGAAACTCTCAAGTCAGGCAGACCTAGGTTCAAATCCTTGCTCTACTACTTACTAGCTGTAAGACCTTGGGCAAGTAGCTTGTGTGTGTGCATGTGTGCATGAGAGAGAGAGAAAGAGAGGGATAGAAAGAAGGAGAGAAAGTTTAGCTGTCAGGAACCACCAGATAAAATGGAAAATAAAAGTAGATGTATCACTGCCCCCCTGGAGTGTATAGTCTAGTGGATTTGGGTTTGTTGGGGAACCTCAGTTTCATCATCTGTAAAATGGAAATAATAGCACTTAGCCAGAAGAATTACTGTTAAGGTTAAAATGAGAAAAGATCTGAGCAAGGTGCCTGACATATGGTGAGTACTCAAAAGTAGATTACTAATATCCTACTGCATACCTTTTTAATTCCTACTATACTGAATTATTGAACTCTGTATTCCCCATGTAGTGCCATCCCCAGCACCTGTTTACCTTATTTCCCATGATCTCCTTTCATGAAGTCTGATTAGCTACTGGGTAACATGAGAGAGGTTAGTCATATGGACTTGAGCACCAGACAGACCTGAGTTGAAGTCCTTCTCTGCCACTTATCCAGATATGTGATACTGAGCAAGCTATTAAACCTCTTTAAGTCTCATCTTACTCATCTGTTAAATGGGAGTAAAGGCTGTTCTTCCCCTAAGAATTGCTATTCCTATTCTAAGAGTGATGTATGTGTGTGTGTGTGTGTGTGTAAAAGAGAGAGCGAGACAGAGAGAGTTTAACATTTGCCATGTACTAGAGGATAAATGGAAAATAAAAATGGACACATTCCTGCCCCATGGAGGTTACAGTGTAGAGGGTTTATGTATATCTGGGAGACATACACTAGCTAAATCACAGCACAAATGGAAAATTGCAGCTACAACAAATTTTAAAAAGAAAAGTTGCATGATTCCTTGAAAGCCTATAACATGGGATACTTGACCCAGCCAGAGAGATCATGGGTGGTTCCCCTGGAGAAGCTGATGCCGAAACAGAGAGTTGAAGGATAAATAGGAATTTGCTAGATGATGAACAGGGGAGGGAAATGAATTCCTAGCAAGTGCTCAGTAAATGTTCCTCATTAGCATCATAAGCGTATGATCACTCTTTTCTTGCTAGAATAGCCAAAGAAAAAAGAATAGGGATGGTATCTTTGTCATTTTCTGTCACCTCTAAGACAGTGCCTTGTAGGAAGTAAATGCTCAGTAAATATTGTTGAATGAGTGAATGTCAGAAAAATCAATGTGTTTATTGAATAAAATCAAAAGTAACTGCCATGCCCTTATTTCCTGGCTTTACTCAGGATGCAATTAAAGAAGATACACATTTTAGTAGAAAGAGCATGGACCTTGGAGTGTGACAAAACCATGCCTTCATTCAGGCCCTGTCCCCTGGGGAAAGCAACACCACGTCTCAGTGTCAGCCTCCTCATATGTAGAATGGAAGTGAGGATAGCTTCTCCACAGGGTGCTTTAAAGATTAAGATCGCAAATACGCAGCGCCTAATAAAAGGCTGACACAGAATATGTAGTCAAGAGATGAATATTATTAATAGTACTATTATGACACTGGCAAATTTCAGGCATGCAGGTTTTCAATGTTTGCAGGTTGTTGAAGACAAGCTAGGTACAGTCTGAAGATGTTATCACCCAAACATCCACCAGACCTTCCCCTTGCTTTATATGCTGAGGGTTCATCAATTCGCTGCATTCTATCTGCAGTGGCTAAGAGTCAGACTGCCAGCTTTAGATTCCCAGATGCATAGTTATAACCAACTGGCAGTTGGTAACATATTCTGGGGCCTCAGTTTCCTTCCAGGGCTGATCCTATAGTGTTTGGACAGGATAAAATCAGATAATTC
Organism: Lemur catta; assembly: GCF_020740605.2. Taxonomy (NCBI): domain Eukaryota; kingdom Metazoa; phylum Chordata; class Mammalia; order Primates; family Lemuridae; genus Lemur; species Lemur catta. The sequence continues at coordinate 18,031,281 of NC_059132.1, read as the reverse complement.
ATGGGCATCACATACCACAGAGCCTACATATGGTAAGCAAGTGATGCGTGTTTAGCTGTTACTATTACAAACTGCCAGGGCCTGCCGGATTTTCTGTTAATTGCCCTGTAATGAATCAGCCTTTCCTGGGCCGAGAATTGCTTCCTTTTGGAATTCCCTTTATGTAAAAAAGAGAAGCAACTTCTCCCCGAGGTCTAGAAGCCTAGCTTCCCCATCACCACGCCCTCGGGTGCAGGTTCAGGGCTGTCTAGGTTGGGCAGCCGGAGGAAGGCTCTGGAACCTCTCGCCTTCTCTGTTGATGCCACAGAGCTCGACTCTGCCCCTTGCTGCGTTCCTAACCCTGGAAGGAGCGATCTGGGTTGAGTTGAGCACTGGGCATGCTCGCGAGAGCCAGGGCAGGCTCGGGTCGTCTGCAGGACGCGTCGGCTTGCTGAGCTCCTCTGTTCGAAGAGACCCGGGTGCAGCTGCGGCGCATCGGGTTTCGCAGAGCTGAACCCTCGGTGCGTGCAGCCAGGGAACCAAGCCTCCCCGGGCCAACCCCAGAGCCGAACTCAACTCTGCGCCGCCCGGGGTTTGCGCGCTCGGTGTCTGGTCTTGGAAACGCCTGGCTGGGGTTCTCTCTGCAGACAAAGGGGTGCACGTGTCCCCAGCGCCCCTCTTTCGCAGCCGTGAGCCCCTCCCTGGCTCTGTACCCCGCAGCGACAGCAGCTGCAGCCCCAGCGCCACCACCCAGCCCCGGCGGCCGGGGCCGGTGCGCGTGCTCGGGCCCGGGGATTGGCTCGCACTCCCCATTCAGGGACCGCGCGGGCGGGCGGGGGGCGCTGTGTGTGTGTGTGTGTGTGTGTGTTTATATGTGTGTGCGCGCGCGCGCGTGTGTGCATGTGTGTGCGCGTGTGGGGGTCTGTGCGGCGCGCGGGCGGGCGCGTGTGTGCGCGCGAGGGCTCGCGTGCAGGAGCCACTGGGTGTGCGTGCGTGTGTTATGGGTTTGATTCCAGAGCAGGTTGCACATTGGTCCTGGGTGGCTCGCAGGCTCAGGTCGTGCTTGGGCGTCCTCCTCCTAATCGTTTCCGAAGTAGCAGCAGCAGCAGCAGCAGCAGCAGCCGCCGCGGCAGCATCGGCAGCAGCGGCAGCAGCTCCGCGGCACAGCCGGCAGAACTGTGCAGAAGCGAGCACCGTTTGGGGAGTCCGGGGGGCGGGTAAGAGGGAGGAGGGGGAAAGCCTGTCTTGGTCTTTGGGATTATTTTTTCCCCTTCTTTCCCTCTCTCTTTCTTTCTTGAGGGTGTGTGTTGCCCCCTCGAAGTGAAGGAATTTTGCTCCAAAGCGAGCTGGGACCGAAGACTCTAGGCTAAGTTATCTCTCTATGTAGATGGTGTCAGGGAGCGAAGCTACTGACCGAGCTGCTGGTAAATGTTTTTCACTTCTTACTCTTTAATGCTTAAGGCTTTTTCCCCCTTTTCTTTCTTCCCTGTTTCCTTTCTGTTGCTCCTCATTCTGCAATCGCTCCTGAATCAGCTGCAGTTCTCTTTCTCTCCTTGCGTTTGTGCAGTTTACAACTTGTTTCATGGTTTTCTGTGTATTTTTTTTTTTCATCCTCAGATGAATGCTGGAACATTTAAATTCGGCACTTCGGGAGGTCATCATTAGTTGCATGAGTTTCAGGGGGGAGGTGAAAGATTGGTAGAGCAGACTGTTATTTCCCTGCAGAAGGACTGCCGGTTTCTCTCTAATGTTCATCGCAATTATAGAGATTTTTTTTTTAGGATGCATTTTAACGTTGCATTGCTGTTTAAGGTTATCGTTCTCCAGGATTACAATGCATTTAACTCAGTTTTGACAGCATGACAGATGCCAGTGATTCCAGAACTACTGTATGGTACATGCTGGCTAAAATATTCAAAATTTCAGGAAGGATCATTTGCATTCCAAAAGAGAATTTCTTAAAAATGCTGTTTTGCATCACATTGCTGCAGATTTGCAGGAGGCAATAATAGACACTACTACTCATGTTGCTTGCAAAGATAATAAACATATAAGTGGTTTAGTGCATCACATACTGTCCTGTTCTCCAGTGATTGAGCTATTGCTAAATTTACTTAATAATAAATTTAGGGCTATAGAGAAAGAGGAAGATTGCTGGTATTGTTTTATTCGAAATTGTGAGACATGTACAGTGATTTCTAACCCCAAACCAGCCCTCTCTTAGATGTTACTTGAAGTGGCATCTTGTCAATTGGGGGATGGGGTTGGGGGTTCTGCCATACACATGGAATAAAATTATTCAAAATAGCCAGCATAATGCATGTAAAGTGAACTCTAACTCTTTTCTTAAAAATAGAACTCACTTTGTAACTCATGCTGCAAGGATCTGCTTTATATATTATTTAAAAATTAATACACAATAGTTCTTTAATGCATTGGTATCATTTAAGTTCTTTGGAGGGTTCTTAGCAGTTACCAGATTTCATTTGTTTTGCTTTTTTCCTCCTAAGTTTTCAGTCCCAGTTCAGTAGAAAAACTGAAGGGCCAGCAAGTAAAGGCAAATCAGCAATTTAGAAAGGAATCAGTTTATGGTTGTAAAATTTCTGCTAAGCCATGGAAAAGTGAACTAATATAATGGCAGCTTAATGTAGGGAGGGGGATCCTGTGGTACAGCAGGTTGCAGTTTCAGTACCTGAATTAGCATCTTGAGGAGCTCTGAACTCTAGATTCAGGTGAGGCTATCCAGTTCAGGAGTACTCTGAGGCACATGCATTTTAAAGAGGGAAATTTTTGTTTTTTAAGGAAGCCTCCCTCTGCTGTGTGGTTGCCACATCAAAGCGGCATATTACCTATGTGCAAAGAGTACATTTGTATAATACTGTTAAACTTTGTTTTAATGTAAACTTAGCTGATGTTGGAAAAACTGCATAAAACAGTGCAGTTCAGGACTAAAGAACAAAAACTGTAAATTAACTGGTTAGATCTTATACATAGAAGAAAACCTACTCGAAGGTACCAAGCAAATTCACCTGTTCTGGGTCCCCTGTGTTGACAAAAGCCTTTCTTAAAATTGTGAACAAAATTTCTGAGATTGAAAGCTTACTTATTCTTTTGTAGTCTGCTGATAGTAATAAGGCATTCTATTTAGAATGAAAGCTCAGCTTATTCATGGATTCCTTGAGATGGCAATATTGCTATTTTAAAATATTTTCATGGGCCCTCAAATTTACCATTTTGATCAAGGTGAGGAGGGAGAGACAACTTCCATTCATTAAGATCACAGTTGTCTATGAGTGAAGCGTTTGTTTGGGTATTAAAGAAAAATGAATTCATATAGTAAACAGCAATCCTAAGAACCCAAGGCATCTAAAGCATCATAGTTCTCTCATTCTAGGACCAAAACCAAAAAGCAATATACCCCATGCTGAGCAGCTGTGTTATTTCTCTGGCATATTCCACGCACATGGGCGCAAAGAGATAACTGACCAGACTAAAGACTTATTTGCTGGGCCCATGGGGCAAGATTTCTGATTGTTACATAATATATTCAGGGCATGAATTTATTTATGAAACATCAAAATTAGCTTCAGTATCAGTATCTTCACTAGATGTGAAGACCAAGAGTACATTGATTTAAATTCTTTCCTACTCAGATTGTTTTTTTTACTCACTCACCCTTTCTACTTCTAGTTTCCTGGTAACTTCTGAAAAGCTCTGAGAATTTGTATTAAATTATTAAACATGTCTACGTTTCGGGTGTGATGCCAGGTTAGATTACTATTCAATCAACTGGATTCGTATTACTTGTACGTGGTTCTGTGTGGTGTCATGTTTGTGGGTTGTCGGTGGGTTTATTACTGTTACAGTTATTAAGTTTTTCGTTAAATCTTTACTAAGCTCATTTTAACTTTTTGTGCCTGGTGTTGATTTCAAGTTAATGTAGCAAATAATACCATCCTCTTGATAGGCTTGTTGGTAAATTAGGTAGTTTACTTCCAACTGGTCTTCATGTTGAATTTCAGCATTTGCTAAAGCGTGGTATTGGACATCGTGGGACAGGGTAACTTCTTTTGGGAAGAAGGCTATGTAGAAAGAGAAAGACAGGTATCTGTGACTGTTGATTCGTGGAACTTGACAATCACATTTGCCTGTATTGTGAGAGTTCCCATTTTCATTTTGATAAGAATGGAGGTTTTTTTCTGCATGTGTGAAGTGTTTATTATGCTAGAGCTACTGAATGTTTCTTAAAATTAATTGCTTTTTTTTTTTTTTTTTTGCATTGTGTAATTGAAGGGAACTTTGAACTACTTGTGTGTTTTCAAGGAAAACCTGTTTGGCTAGCTTTTTCATTGTTTTCTATTCTGTGCAGGCTAATTTTGAGAAGTGATTTCTGGTGAATTTCTGGTCAAGGTCATTTCCAAGGGCCTTTTTTATCCCTCCTCACTTGACAGCTGAAACTTAAAGTCAGATTTAAAGAGGCACAACTTAGTGTCAAGCTACTTACCTCAAAGGAGGCAGTGTGAAAAGCAGTGTGTTATTGTCTCACGTTACTTTGTGTAAAGCAACAGTTTTATTCTTTGAACTGCTGGCTCCTAGTAGCCTTGATGTACTCATGAGGAGAAACCCTCCATTCTGCACTCAGTACATACCACAGATTACCAACCTTCAGGGAATGTTGCAAGACCTCTGTTTTGCAGGGAGGGGACGTGTCTTTTGGTATGTTCTCAGTGGTAATAGACATAGCAATATTTGATTAAATGTGATCTATTTTCTAACTAGATAATACCCCACTCAAAATTTTGAGAAACCAACGGTATTTTTATAAGATTCTTATGTGGTGAGAGCAAATAGTAGCTTTGTCAAAGTATTCTTTGTACTTCTGGTTTCTATTTTGCTTTAAAAAAGGCATGCTCACGTTGTTCAGTACTATCAGTAAAATACTGTTATGCACTATCAGTAAAATACTTTTTTGTTATTTTAGGCTGTTTTCTCTACCTAAGAGAGACAAACCACTACTTAACATAATTATTTTAGCTGTGCTATGAGTGTGTAACAGGAGAACCTTATATTGGGCCCTGCTCATTTTTCCAAAAGATTTCATAAAGTTACAAAATGTTTTCCCTAAAATTCATGTTACACCCCTAATCTATTTAATATATTGCATACTACAATGTGATACTGAAACTGAGATATTGCATCCTTTTTATGAATTCTTAATGGCAAAAACTGAAGCACCTTGAGAAATAGTGTGCAAATAAAGTTCCTTCATTTTTACTGACAGACTTTCATTGGTCCACCTCTTCTAAGTGTAGAATTACAAGACGTTTAGGCAAAAAGAATTATCAGGAAAAAAGTAGAGTAATGTGCTTTGCTGCTGTACTACGAGTGAAAAGAGAGCAGGTGTTTTTAACTTTTTTCATTGTGAGCTTAGTAAAGAGAAATTGAAACCAAATAATGCAGCTAATATGTTAAAGTAGAATCTCTTCCCCAGTAAAGATTTTCTTTTTCTCCTGAACAATATGAATTGATCCTTGATGAACAGTTAACAGCATCTCTTATCTTATCAACACTGTGTGGCTCCTGCCAGAATGTTCGTGGTAGTTGCTAAAGAACCACTTCTGTCTTGGCAAAACATAGCAGTTCGTTGTTTGGGAGGACAGAGTTGGTTTCTTTGGAAGTTGAGACTTCTCAGGACTCGACTGTGATTGTTTGGAAGGAGGCTTGGCTGTCCTGGATATTTGTTTAAGTGACCTATGGACACTGCCTAGTGCTACTCTCCCGTCTCTAATTTAGTTCTCCTACAGGTTTGGGGGACATAATATGAAGTTTTCAGCTCACTTGTTCTTATCATTGCATGTGCTTATTATTTCTGGAATGTGAGGCAGATCTATAAAAGTTTAGAACTCAGTTTTCCAAAAGCCAGTCTGTTTTACTGCTCTGATGAATAAATTATTTAGCTATATGTAAACTTATGCTTATTTTAAAAAATTAGAAATTTTGTATATTTCATTTCTGTTAATATGACCTTTGTAAAGCACTCATTTTTAAGTTATATAAAAGGGAGTTGTGTACCCTGTAAAATAAAGAGCTTGTTTATGAATTTGGTTCAAAAGAATAAGTCATTTCTTTTTTTATTATTTAGGGTTTTCAATCTTTAATTTACCTATTAGTAGGCAAGGACTGAAGTTGGAGAATATCATTCATATGATGAAGATGAAATCAATACTAACGATAGTATCCTGATTCTAAATCTTTAGATAGGACAATTCTATACAGGATTCTTTTGGAAAAGGCTTATTGCTTAGGACTTCATGATACTCAATGTTTTGACATCTCTCCTACTTCAATTAGAGGAATAAGAATATATGTAGAGAAAAGAAGTATACCATTAAATAGAAATGATTTTGGCAGAGGTTAAAAAAAATCCCATAATCATTTCAGAAAATTGTATAAACTGCTTCCTATATTTGTAACATTTTTTTAAAAGCCATTTTAAAATTACAGTGTAACTGTTGGAAATAGTCAAGTTAGGTTCCTAGGTTATTTCTAAGAATGAAACTGAACCATTAGAGAAGATAGCTATATCCGTGCATGTGGCTAATCCAAACAGTAAATATCTACATAGCTAAAATCATAATTATTGCTAGAGAACTCATTGCAACAGACTTCCCGATCTTAATTATGATAATTTTTCTAAGCCATTTCAAATGTAAAAGTATATAGTTATACACTACACATTGCAGTAGAAATTACTTAGAAGAAACATGGGCAAATTAAAGGTACAGGAAAATATATTTCAGTCTTTATTTTTTTTTGTTCCTTCAATAAGCAGTTTTTGGATTCCCAAGACAGATGAAGTACAGTGCACTGCTAAGAGCTAAATCTGCTAGTAAGAGAATTTCTTAGACATCCCAGAGGGTGCCTAAGAAAGCAAATGGAAGTGGGGGTCAGTGCTTTTAAAAAACAAAACAAAACAAAACAAAACAGATAAAGCTTTACTATTTTTGTCTAGAATGTATTAGGTGATTTAATTTTGTTTCATTTTTAGGAATTGCTCAGGCAGTAGCTGTATACAAATATTCACTCATTCTCTGCCTTCTAGTATGTCCAATTCATTTCTATTCATAGACACTGTTGTGATACGACACACGGAATTGGAGACCTCAGTCAAGAGTTGGTACTCCCGGCATGGATTTGATGGAGGTGCGAGGAAAGGGCGGGATGAGTTAGTGGGAAGAAGATATATATGAGAGGAAAATTTACTCTGTAGTTGGCTACCATTTCCTTACATGAATGATCATGCCACCAGTTTTATTTTTAACCTCACTGAAACTTCTTGAGAAGGCTGCTTTTCTATATTTTAACCCTAAGAGTTATAACAACATAATTATTAGACAAACATTTCACAGTGGTTAGGATCTACCATTTGTGTGACCCAGCATCTAATTTTTCTCCTTTCTAATCCTATTTATATATCCCCACACATAATCAGACTCAGTCAGATGAAACCAATTACTAAGGGGAAAAAAATCAAATTTATTTATTATATTTATTGGATATGTCTGTTGCTTAATTATCCATTGGTGAATTTACATGTGGCCACGGAGAGGCCCGTGGATGAGTGTGGAAAAATAATCCATCATCACTTCTCACAGTCCAGAGGAGGCTGCTAAGAAAACAAGGGAAAAATAAAAGTATCCTTTCTTATTGCTATGAAGGTGAGAATCCAAAATATGAAAGGCATCATCCTAAAAAGTGAGGTGTTTTTGGCTTGACATAGGAAAATCTGGAAAAGGTTGGAAGTTATCAGACTTTTTCCTGACCACTTGACATAATGCTAGGAAGAAATATAAGATGCTGTACTCTTGGGAACAAATAATGATTTAGATATTCAAAAGCATGTGTTGGAAAACTAACTCAAATTATTCAAGAAAGCAGATGACCAAGCCCACCCCTTGGCTGTACACTGGGGAACAAAGGTGGAAGTGTTGGTGGGGTGGGATGGGGTAGGGTGAGCATGAAGGGTAAGGTGATGTGCAAAGTAGTATTTGCAAAGTTTTATTGATCTTTATGAGTAACTCAAATGAGAGAATCCTAAGACAGCACCGCTAATGCAGTGAATTAAAATATATTTTATGTTTGGCCTTTGATGATAAAGACATATACAGACTGATTTTGAGTCTTGTGTATTTTTGTTAAAAAAAAATTCCTCATCACAAACAAAATAGTTTTCTTTCTTTCTTTTTTTTTTTAAATCCCACCTCTCAATTTAATGTGATCAATCTTGAGCAGGGCTTATTTTGTACTTTTGTTTCCCACTTGCTCTTACCTTACACTTTTGGAAATTTGTCAGCGTGGGAATTGTTCTTCAAAATAGATAATACCTGAAATAACTGCCTTTTCTAGGAGATGTGGCCAAGCTAAATTGTTAACAGACATGTCATCTTATTTATGTAATTCTTCAGTTCCAGTGACCACCAAATTTTTCTACATCTTTCCCATTCACATCCCCAAAGTGGAAGGCCTGTATGAACTTTAGGGAAGAAAATAAACCACTTTTGAACTTGAGGACTTTGAAAGCTATCTTCTAGGAAACACTGAGTGAAATGTGTTTTAAGAATTGTGGCATACCTTTAATGCATCATTTAGAGAAGTCACTGGGAAACTTACGATTTGTTGCAAATTACTATTTATTTGGGGAAACTACTGTTGAAAAAACGATTTAAGCATTGTACGTTATGCTTTTGTTTTCTTTGGCTTCAGGGAAATTAAAATGGTAACATGAATCTTGGGGATTGAAACAGGGAAGGGCTTTGATACTTGGAGACTTAGCAAGAAGTATTAGAGATGAACAAATTTTTGCATTTGTTCTAATCTATATTTTAAAACTTATTCTATAAGTTATCATATTATATTATATTATATTATATTATATTATATTATATTATATTATAATAAAGGTTATTACAGAATAAAAGTTGCTCACAGCTGGATTCACTGCAGAAGCCAAACAGTAAATAGATAGCCTGAACTCTTCTTCCTACAACAGTGATTTTTCACTAAGCTATTCCCTAAGGCCACTCTAGGTATATGAGGGGCACCAGTTCTTTTTATATGATTTGTGTATGTTCCCATAGATTGTGAAGTCTATTCCTGGGCAATTTTCAAGTTAAAATTGTGTTACGGCTACCCTGAAGGTTGTCATTTCTTGGGTTTTCTCTTGTCTGTCAATTCATAAGTGTTTATTAAGCCCCCATGGGGTGTACACAGAATCTTACACAGTTTGGGGTGTGTGTGTGTGTGTGTATGTGTGTCTGATTGGTCTCTGCTCTAGAAGCTTATAGGCTGTAGGCAAATGTACTATCATGTATGTGCATATGTATAAAATAATGCTTTAATTACAGAAGTTTGGTAGTTGTTTTGTTGTTGTTATTGTGTGTGTGTGTTAATAGCATAGCCCTGGAACTCCAAATATATTTACTCTGAGAAAAGCATAGCTTCAGGCAAGGTCAAGGATATACCTTCTCAGCTTTATTTCCTTTTTCAAAAAACATTCAGATACCTAATAACAGATATGATTAAGTAAAGGGTAAAGCCAGAGGGCCAGTATTAAACTGTGTATCCTTGCCAAGAGGAGTCACATCATTGTTCACATCTGGGTTTCAGAGTAAGGGCAAATTCTTATGCTGGTCACTTTTAGGATGTGCCTGTGGCCTGTGTAAATTTAATCAGTGGATGGATAAATGACTCCATGCCCCAAAGCTGTCAATTTACATTTTCATGAGCAATGAATCAATTTATGATTTACTTTTTTTTTTTAAAGAAGAGATTTAAAAAAAAATGATAGGAATTGGGAAGGAAAGAAAATTTTTAAATATTCCCCAAATACCCCATGGATGAAAAATGTTCTCTAAAAGAATTTTTTCCCCTGTTGAACTTGAAAACATATGGTGAACATGTAGGTTCTGGGATTTACTTTTCAAAATTTGTACATGCTCTTAGATTCACCTTTTATCAATCATTTGTAGGAAGAGTAATATTCTTGAAAAGTAGCAGGTGAATAGCTCTGAAAGTGGATGCCAAAGAGAGTGCTCAGAGACACTGACCCGTTCCACAGCCCCAGGTAATAGCTTCCTGGACTTGGGCAGTCAGCTCTGACTTTTGATACCAGCGATCAAGTTTCTTGATTAATGCTCATTTTGACTGTGATTTTTGATATGTATGTATCTCATTTCCAGTAAATCATAGCTAAACCATCAAAATTTCTTTTCCATCGTCTGTTCCTTGTTGATCTGAATCAGAGAAGCAGTGGCTGGAAAAAAAAATAGGAAGAGCCTTTGCTGATGCATCCCTTATTTAAACTTTGACTCTTGGCTCTTTTTCTGTTAGGTACGTGAATTTCTAAGGATTTATGAGATCATTCATCTGTTGCTGCCGGGGTCCTTCTGGATAAGAAATGTTTATGATAAGAGAATATTCTTTACAATTCACAATATTGCAGGATCTCTTAATTTATTTTCCAACAGTTTATAGAATTAAACAACACAGAATAAATTTGCACAATTTGAATTATTATTTGTGATTTTGGCATCAGATCATGTTCTCACTTGTAAGGTAAAGAGACTAATTCTGGCTAATGGAAGTGGAGAAAGAATGTGTTAGAGAATAACAGAAGCACCAAGAAAGATGTGGAATTAGGCACTTTTCCTTCTGCCATTGCTCCTGGGTGCCCAGGTCAAGCCCTCCACATCCCTCACACTGGACACCCATTAGCATCTCAGCACTGCTGCCCTAGACATGTGGCTGTTTGTACCATGCCTGCAAGAAACTCACCCCCATTCTTGCTTTTGGGCATCCTTGGCTCTTCATTCAAATATCCAGCTGCTGCATTCATCTGGTTGGCTTCATGTTTAAGATAAAGTGTCCACACCCTTTTTTACTAGGAAGTCTGGGAAATAGAGAATCTGGCCCTTCCATATTCTATCCATAGCCTATCATGAAAGGCAAGGGCTTTGACTTCTGGCGAGATATGTATAATTCCCTCAAATAAAAAGAGGAAGGGCAGTCAACAAAATAGATTAAAAAGCCCCCAGCAAATATGTATCAGTATTCGTTATATGGAGAGTGACCTGTAGGATCTTAGAGGATGGATAGCAAGTGCCTCGGAGTATGAACTTAAAAAAGGTTAATAGCGACAAGAACTTCTCTGTTGCTTAAAATGAATTGGAGGACATTCCTGATTATATAGGTATTAAGCCAAATGCTTTTCATTTTAGCACACGCCAATCTGAAATATGTTTGTCCTGTAGAATTCTTTTTGTTATCACCAAGAGTCATATTAAAATATTACCCACTTGAACTCTTCTCATTCTGAATTGAAAGCTAATTCACTTAGAATGGGTGGATGCTTGTATATGTATAAATATACAAAGTAAGCAAATAAATAAAAGGAATTCTGCATAATATATCAGAAAAATTTTACAAATCTGCTTTTAAATTAGTAATTATGATACCTGAAAGAAATGAAAGTGCATTTCTTTTTTCCGTAGTTCAGACTCTCTGAGGTTCAAACAAGCCTTCCTCACTAAATTGTTAGTAAATCTACTGAGGTGTAAGACCCACCCAAGTAATCCCCATCTCCAGTAAAACTTCTGCATCTGGAGGCTCAGACTTTAATTCTCCAGTTCTAAATTAATATATTTATCCTTCCATCACTGTCTCCCACGGATTTTGAGAATTAATTAGAAACAAAATCACTTTCAGTCCTTGGATGTTACTTTCCGTGCTGAAAAAATATGAGATACTGAAGTGTTATTAATAATGACAAAGGTTCATCCAATAAAATAATCTGGCTGGCTGAATTCTCACATGGTTGGTATTTTCTAATATAAATTACTGTAGGATTAGATAGTTAAATATTGAATATTGTCTCATTTAATGCAGTTCCATGAAATATTAATGATAATGATGGTGCTCCAGTTTGGGGAATTCGGAGATGGTTTTTTACTGACTAATAGCTTTGGTCGGTAACATAATACATTTTGCAAAATGATAATGAAGATATTTAAATGAAGGTGAAACAGGAAATAAATGCCCACTGAATTGATAGATTTCAAATAGGTCAAACGTCACAAAAACTTTTTAGTCTTGTATGAAATAGTTTACTCTCTGTTCTAATGACACCACTGTGATCATTGTGGATATCTTTGAGAATTTGTTAAAAAGAACAGATCTATCCTATTAGGCCCTTGAAGAGGAGAGCCCTGGATGTTGTTTAGTTGTCATGAGGTAGCAAAGTCTGAAAATTGGATTGGGCTTTGAAGGAAGGCTGGTCGTGTTGAGTGTGACAGTTGAAATGGGATTGTGCTTGAAGTTAAAAAAAAGAAAGAGGGTAAAGGAGAAAAAAAGGAAAGAGTGAAAGAGAGAAAAAAAGGTAAATACTGACCAAATAGCTGAACTGGAATGCCTTAGGTCTGCTTGGAATTGAATTTCTAATGTCTAGAGCAAAAACTTTTAAATTAAGACTTTTAATACTTTTGAGTTTTTTGGATGATTTTTTTTTCTTTCACATCTTCCCTGTTTTGACTTTTCTTCATGTTCTTGATTCTGTGAGCTTATATCTCAAATTAGGGGACTAAAAACTGATGATAAATAGCATAAGTGACTATTGTTGAAACATTTTGTCATGAATAGAGAATACAAATATATACCAGTGTCTCAAATTAGTATAAATCCAGTATTTGTGCGTGTGTTTTTTTCCTCCAGGGGGAAACTTTAATGTTTTGTGAGATAATTTTATTTGAAATTGCAGTTATCCTTGTTTCAGACCTAGTAATTTAACAGTTGAAAAAGCTCCCTTTTTTGTTCTGTATAGTTAATGTATGTGGTGTGAGTGAATACATTTCATTTTAAAAAAGTGTTTGGGGGTTGTATTCTTTTAGCACAAACTTATTCCTTGATAAAGGAGCTGGCTATAATTTGCAGAAATGACTGTTTCTTTTTCTTTAGTTGTTGGATAATTGCTCTTTGTATACACTGTGAAAATGTTCATATAGACCAGTGACAAAGCCTAGCAGATGCACTTGCAATTATCTGGAATTTAAGTAAATTTTGCATCTGATACACACAAAGCAAACGCTTTGTCCAAGCGGGCTCACATACTGGCATGTGGATTGCTGTGAATACAATGAGTAGATTTTTAATGGAAAACAAATGGAACTATTAGTAAGTCTTGTCTTTTACTTGAAAAGACACCAGCTTTAGGCATGGCCTCCAACTTATTCATATTCATAGTTGGTTCAGTTCTAAATATGACCTTTAAAACTGAAAAAAAAATTTTTTTTAAATGTTTAAAACAAAATGTGTAGCTATATTTTTATTGGAGTAACATTCAGAGCTTTCTGGAAAAGGAATGGTGAAATAAATATTTGTTTCCTATTCCAATGTTATTTTTTTCTGACTGTTAAGAACATTCAATTATTACAACCCTAAAAATGTAAAAAGGGATTTCATAGTATAAATAAATCATGTTATAGATAAAAGATAATTACAATGTTACTTTAACAACCTCAATTCACAAAGGAAACCATAAGAAGGAATATATAATGGGTACAAATTCTACTTCTTTTTGTAAACAAAGGAGATCTAGCCAGAGGAATAGTTTTCTGCAAAAGCCTCTTTTCCAAGTTTTGTTTGAGATTAATCCTTTCCACTGTGTATTTTTTGTTGTTGTCAGACTTACATACATGAGATCTTTGAAGCCTTAATCTTTTTCTCTGTATTTATTCTTAGAAAATATTAAATGTACAGAACTACTTGGATTTTCTTAAATGTCTTTAAGTCTTCTGGGGAGTTTAAATTATTTTTACTTTCAATGAGAGGGTTACAAATAATTGGTCCAGTAGGCTTTTTCGTTCCTAGTTGGAAGGTGCTCTGCGCTATTCCAGCTTTTGAATGAGGCAAATTTCAAAAGTATCTCAGGCAACAGAAAGGCGGGCCTATCGTGGGCACTTTCTGCTTTCTTCTCAATCTAAAGTGGAATCTAATAATGACAGGAGATCTCTTCTAATTCCTGTAAGAGTCAGGAGCCTCCAGGGGGTCTACGGGTTGAGTCATTGTTTGAAGAAAGTGAATTTGGGAAGAAATTTTTAAGAAAGAAAGGGGGAGCCTGACAGAAGTATTTTAGGCTCTGAATTAAAACAAGCCAGATGTGCCTGTTACTGGAATATCGTTCCTCCACCTTAACCACTTTTCCAAAAACAAAACATAAAACTTCCTCTTCGGCTGTACTTTTTTAATAGAATTACAAAAATGACAGAATTTGCTCTGTTGTGCATTGCTGGATTATTTATTCTGTGTGGTCTCCAGTCTCCCCAGGGCCATCCATGGCCTCTTCCTCTCCCCACCCCCCAACTTCTGGCTCCCCTCCCCCACTGCTTTCTCCCCTCCCCCACTCCAGCTTACATTTCTTAAGACTATCTTTAGGCTTGGAGAGGAACCAGGTGCTTTCCTTGGTATTTAAGCAACTTGCTATTTTGAAATTCCCTTAGAGAGCTGTGGGCAATTTTAGTTCTGTGTCTTGAAGCATCTCTTTCCTTTTCTGAAGGGGAAGCTGCTTACATAATACCCAGAAGCAGACCCTTGGGAACTGCCGAGCTATTTTATGGATATTTTGCAAGAAAAGGAACCTGGGTTCTCCTGTGTCACGTGCGCCCTCCCACGAGGGTCTCAACTGGAGATATTTGCACAATAGCAGATTCTCAGGAGGATAAATATACACAGATCCATCTTTCAAACTGGGAGGAATCAGTAGGAAGCTGCACCTAGGAGGACGGGAGCCCACCAATAGCTCAGCCCGAAAGAGCTTCTTGAACAGTTCCAGAGCCAGGACCCCAACTGTCAGCCGAGCTTGCCAGGGAGACAGATGCTGCGGTTGGAAGACAGTTTTCCTCAGTTAGATATTTTGTTCTTGTAGATGGCCAACCATGACTCATGGGGGAAACAGGAGAGAGAGGGGAGAAAAAAAAAGAGTAAATTAATCATTTTATTAATCCCTATTTAGAATTCAGTCGTGTAAGTAAATGTCAACCCGGTGAACTTTCCATGAAACCAGAAGTGGTGTAAAGACAGTCGCAGGGTTTTAAAGTTATGCCAGGTGAGAAAGGCGTCTAATTTAACCTGCACATTAAATAACTGACACAATTTTGGGAGGATATCTGTGGAAAATAGTAATGTAGGAATTATCTAATAATCCAGGCTCAAAGGAAGCATGCTTTTGAAGGATTGAAAGGACATGAATTATTTTTCTGTGAGACATGATAGGTTTGTTCTCTGTTCTCTCTTTCTATATCTGTGTATGTTTATGTATAATATTTGTATGGGAAAGATGTTCTTTTTTTCACTGTTTTTTCTTCTCTTTCTTTCCCTACCTCTCTCCCCATACGTGTGTGCACGTGCTTGTATATGTGAGATACATGCACATATCATACCTACACAACCATGTTACATTAAGCCAAGTTACCTCTGCACCCTGAAATATCAACCTGCATCTACATTTATCATTCCCTTCCAGATCTCCTAACTCTCTAGCTGCATGCAGTGGATTAGATAAAAGCAAGTCTCTGCTGTTGGAAAGATAGCGAATTCAGTTTTTGTAACTCATGTTTATTGCCAAATACTGAGTTTCCTTCAAATTCCCAGAAAGGGGCTAATAGTGTAGGTGTCTTGGCTTCCTCTATCCCCCCCACTTTTTTTAAATAAGATTTCTCATTTCCTTTGAAAATAAACAAAAGAAAACTTTGGCACCATTTCCCTGATTCTCATTTGTTTGGGGCTGAGTACTTCAGGCTCCCTTGGAGCCAAGTTTATTTCATAGATGTACTCTGTAGGTCTCCAAAACTGGAATAAGTTGTGTGTTTGAGTGCCCGACAGCACTCAAACAGCCCTATGCCAAACTCTTGATAAGCCATTTTTCTGACAGAGTCCCAGAAGTGTCCGTTTTTAGATCTGCATGTCCTTCGTGAGTTGGAATGGCAGATCGCCGAAAGGTGTGGGTCTGGAGGAAAAGCAGGCTTTTATTTTTTTTTCCTATGATCAGTTATTTGGAGGGTAGTCTAAGAACTAAAAGTCGCAGCTGTGGAGCCAATTTAGAGCGAGTAATTCGCAAGTGACTTGTGAAAGAAGTAGCTTGCCTTCTTGAGCCACCCCGCTTGTCTGACCAATATGGAACTGTTTGAGATGAGGCTCTTCACCTCGAGGTTTACGTGTCTTTTGCTGTATCTTGTGTCAAATGAAGCACTAAGAGACTATCCTGTCAATTTGTAGTGCTCCCTGGAGAACTTTGGGTCTTGAAAACAGTGGGTCATATTGATCCTTGAGCGAAGGTGGTTGCATTTCTTCTGAGGTTTATCAAAATAATGAGACATTTTTCATTTAACTGCTTCAGACACTTATTTGCAAATGCACAAAAAAGATGGATGGTTCTTGTACAAATGCCAAGAAAGGTTGCTGTATTTCACATTGCCTTGTAGTTACGTAGTATGTGCTCGATAAATATCTGTTGAGTGAAAAAGCAACATGGATTTCTTTTCCTTTGGAAACACAGGAAGAATATAACATGTGATTATTTTTAAACCACAATTGATTGAATGAGCTATCTTGGTTTTATGGATATATATATTGGGATTTCATCATTGCATTTTCTATTCTCTTATAAATGAGGAAATTGTCACAAATAAGACTGACAGGTTCAGGCATAGAACAATAAGTATTTGGAGGAATTAGAATTAATAGGGTCCTTGAATTAGTTGCTCTTCAAATGCTTAATGAGAAGATACTTTAAATAATTTTTTAAAATTTTTTATGTATCACATTAACTAAAAGAGTTACTATAGTAGTTACTTTATAGGAATTACAGTAGGAATAATATTTTTAGTATGAGAAAATCTGACATTACCACTTTGCATTTACAAAGAAAATTGTGTTTTCCTAGAAGTTAGGAAAAGAGCTAATAATATTGGTTTAATGTACGGGTCAGCAAGCTGTGGCTTGTGGGCCAAGTTTGACCTGGTGCCCGTTTTTACATAACTAAGTTATTCTTGGAAGCCAAGAATTGTTTTTATATTTTCAAACAGTTGAAAAATAATCAAAAGAAGAGTAATATTTTATGGCACTTAACAATTACATAAAATTAAAATGTCTGTGTCCATAGATAAAATTTATTGGAATACAACCATACCCATTCACTTGCATGTTTTCAATGGTTGTTCCACTACAACAGCAGTGTTAATTAGTGTAGCCCAGAGCCTTTAGGCTTATTAAATATTTTAATATTTACTATTTGCCCCTTTACAGAAAAAATTTGCTGGCCTTTATCTAATGTGTGACTTGCAGTGGTTAAAGGACAATGTGACAAAAACCTGTGCTCATTTCTTTCTGGGTTTATATGTTGTGGGGTTTGGCCTGCTTTGTGATTTTTATGTTTATGGATTATTGAACATGTGAAACAAGGGAAGATTTTGTACCTCGGTGAAATGATTCTATTACTTATGTAGCTCTTGGCTTTATAGTGGAATAGGCTGAATGTTCCCCTCTGAGGTGGGAAGGAAATATGTTCAAAGAATGGAGTCTTCGATTGGAATTTGAACTTTCCATCCTTTCTTTTCTCAGATCCATGGAGGCAAGTTGGACTAGCTATCCCATCCCCCTCTCCAAACATACACAACAGCAGTTTTTCCTGCTTGATTTGTTTTTTATCATTGCATTATTAGGGCATCTACTACTAGTCTTTATTCGCACACTATTGATCCCCCGTCCCCAGGGGGCATTTCTGGCCCAGGGAAACCAGATTCATTTATAGTCACTTTAGAAACATGCATAGAGTCAGAAACCACGCCCAGGGCTGGGATTAGAAAAATGAAAGAAAGAAAACATTAGCCTCACCATGCCATCAAAGACCTCCAATAGTAAGCTAAATCACTTCAATATGTGATGTTGAGTAAAGTACATAACAGTTACCAAGAAAAAGAACAGATATTATTGATTAAATGTTTTAAGCATTTTACATGTATCATTATCATATAATACCCCAAAGAGTTCAATGAGGTTATTATATTAACCCAATTCTTTGTGGGTTTTTTGTATTTTTTTTTTTTTTTTTTGTAGAGACAGGGTCTCACTTTGTTGCCCAGGCTAGAGTGCAATGGCATTGTCATAGCTCACTGCAACCTCAGACTCCTGAGCTCAAGTGATCCTCCTGCCTCAGCCTCCCAGGTACCTGGGACTATAGACACATGCCACCATGCCTGGATAATTTTTCTATTTTTTGTAGAGACAGGGTCTTGTTCTTGCTCGGGCTGGTCTAACCCCATTCTTTTTAAGAGGAGGAAACTGAGGCCAAAAGATTTTATGAAATGAAATCTGTTTATTTACCTGAATACTTAAATGATGGATCAGAGATGAGAGTCTAGACCATGAGACTCCAGACCCTTACTTGTGGCCATTATATTCTATACGGCCCTCTCTGAAATACATGCAGCATGTATTATATGTACAGTGTACTGTGGATGTGACATGAATGGATGGCTTCTTACGTTTAACTAAAACGTAAAGAATGAGTTTGAATGAATGAGACAGAAAACAGAGACAGAAAGAAGGAAATTAGATAACTTTGCCCAAGTATCATAGGCAGAGGTGCAGAGACTGGAGAGAGCATGATGGATTGGAAAAAAGCAGATGCCTCCATTCACTACATCTAAGAAACAGCATCAGGGAAGAGAGCGCTGGAAATTGTAGGAATTAGATCATTCATTGAGTCATTGATTCACTCAACAAACATTTATTGAGCTTATGCTAAGTACTAGGCCCTGATTTCAGCACTGGGGTAGTAAGTAAACATGCAGTTTATGGTCTAGTGGGATGAGATAGGCAAAAAGATAAGTAAACAAAAGATGAATATAATTTCAGAACATGGTAAGGACTTTAAAGACAAGAGGTATATCCATGAACATCTATGTGCATGCATGCACCAGTTAATTTAGGTAGAGTGGACAGAAAAGCCTTCTCAGAGGTATGTTATGAGCTGAAACATCAATAATAAGGAATCAGGCCCTTGGAGAGGTATGCATCCTTTCAGGCAAAAGGAGCAGTACCTGCAAATCCCTGAGGTGGAAATACAAGTGGAAGGTTGACACAATGGAAAGAAGGCCAGATGTGATAATCTGAAGTCAGAGAGGAAGAGAATGGGCAGTGACCAGATGGCGAAGGACCCTGTAGGCCATGGTGAGGATTTTTTAGATTTTATTCTCATGCAGGAAGAATTTATTGGAGGATTTTAAGCATAGGAGTGCCATGATCATAGTAATGTTTTTAAAAATGATCACCGTTCCTTGATTGTCACTGTATCTAAATTGTACCCCATTGAACCTGACTTTAAAAGAACAGATATTAAACTTCCAGCTTCAACAGTCTATAGAAAATAGAGGGAAAGCAGACTATGTTTAAATGACACCATAGGCATATAATCAGCACAATTCTAATTTTGTCCTGAAACTCTGTAGGACAAAACTATCCAGTTTCTTGAACAAAATTTTAAGAAAAATGTTGCTAGAGGAGAAACTTACAGATTATAAAAAGCTTAAGAGACATATTAATCAGCACAAAATATGGGACTTGTTTGGATCTTGATTCAAGTTATTAAATAAACGAACAAATGGACAATTAGAGAAATGTGAACACAGATAAGATTAAGGAATTTGGTTCTTTGGGTACAATATTATGAATATATGTCTGTTTAAAAAGTGGAGGCCTCATGTTTTAGAAGTATATATTGAAAAATTTGCATATGAAGTATGTCTGTATTTTGCTTCAAAATAATAGTAAGATGGAGGAGGTAAGGTTATAGAGAAAACAGGATTGGCCATGCTGAAGTTAATTAATGAGTTATGGGAATTCATAATGCTGTTATATTTTGTGCTATTATGTTATGTTACATCATTATAATATTTTATATTATTATTTCAGTATATGTTTAGAGTTTGCCATAATAATTTTTATGTAAAAAACCCTATTTGTTTTGTGGAGTTGGAAGATAGAATGTCAAAAGTGGAAGAGGAGAACAATTAGTAGACTCTCAGTTTCCTGGACAAGACATAATGAACCCAGGTGAAAGTGGTAGAGGCAGGAAGCTGCAGGTGGATACGGTACATACTTTGGAGACAGGGTCGATAGCTCTCACTGAAGTATTGGATGAAAGAAGTGAAGGTAAGAGAGAAAACAAGGGTAACCTTTAGGGTTCTGGTTTGACCATTGAGTAAGTGGTGATGCTATTTGCTGAGAAAGAATATCTTTTGGGGGACAGATGCCAGAACCACACCTAAAAGTAATGAGGTACGCTGAAGGCAGATTGTCTGGTGGTGGGATTAAGGATAGGTTAGAGGGGTTGAGGCTTGGAGTCAGGATGTCCAATGAAAGACTATTGTGGCGATTTGGGTGAGAGATACTAAGCACATTGACTCAAATGGTGAAAGTTAGAATGGAGAGAAGACAAGGGATCTAGAACATATTTAGGAAGAAGGATCAACATGACTTAACTGAAGGGGGAAGAGCCCTGAGTGCCCTCAGGTTACGGTGGGCATATGGTGGATGGTGAGCAGTATCTGTCAGGATTAAACAAGTTTTGAAGGACAAGATTCAAAGTCCAGTTTTGATTTTGAGATGCCATTAGTAGGGATGCCCTGTACAGTTAGATATATGAGTCAGAAACTTAAGGGAGTGAAGTGGACAAGAGCCCGTTGGTGGTGTAAGTGTGAGAAAAATTGCCCAAGGAACTTACAAGAAGAAGAAGAGAGAAGTGAACAGGGCTGGAGAGGGAGCATTGGGAAGTGCCAGCATTTCCAGCAGAGGATTAGGAAAAGGAGGTGTGGGGAAGATCAAAAAGTGACAAGGGAGGAGATGCCTGTAAGAGGAATGTTGTAAAACTGAAGCTCAAAAGAGTTTCATGAAGGACATTTTGATTGCTGTTATATATTGCAGGGGTGTCTGTAAGATTTGGATTAGAAAGTATCCATCAGATTTGGCAATTAAAAGGCCATTGTTAAGTTTTAGCAAGGTTGCGGACAGTGGAAGACAGGGCTGCATTGGATTAAGCAGTTAATGGGAGTTCAGAAAATGGGGACAAGGGTACCTACTCTAGACAAAAATTAGGTGAAAACTAAATAGAAATTAGGAAGATCAAGAAGAAAAAAATTATCAAATATCAACGTATTTGGATTGTTAGAGTTTTTCCTCTATTGCAATGAATAATCAGGGATTTTAACTTCTGTTTGCTTTATGGAATTGGATTATTCATGTGAAGGTTTTATGTTATAAATCACATTTAAGAATTTATAATTGGGAACATATTTGAATGAAATCTGCAGCCAGACCTTTATAATGCAAAAGTAACCTCTAACTACTAAACTTACTTGCATATTTGTTGCTTAAAGAAAAGCCTTTCCAAGAATCTAATGGGTAAAGAATTCTCTGTGCAGAAAATAACAGATGTTTGGGTCATAATATAGACTTGCTTTTTGAGTGTATCATATAATTATTCTGGTCTGATTGCTTGATTAGGAATCACTTAATAAAATGGAGAAAACAGATTGGAAAATCTAAAGCAGAATATTTTTATACATGGTGATATCCCAGTACCTTGTACAGAGCTTGTTTTTGGAATGAGTGGTTAAATTTGTGATTATATGTATCAGACAAGCTTATTGGAACTCCTAGTTCTTTTCATAGAAAGTTATTCTTTCCAAAATTTGATCAGGTGTTTTAAAACATTTTGTAATTCACTCATGTGGAAGCACTCGGATCAGTGGACTTTCATGTTTGTGGTGGTGGTGGTGGTGTTTTTATTTACAGGCTTTCTATTTTGACTGGTACAAAATGACAGGTTAGTCATTTAGCCAGTACATTGGCTGGTTGATTAGTTAATTAACCAGTTGATTGATTGATTAGTTTGTATCGTAGAAGTTTTGAGATGGGAATACAGGCTAATGCAGAAGCTACCTCAAAATTCTTCCAATATCCAGAACTAGCACATTTCCAAATTAAAACAGTCCTGATTTGATGAGAGGGCCCAAAGTTTTAATGTTACAGGTGTAAGTTTTCAATGGAAAATAACTTGGTCTCATTGCCTTCATGTGTAAGCCTTTGTTAAAGGTACTAAAGTTTGATAATAAAGAGGAAATTACCTCCTAACATTAAAACTACCATGGGTTATTCTTAGAGCCTATGGAAAAATCATTCTCAAGGCATTCATATTTCACATTTCTTATTCTCAAGTGTATGGTCAGTAATCTCGGATCTTGAATCTTTATTTCTTTATTCTACAGACCAGGGCTAACCTGACTTGGAGAAGGTTTGATGACGTGCATGGACATCTGTCATTATACTCCATTGCATGAAAAGAGCATTGTCCAAGAGCTATCAAAAGTGGAATTTAAAAAAATTTAACAGTAATAACAAAAACAGGTTAAATTTTCCTTACTTCTGCACAGTCTTTGGCCATTAGATTTAATCAAATTTTAGGCTTTTCCAAAACAGGCTGAAAAATCCCTCCTGTCAAATTTTTTTGCAAATGTTGCTTTCCATGTTATCCATGAGAACAGCCCATTGGATCAAAAGGAATCATATTGTATCAGTGGCAATGATTGTTTTGTACAGCAAAGGGCATGGTACAAGCTTGTTGATAGCTGGAATTTGAGTGCCCTTTTAAGTTCTCTCTTTTTTTATATGTAGACAAATCTCTTTAGAGTCTCCAAATGCTTATTTTATTTTGCTTTCTGCTGCTCCTGCCTTTACTTATTCAGTGAGTCACTTATGGAAAGAGTTACTTGCTTGAGTTGATTTAATTCATATCATATAAAAATTCTTTTTGCACTTATATCAAATTGATTCTATTATTCACAATAATATTTTACCCTTCTTGTAACAGTAAAATGACAAGGGATATTTTTGGACAGACTCTGTAGTTCATATGAAAAAGAACTAGGAAAAAATGGTCTTTTTCAGAATAATATCACTGAAGAAACACAGCCATTTCAGAGCTGTAAATTACTTAGGAGAACATTTAGTTTAACCTCCTTAAGGAGGAAATTTGAGCCTAAAGAAGTGCAACAACTTGAAAAAACATCTATAAAGCTTGTTATATTGCCTAAATGAAACTCATCATATGATACTAAGTTGTATGTTAACTCTTTATTTTTAAAATAGAAAAATTAACACTATATTTAAAGGTCTCATTTTGAGAAAAATTATAGCTGCCTGGGGGTTAATGCGATCTAGAATGAAATAAATTATAGCTATTCAAAATTTGTTACTAATCAATGAATAATAATAATGTCTTTTAATTATTCCAGGTGGGAGTTTCCTCTTGAGGAGTATTACACACTCAAGAGATCATTTGGCAATGATAGGGAATTTTTCCCTTTAATTTAAGGTTCCTTTACATAAGAAATAATTCAGTACAATTAATATATTTAAAATTCTTTTTGCTTGATGACATTTTTTCATAAAACCCTCTAGGACTCATTTGCAAAGCTGCTTTGAAGTTAATTTCATGCAGATCTTCCTGATTTGTACTTGTGGTGAATTATTGTTAAGCTAAAAGAAAAATATCTGAAAAACTCAAATCTTCAAAACTTACCATTTATTTCATCTTTTGTTTAAATTGGTTTACTTTAAACCATGCAAGTGATACCAAGTACTTCAAGTCTCTAATAAATTAAACAGGCTTGATAAAATCTTGCTATGAATTAATATAGGATACAGCAGAATTTCTGCTTAATAATCCAGGTGTCTTCACCCAAGAACACTTATTAAGATACCTATCACCTCATTAAAACGTCCCTACAAATAAAAACCTCTTTTTGAGTGTTCTTTTCCTTTTAAACTGTAATTTGAATAATTGGGGGAAGGGCATTTTCATTATGCAAATGATTTCTGGTGCTCAAATCGGAGTTGCTTAATTGTCAGTGAATAGGTCAGTTTATATTTCCTCATTAATATTTAAAGTTTTACTTGAAATCACTGCATGGCTCAAATGACCAGCTTCTGTCTTGTAGCATTAATTTAATTTATTGTGACCACGATGTCAGTTTACTTTAAACTGTGGTGTATAGTTGTGATTGATAATCACCATTCGCTGCTGGTTGGTAAATTAAAATTGTAAGAGCAACTTGAAGATATGTATAATTCCAGGGGAAAGACAGCTGACAACACTTCATGTGTCTCATTTCTAGAAATATAATAAAATTTAGTGACTAAATACTTAAACTGATGATTTTGAAAGAGGAACTTATTGTACAATAGAATGTAAAATGCTTTACATAACACATGTACTCTTTTCAGTGGGTTCATTATTCACATGGAGTGTGTCTAATGAGCGTTTTAGCTTCTTACTTAGAAAATATACTCAACTCTCAGTTATAGGCTTTTGGATTCTCTAGTTTGTGGATTATCTGTAACAAAATGTTAATCCCAGCCATGATTCTGAGTCAATTCCTCTGCTCAGGAATTGTAATTCATTTTTAATATTAGCCTTAGGAGAAGAAACATGATTAGAAATGCAGAATAATGCTTTCATTCAAAACCAATTAAAACAACTTCTGGATTTTCCAACATAATGGGTAATTCACAGCGCTGCACTTCTCCATTATAATAGATCGAGTTTGATGTATTGAAAGATGATTTAAAACTTAGGCACTGAAATATTTTTCAAGAAAGCATTTGATTTTAGTTTTTACTGATGAGGAAAATTCTTATTTTTATGTTTCATTGGAACTGCATTATATCTTGGCAAAATAAATGTTCAGTTTCTGCTTCTGATCTGTTATAAAAGTCATGTTTTATGTAAACTATACCATATTTGCTTTAAGCTAGCCATTCATTACCCTTCCGTAAAGTATCATTTTATTGTGTGATGTACAGAGAAACGTCACTTACAAAAGTTATTTATTCAAGGCAGTGTTACATAACCTGGTATATTTTTATTTCAGGCAGGAAGAAAACACAGTTGAAAAGAAGATAGTAAAAGGCATATTCTATAAATTCATATTATATTTGCTAGATCCATCGGCAATACTTCTTAGAGATCTTTGTGTTTAAAACCAAGGATGGTAAATGGCTTATGATTTGGATATGAGTAGGTTTGTTAGTGGTGAAATAAAACTTGATATATAAAAAGATTTTTAATAGTTTTCCAGCTTGCAGCATTTGTGCGTTTTAGACAGTACGCTCCACTGGGTTAGAAGGGCCTTGCGTTATTGAATGTCAAAGAAGAGCTTTTCTTCAACTGTGCAGCATGCTTGTGCAAAAAGGAACGTGGGAAGGAAGCCTGTCAGATGTACTTTAAATTAAATAAAAAGAATTCAGTCGAACCATATTATTCACCCGGGCCTTACCTTTGAACTGACCTTTCTTCCCAGCTGTTTTCTTAAGATGATTGAAATCCTGAGTCAGGATAAATAAATAAATAAATTTTGAAAGGTCGACAGAACATCTGCAATGCAAGTCATTAAGAAAAAATAAAACAAGGAAAATTTTAAATAAAAAAAAAAAATCTAGAAAGGATTTTTTTCCCATTCAATTAGACCTCTGTGAGTCTCTGCTGCCTCACTGTTTCCAAGGCAATGCAGTATGGATTCAAGCAAGGGCTTTCTTCCTTGGTGTCTTTTACTGTTTCTGCATGCAGTGTGCACAAATTCATAAAAAGATTTCTTAGTTATTTTTGTTATTTTTTAATTCATTTATTTTTTGGGACAGGGCTTCATTCTATTGCCTGGGGTAGAGTGCAGTGGCATCATCATAGCTCACTGCAACCTCAAACACCTGGGCTCAAGTGATCCTCCTGCCTCAGGCTCCTGAGTAGCTGCGGCTGGCTACAGGTGCACGCCACCACACCTAGCCCAGAAAGATTTCTCGAATGTTGGGAATGCTCTTTTGAGGGTAGGCAACATCTAAAAAAGGTAAAGATTTACCAACCCACCTGGGTGCCAAACATATGCATTTTGTTAGTCTGTCATTCAAGAGAATGTCAGCTTTTGACTAAAAATCTGTAGAGTGTTCTTTAGGAGGACTGTTGATATTTAGTAACAATAATAGAGTGTTGCTTTATTTATACCATCTTGGACTTTTAAAAATATGGTTTCCTTGATTTCCCAGGGTGCAAAAGGGAAGATAATCTCTTGCCATGAATAGTGTATACCAAACTGAACTTTTAACTCAATGATATGTTTCTGATGTGGTTAATTTTTAATCTCCATAGATGCTGGCAGTGAATGCTCATTCTGATTTTAATTGCTGAAGTCTTTAAGTGAACTGTGGTAGGGCATGACAGAGAGGATACAGATACAGACCTTTGTGGACTAGCGTTGCCAACCTCAAATGGCTTACAGTTTTGGGTCCCCTCCCAACTTTATCCTTGGAGTCAAGCTGGAAGCCCTGAAATTTCACACTTAGATCTCAGGCACTCTTTGACCAGACTGATCAGTTGTACGTGGTTAATGTGAGTTTTGCTAAAATGTAAGAATAATCAGACATCAGATATTTGTTAAGGAATTCGATTTGGTCAGTTCAACAGTAGAAGACAGTGTGCGTACCCTTTTCCACTATTAATCTGTCAAAATTGTTAAGTGAATGGGAACTAGTTTCTTTAGAACTATTTCCTTATCTTTTTCCTTAGAAGTAAATTGTTTTATCATTTGATTTGATTATACTTGCTGAAAATGCTAAAGCATGGCATTGTCTGAAATTAAAACAATGTAGAAAAGTAAAAAGAAGAAACTTTTGAAGTTGGCCGTCTTCCCAGATCCTAGCTCTAACCACTATTAATATTTAGGTGACACACATTCTTCTGCAGAAATGCATTTTTAAAGCATGTGTGTATTATGTGTACCTATAGGAGTATGGGTACATGATATATTTAACTTTATGTAATAAGAATGACTTATATATGCAGAACTACACATTCCATTTTTAACTTCACACTATAGTGTGCTTCTTTGTCAATAAAATTTTCAAAAACAATTTAATGCCTGTGTAGTACATAATTCTGTTTAATGCATTTTAATTCATTTACCCATTCTTCTGCTACTGATTGCTTCTAATTTTATAAATAATGGAAATACTTACATTTTGGATATTGCTATTGCAGTTCTTTAAAATACTTATTTCCATTTCTTTTTGCATTTTTCCCCCATAACCCAGAATGACTGTGCCTGCTTGTCTGTCAGTTTCAGGATCACAAATATAGACATAAGTCCCAAAGGCAGGTCCCAGCTCACAGCTAAAAGGACAAGCCTGTTAACTCTGAGGAAATATTTTAACCTGAGTCTCTCCAATCTAAGAAAAAGGGTTTATGGCAATTAATTTTGATCAAGCATATTTAATCTTTTGCCTTATTGGCTGTTATTTAATTTATGAATGCAATGTACCACATAGGCCAAACAAAAGAATATAAAGCAAAAAGTTACTGTTTCTCTCCAGCCCTTCATCATTCCTTCAGTCTTCTTTCCCCTCTCCCGCTAGCCCATGGTAACTTTTATGTTAACATTTTGATGCCCATCATCCAAAATGTATTGTAGGCTTGTATACATAAATAGTTAAATAAGTGTTACTATTAATTTTGTTCTCTGATGTGCTCCCCCCGCCACCTGAACTTATACATCATGGTCAACCCTATAGTTAAATGTATGTATCTAATTTTTTAACAGTGCACAGAAAACCACCGTTCTGCAGGTGAGGTGAGATGTTTCTGCCACTTTTGTGCCCACGGCTTTTGGTGTGCTCACCCCCACCAGCCAGCCTGGGCTGCGGCTGCAGAGTTTGCATTGTGTTCTCTTGAGGGCAGCCCTGATGAAAGGACTATCTGGGACAACACGGAATCTGACCAGAGCTATCTCCAAAGCTTCCCTGTGCGACCAAGCCAGAGTTACCCACAGCGGAACGTTGCTTGAGATGGCACGGTGGCCTCTCTGTCTTCCCTATCCCTCCTCCCTACCTGTTTCTCCTGGGAGCACTTCTGAATAAATCATTTTTACAGGAATGCCATCTAAGGGCCTGGTTCTGGGGAACTCAATCTAAGACACATAGTATATATAATAATTTTCTTCCCTTTCAGTAGTTTAGGTTTTTTCACTTTTAACAACCGAAAGGTTTTTCAATATTCAAACTCATACATACATCTGGGATTTATTGTGGTAGGATAGATTCTTCACAGCATTGATGTTGCTGAGTAAAGTAGTTAAAGTAGTTTCTAAATTTTATTAGATCCCGAAGAAGGATCCCAAAAGGGGGCAGTTAATTCATACTTCTTCTAGTAATGGATGAGTGTGCCCACCTGTCTTCCTGTACTCTTAACAGCACCGGGTTTACCAATCTTTAAATTCTTTCTTAATCTGATGAGTCCAAATGGTTTCTGCTATAATTTCCCTTTACCTGATTACTAGAGAACTCAAGTCTCCTTTCTCTCTGTTCGTGCTCAGCTTTGCCACTTGGCTTATCTTTGTGAACTGGCAGTTTATTTCTCATTTGTCCCTTTTCCCATTGTGTGGGTTGCCTTTTTCTTATCAATTTGCAGAATATGTTTGTATTGGCATAGCTTAACTCTTTGTCTGCATACATGCTGAAACTATTTTCTTCCAGTTGTCGTTTGTTTGGACTTTCAAAAATCATTTAGAAAGAGAGGCAGATAGAAATACTAAGGATGTTTCTAAGGAAACGTCCACAGTTTGGGAACCGTGCCTGCCCATTTAGTTCACAGCGGTACTGATGTACACGTTTGTGAATCACATGCATCATTCCTATTTGGGTCAGCGCGCACAACTTGAGTGAGAGCAGAGAGTCCTATTTATGGGGATATGCTTTAGGGATTCCTACAACAAAGCTTTTAGCATTGGTCCTGCAGGCTGTCCCACTTACAGCTGTGTGCTCCATGGGGAGACATGAGAGGAGGAAACAGATCAGAGGTCTGGCTGGCCAAGTGTGTGGTTAGCAAGCACTTGTAAGAAAATGAGCTTCCACCAGAAAACGTGAGAGGATCAACTCCATTGTGCCTTCCAGATCAACTCATTTATACCCTTCAATAGAGACGTGAGCTCTAAAGTTAAATTTTAGGCTTGAGTTATCTGTTGTGATAGTTTATATTGATTAAATTATTAGACACACACACACACACACACACACACACACACACACACACACACACACACACACACACACACACACACACACCTGCTCTATTCCATTATCTCCTGTGGTTAATCTGAGCAAAGAAATAGAAACTTTCTTTCTGGAACTTCTTGCTGCTTTGCACTGTTCACCTTTTATTTCCTTTCTGACCCATCATTAATTTTTCCATATTGTTATACCTCTTGGCTAATTTTCAGTAATCAGAAGTATAAAAATATTTACTGTTCAAAACAAATAAATGACTACATAATCAACAGACTTTTTGTGAAGTACACTTTTCTCTTTGAAATAAAGTGTTAAAAATGTCTGATGAATATTATTTAAGCAAAGGATTCCTGTATCTAGTTTGTAGTCCCAACGATAGAATCATTAAATGGCATGGTCCCAGGTTTATGGAGATAATCTTTTTAATCTCCAAATTCCTCAAAGCTTCTTTGGCCTTGGGGTTGTCATACTTGCTTTTTATTGATCTCTGCATTTCAACTCATGCATGTAAAAAATTTTTTTCCCACTAATCACAAGAAAGGAGCAACCCTATGATATATATGTTTCCTAATTAAAGCTTAAATCTAGTTCCCTGCAATTGCACTTCTGAAATGTTGGAACCACATAGTGAAATATTTTTAACTTTTTCCATCCATCACACTGGTTTTTAGGTTGCTGGTAATGTCAGCCAGAAAAGTATCTGAATTAGGGGCATTTTTCATAAAGATTTCTACTACACTTCTTAAATGGGTAAGTTAGTATTAAAGATATCACTGGAATTTATCCCAATATGTAATTGAATTTTTTATTGGTTTTAGGATATAGTTCTTAGTTGTTCAGTTCAGACCTGAACCATAGGAAGTAAAGAATGTGGCACAAGTTGGTGCCCAAATACCAATAAAATTTTACAAAGGAACTAGATCTTTTAGGAAGTCAAGCCCTTTGCCCAGAGATACTGTTCATTGGCATTTTAATGAACAGCCTCTTGGGTATGTGAACGAGGATGGCAGTGCTAGGTGAGAACATTTGGAGTGTTACATTTTGGCAGATAATTCATTATTTCAAAAGACATTTAAAGATCTCCTACCTGGATATTTAATAGAGTTGGCTGTTCTGCCACTTTATGGTGATTTGGGCAAATCTATTTCATTAAAGCTAATAGTTCCTCCTTTAAAATTTCACCATGGTATTTCATATTCTTCCCATAAGGAGTTCTGTATTTGTTTTAAATGGGAGCAAAGGTTTTGATTCTATTTCTTTTTACTGTTTTTCTTTTTGTGTGGTACAACCTCTATGAATCTAGGGCTATTGTTTTAATGTGACAACAGTGAAGACCACAGTTTTTTGGATGAATTAGATTAAAATGATACAATAACAAATGATCAACAAATGTTGGGTGTTAACACCTGCCTGGTGTTTTGCTCAGCACTTTATAAACATTACACCATTTATAGCACCCATATGTACTAGGTAGTGCAATTATCCTTGTTTTATAGATGTGAAGGAAAAAAACAAAAACAAAAATAGGTTAAGTAACTTGGCTAATAATATACCTTGACTAATAAAGTAAAATTTCATAAATTCTTATTTGGCATTTAGGATATCCTAAAATATAAATTCTTTGGAAAGATGAAGTTTAATGCTTTTTAGTCCTTGCAGTAAGTCAAACTAACAGGTTAAATTACTATATCCTCTGTATTTTTTTTTTTTTTTTGTACAAGCAAATGGTTAACACCATCCATTTTGAGAAGGAGCCATTGTAAGTGGAAAAAAATGGTGAAATCTACAAACTTCTAAGTTAAGAATTGTACCTCTGTAATTCTTTGTATTATTACTCCTATTTAATAAAGCCCGTCTTTATCCCGCAAAGTTACACTGGAGCCAAGCTGTGGGCTATAGTCCCTACAAGTCCCAATGTGAATGCCTAAATGTTTGGGTTTTATTCATAGGAGCATGGACAAATGCAGAGTTTCAACATTGTGAGTTTACAAATGGAGACTTGCATATAAATATTAGTTAAGTGGCAGTGTTCTTTGGGCAATTGATGAGGGAGGGTGAGGACCTTGCTCATACCTGAGAGCCTGAGCTCAGATAGGGCACAGGTTAGAGGGAGTCATTCTTTTTTGCTGTATATACTTGCTCGGCAGCCACAATTTGGGAGTCCCCTTTGTCCCTGTTAATAGGAGAATTTGAAGTCATTCAGGAGCTAGAGGCTTCACCTGCTCTGTTAGGAGTTGAGAGTTATGTTGATTTCTTCGGTGAACTCACTTGGCAGGTAACATATATTATGATTTTATGATTTCATTTGCTATCTGAGAAACTAATGTTAGTAGTATAGATTTATGTCACAGGATAAGATTTGTTATTAGATTACTCCTGTCTTTGTTGTGGAGATGAAGGTTATTGACTTGTAAAAGTGCATCGTTCTATTGGTTTTGAGTTAACTAAGGCTTATAGTCATGTAGGTGGATGGTCAGGAAACCCTTTCAGTTCAGTCTCCTTTGCTGACTGATTCCTCTTGTTCTCCTCATGGGGTTGTGGCCTCTGGTAAACAGAAAATTAAAATACAGAAGACCAGAAATGTTTGGTTGACAGAACCTTAGGGATTTTATTGGCCCTTTTCCATTCCTTACTCTGTAGAAGTCTTGTAATGTCCCAGATCAAGCACACTCAGAAGGAAAATCTTTCACAAAGGTTATCACTGTAACTTCCCAGTATGTCCATTAATTCATTTTCCTTTCACACTAAACTCTACTCCTTGCATCCACCCGTTGGTTCAAGAGATACTTATGGAAGACCTACAGCACTACAGGGATGTCACTGGTTCTGGGGACATCATATTGACCAAGACTGACAAGATCCCCTCACTGTCTTGTGAAGAGGAGACAAATAACAAACATTTGAACACCCAGTAAGCAAGATAATTTCAGATAGTAACATGGATACAGAGCTAATATAAGCACAGTGTGCATAGAGAGTAAGGGGGCCTGGAAAGGGATATATTGTAGTTAGGGGAGAACTGTCAGACAAAGTGACATCTGACTTGAGATCTGAGTGATGAGAAAGAACCACATGAGGAAATTCTAGAGGAAGAGCTTTCCAGGCAGAGGGATTCCATAGTTGCCATGGAAGGTTGTACAGCGTGTGCACTGCACAAAGGCACCTGGCCAACAGGAAATGTAGGGGCTGAAATCTCATGCTCCTCTTCCAAAACTGTGCTATTAGATACAGAGCTGCATCCTCTCAGAGAATTAGAGGGACTCCTCCCCAATAAAAC
Organism: Lemur catta; assembly: GCF_020740605.2. Lineage (NCBI taxonomy): Eukaryota > Metazoa > Chordata > Mammalia > Primates > Lemuridae > Lemur > Lemur catta. Next base: position 17,998,811 of record NC_059132.1, on the reverse strand, counting down.
CTGTCTCTCTTGCCAAGCCATGTACCTGTTGGGTCGGGGTTCACTAGAGGGGGATGAGTGTGTGTTTGTGGGTAATTTTCTTTCTTTTTTTTTAAATTTGAGTGAAGACAACTTTATAGGTTGGCAGTATTCTTGAGCAAATTAGGTGTGTAAGGTTGGCCTGTTAGGGGAACAGAAAGAAAGCCAAAATGTCTGGAGTGTAGGAACTAGAGGGAGTATAATGGTACAAGGTGAGGATAAAGACATGAGCAGGGTTTTATAAGGAGTTTGGATTATATTCTAAGTACAAAGAAGCCGTTGGAGGGTCTTATTTGGGGGATAGTGTAATTGTAACTATGTTTTAAAAAGATTATTCTGACATGTAAAGTGAACAAAGGAACCTTACCAAGACAAAAAATTATTTCTGAATTATCCCATCCTCTCATATACCCTTCCACCATCCTGCTCTGAAAGATTTCTGATCCTGACTTTCGAGGGTCTTGATTTCTCCACTCATAATCAAAATAGGCCATAATTGGAATCCTGTAGTGCCCACATCAAAAAACAAAAATGCCAAGACTCTGTATTCAAGAAACATCCATTTCCCACCTTTTCCATTTATAGTCTGTACACAGGGCTCCTTTGTGTGACAGCCATACTCTGATACCACCGAGATGAAAGAAATGAACAGAGGCCACCTTTTTCTGGAACGAGGGCCAACATTCATAAGTTTGGGCCCAGCCTGAAGGAAGGGTGGTAGGTGTGGCCATAATCTGAGCAAGTTTACTTCCAAATCTGTGTTTATGTTCGACTGGAAGATTAATAACTCAAGACATTGTTGAGACTAGCATATAATAATGTCTTCTGATATAATTACACTTGTAAGGGAATGTTGAGAAGCTTCTTTAAAAAGCACAGCAGGTTAGCCAACTGGTGTACCTGGTGTTGGGACCCACCAGAGCCACCAGTGAAGCCTGAAGTAGAACAGGTACCTTGTCATGGCCTACATGGATCAGGATTAAGTGCACTAGAGAAGTTTATTGTGTGAAGAGAGGATTAGATTGTAGGAGTTAGGGATTATTCACTGATGTTTGGTGCCACCTAAGAAAACCAATAATCTTTCCCCAAAATGATCATGAGCTTTATGAGAAGATCGGGACAGATCTCTTTGGACTTAAAAGTTTCTGAGAGTCACAGCATTAGAATTTTGATGATGGTTTTTAGAGAAGGTGAAATGAGACATGGGGTATTTTAGGTTTAACCACAGAGCAGAAGATTTTAATGATTTGCTCTTAGTCCTGAGGGAAGAAAATGGAAAACAAAGAAAACAAAACAAAAACATATATTGAATTCCGTGGTTCTCAATTCTAGGTCCCACTCTTCCTTTCCCAACTGTACTGTAACAGATCTTTCCCAATAAAGGATTCCTGTTTGAGGATTAGTTCCCCATTCACACAGGAAAGGTGATAGCATGGACAGGCCTATATTTGAAATGTTAATAGATCCCTGCCCCCGTCTCACGCTCTCCTCTCCAGGTTTGGAGAGGTAAGAAACAAATAGATCAAATAGACTGAACAGTATAATAACCCTACAGAACTCTGTTACATAAAAGAAAGGACCCAGACTGCGTCGTCTAAAGTGAACAGATGTGGCTGGTTAATTCAGTTGCCCTGACCAGGCGATTAAGGGAATTAAACCTGGCGCGTTTCATTATGCTGAGTATCCTCACACCCACTCTTCTTTCCAGATACAGTGCTGCTTAAAGTCTAAGAGTTATCATCGAAGACCAGGGCGAAACCAAACACCATCAATCCCACAAGTGACATTTCACCTTTTGCCCTAAATAAATGCATTTGTGAATTTAGGAAGCTTCTGCCGCGTCTACCTAAATTAATCCCCTTTTAACAGGGTACATAAAAGCTGTTGTCATTTTGCTTTATGATTCGGCTGCCTGTTAAAAGGTTCTAAAAAATTTATATAAACCATCATGCAAACCTGTTCTCCTAGCTTTAACGCAAGGCTTCCTTGGGTGCAGTTGACTGATTATATATAAAGTGTGTAGATGGTTTAAATGTTTTTCTAGCACGTACTAGGTTCTCAATAAACATTTTTAATTAAAGAGTGAATGTGCGAATGAATGACTAATTTATCTTTTTGTTTTTTGTTATATTTTGAAAATCCAAATATTTTTGGTTATTTCAGTGGTTCACAAAACATTTTTTTCCCCCTTCAAAATGCTGCACTCTTAAAATGTGATGGAAGTGTAGGGAACGTAATAATTCTTTTTTAGTTATGTCTTTGCAGAGGGGAACATTTATGATCGTTTTTAGATTTAAGTAGGGGTAGTAAAAATTCTTTGCATAATGATATCGTAGCATGCTGGTGTTTGGCTGAGGTTGCAACCTGGAAATCACCTCTTTAACACGGGCATTTCTTCACACAGCATATGGAACTTCATTAAAATTGCAGAAGAATATGTTTTGTGTTGTGTTTACTATATATTCATATACTTCCCAGGTTACTGGATAGCTTTTTTTATTAGTGAATTATTTATAAAATAAACTTGAAAAAATTTTACTCATTACTTAGAAAATTGTTATAATGTGATTTCTGTAAAGTATTTACAAGTTGTGGTTTGTTTGTTTGTTTGACATCTTGCCATTTCACAATGACCGTGTTTCATGGTAAAGGATATCAGTGTGAAACATCACGCAGTGATTCCAAGTGGGTAAATCAAGTCATGCTACAAGGACAAGATAAAAATATTTTTCTTTGATTTAAATAGACTGCCACTGCTTTTCTGGACTGTAATATTGAGTTGTCATAGTAGTAACTCCAATTATACCAAAGCCATTTATTTTTATATCTCTCTTGTACCAATTTCCTTTTCCCTTTTCTTCCCTGAGTAATCCTCAGAGACCCATAAAGTGAGGAGAATTCCAGTGTTGTCCTTTCCTGGAAAATCATTAGTGTACACTGTTGCTCATGTTGACTAATGCCATTTCTCATGCTACCCTGTTTAATTTCTGTTTCTGAGTACAATAGAAAGGAGATAAGACCAAAACCCAAAGAATCTCTGATTATGTGAATAAAATAAAAATGAATACATGAATTGACTTTACATTAGCAAGCAATAGTTTTTCTCCTCTCTAACTTTTGGGTTGAATAAACCTGAGCTAGTTCTTGTCTGACTGAACAAAGAAAACATGACGTACACATGCAGTGGAGTATTATTCAGCCTGAAAAGAGAAGGAAATTCTGCAACGTGTGACAACATGGATTAACCTTGAGGGCATTGTGCTAAGTGTAATAAACCAGGCATGAAACACACATACTCATTTACATTTTTTGTCATTCTGTTCAACCTATCTTAATCTCAGTGTCAGCTTCTCTTCAGATTTTTCCTTACTTAGAAAAGAGTTGGAAAATGGCTGCCGAGGTTGACTGGAGCCAAATGCTTTCTTGCTTATGATGTTTGGTGGTAGAGACAGAAACTGGATCCCTGTGAGTCTCTGGAGAAGGGGAGACTTCTCCAAGAAACCTCTAGCAACCCTTTATCCAAATTGCATCAGTCTTTCCTGAACTCGTGAGGATTTCTGAGCCAGTCATTTGCAAGAGGAAAGGGAATTACCCTAAGTTTATACAAATCACAGCTCATTCCTGAAGGTGGGATGCAATCAGCTTTCCCCTCCCCTTTCTTTGCTGTTTACACAGGAGATAACTGAACATAGTTCAGTTATCAGGAAGATAGAAAGAGATTTCAGGAAGGAAGAAAAAAATCATTATCCACTGGGAAGGGACAAGGGTAATGTACTGAAGGCCTATAACTCCTTAATAATAGTGGTCCTTAAACATATATTCAGGTCTTTTTCATTTCAGAAGCCTAGGCTTCTATATTATCTCTTGTGATAAATATCAGGGCTTTTTTTTTTATGAGAATGTAGTTTCAATAAAACTTTAAAAATAATCTGTGTAACCTTGGGCAAGTGATTCTCTCCTGGCCTCAGTGTCCCTATGCATACAAAGAAAGAGTGAACTAAATATTTAAGGCTTTGTGAGCCACAAGGTTTTTGTCACAATTAACCACTCCACTCTGCCATTGTAACAGGACAAGCAGCCATGGAAGATATGTAAACAAACGAGTGTAGCTGTGTGTTGTGAAAATTTATTTGCAACAAAGGTCATGGCTCACGGGCTCTAGTTTGCTAACCCCGGTACTAGAGATTCTAGGCTTTTGAGTGTACACATTTGTAGCAATTTTAATATGCATTTTCATCCAGGAACTTTTATTCTAGCTAAATTTCTATATTTCCTATATCATAGAGATAAGTAATATTAAAATTCATAATTATTAAACCTTTAATAGATATTTCCTAGTATAAAATTTTAAAATTTATTCTCTGTGATATGAATACATACAAGGAACTTGTCTGTGATGCCGTAGCATTCTCAAAACCTTTTCTCCTGGTTGTATCGACACTTATTTGTTGAAGTAATATTCTTGTCTGCACTTGCATACTAACTTGTTAGAGATGACAAACAATGAAATAAAGGTAGGAGAAAGGGCCTAGGAAGATGTGGAAGTGATCCTTAACCATTTGTCAACATATAATTATTAGGTGTCATCTATCTTTAATAAAAAAAAAAAATCACTGTTAGAAAATAATATTGAATAGTCTTTTAAGGTTCTTAATCTTCTTCATAACATATTCTTTCCTTAATTATAAAATGTGCAGGTAAATTAAAGGTCTATCAAGCCACTCAATCACCTTCATTAACCTTAAATGAGCTACATTGCATATGAGAAGACTTGTACAGTCAATTTCCCCTGAAATAATATATCACAATTCTTGTTTCTCCAAAAGTGAAATAAATCAGTTTAAGTATTTCATTGTCATGGGTCATTGTTACACCCATAACTAGGAGGCAGGCACTTAGCTCTGTGATTCAGACAATAAAACTAATTATCAAAAAGCTTGATAGCTGAAAGCCATCTAACCTGTTTCTTTTTTTTTTTTAATTCCACTTTTTAAAAAAAAACAAACAACATAAACCATACATTATATTTGAGTCAAGGACTGAAGAAATTAGTGAAGGTTCATTATGATCATAGTGTATTCCTTTGTTTCTACTAAGAACACTAAGTCATGAGAAATAAAGATTTTAATTGTAGGAATGCAGGCAGGTAATGTCTTGTTCATGTGTCCACATGTGGAAAAATCAAAAATAACATGTGAGGATCTGAGACTTCTGCCTGTATCTAATCTCTGTATCTCCATTCACCCTTAATGCGGAGGAAATATTTTGGAAAAAATATTCAGAGCATCTAAGGTAAACAAAAGTGAAAAAAAAATTTTTAAGACGATGAACTTTTAAAGAGGGCAACCAGGTGACATAGGTGTGGGAGACATTTGATTGTGAAAAAAGGCAATCAAGCTGAGTTTTCCTGAAAAAAGGCAATTCTGTTCTTGCAGCTTCAATTCTCATATTTGTAAAATGGAACAAATAATACTTTCCCTAGTTATCTCACAGGCCTGTTAAAATCAAATGAGGCAATACATGTAAAAACGCTTTGTAATCTAATGTGGTTGTATGGAAATGAAGATTTAGAGAAAATCTTGCCCAAAGTAGATTTCCTCTGAGGTCTGGTCATTTGCAAGCTCTGCCTTACTGGTTTTTAGCTACCTTGCTGATTCATCTCTTTATGATGATATATCTTGCCTAAATTCCAGAAATTACAGATTTAGATTAAGGAATTTCTCTTTTATCCATCCATCCATCCATCCATCCATCCATCCATCCATTTATTCACTCAATATTCATTTTCTGCTTCTTAGAGGGGTTGCAGTGAGTCTCCAAAAAAGTAGCAGTCAATGAACGGTTCTGATGGATGTTTCCGGGCAGAGAAGGACTTTCCAAACAGGGAAATTGGTATAGGCAAGGTCAAAAAAGAACATAATTAGCAAATCGTTTGGTGTGGTTAGATCACTGAGTAAGATGTCAAAATGGGCTAGTGAGGTTGGTTGTGAAGAAATTGTGAAAGACTCTGCTTGGCAATTTGGATTTTTTCATGGAGGGAACAAATAACACACATTCTAAAAGTGTAGACAACTTCTATGAAGATTTGGGGGCTCTCAAGCCCTCAAAATTAGGGCAAACTAATTTAACAAGCTTGCTTTCCTTCTGGATGAAGGAAAAATAATTCTATTCAGGGCCAAAGGCAAGTAAAAAAGTTACCAAATTGTAGTCCTTTGGGGATGGGTGGTAGTGTAGGTTGGGGAAAAAAATGAACAGTGGGAAATGAAGGAAAATAATAAAAATACGGAAGACTGTTAAAAAGATTTTCCCTACTTCTAAACTTTATGTAGATCCAGCCCTGTGCCCTGAAAGGAGAAACAGTCATCTAGTATTAAAATTCATTATCTTCTGGCCTGGCCTGTCATGCCACTATATATTAATATGCTTTCTGTGGGAAAATTATTCTAAGTAAAATTTTGCTCACAAACTCTTTTGGAACATAACATATGTATGAGTAGCTTTGAGGTCAGGTCAGGTCATTTTGCTCTCTGCATCAAAAGACCTAAAAGTCAACATTCTGGGGTGTTTCAGGCCTCAAATTATCCAAAATCATTTTGGAAGTTACAAAGTATTAAGACCGTTAGGAAGAAACTTGGAATTTTCCTTTTCCAAGTTTTTGTCAATGCTTTTTCCTCTTCTCGTATTTTACAGCTGATAAAAGAGAGGTTTGCAGATATGCATTCCCTGGCCATGTTTTATCTGCCCAAGCATCTCTAATCCTAGGACCATGGGTATTCTGTGCCTCACTGGGTAGGACAAACCAAGCCTTAGGGGACCTCTCCAAAACGAAGTGAAAGGTTATCCTAGTCATTTCATCCCTTTGGACCTGAATTTCTTATCTGTAAAATAAAGAGTGTAGATCAGATGGTTTATAAGAGGCCTCTCTGTGCAACTGATTAAAGTCTTCCTCTTGGAGGTACAGGTCTTTGCTGATTTGAGTTGGAGGCCAAGTGAATTACCTACCAGGTCTATTTGTTGTTACCAAAGTTTGCCAATGGCTGGTTCCTTAGGGAGGCACTCAGAAAGAGATGAAAATTGGTATGTATCTCATGTCTTTAGTATGCCTTATTCGTTGCATAAAGAGCTCTTTTCTGAAGAGAGATATTAAAGGAATAGAGAGAACCCTTGGAAGGAGATGTAAACTTCTTCCTTTAAAGGGACAAAATGGCCTGTGCCTCACAATCTTTCACATAAAGTAAGGCAGGCAGGTGGATTGCTATGAAGTTAGTCAGGAAAAAATGACTTCCTTTGATTTGAGGGAAGTAATTATATACTGAGTTAAATTTACTCAAATGATTACTGCAGAACCAAAATACAGTAGTACAGGAAATTAATTGTGGTAAAAATTTAAAATGCTATAAAGAACTGTGTTAATTTAATTTCCCATTACTTTGTAGAATGCACAGAACATAAAATTCACAGAACAACTCATAAAGCCAGTGCTATACTTTATTCTTCTGACTGTGAGCCTATTCTCTCACCTTCATGTTATACTTTTTTTTTAAAAAAGGTTATCTTGAAGGAGCACTTTTTTGTCCATGCATTTAAAAGGGGCAGTACAGATTATACCATATGTTGCTCTTTTGTATCTAGCAAATCTTTGTTCATGAATCTAAATCTGAACCAAACTTCTCTGTTTCAGCTTTCTGTAAAATTGAGGGATATTGCCTAGAGTTGCTTGTCCTTGCAAGGCTCCTGTTCACTGATTTTAGCTTTGTACTGAAAGATCATAGCATGAATAGGCTCTGGGTCAGAATCCTAGCTGTGTGACCCTAGGCAAAGTATGTAACTTCTCTGTGCCTCAATATTTCATCTGGAAAATGAGAATAATGGTAGTACCAACAATTCATAGAAATGAGAAGATCAAGTCGTTTAATGCATATAAAGTGCTCAGAATAAGACCTGGCACATCACGTGTACTTAATGCTAATTATAATTGTTATTCTTGTTGTTGTTGTTTTGTCTCTGATTAAATTATCCAATTATCTTATACTATGGAAATTCACTTAAGTTTATGTTCTTCAACACTCATTTACAAGGGTCTACATATATCTTCATTTTATCTGTTCTTGAACTAACCTCTGTGGATCTACTATCAAAGAAAGAGAAGAGGAAGTTCTTGCATTCAAGGGACCTTAACATCTACCTGTTAAAACAAGACCCCAAAGAAACAGAAACATAGTAATTGAATAACAAACTCTAATATGGTAGTTCAAATTGAATACTCAAATGATGGGTATTCAAAAATTATTAAAATAGAATGTCGAATATTAACTTACATTAGTAGTTTCTTGAATTGTGCTTGGCTTCATATATGAAGAGTATTGCTCACATTATACCTGTTGCAGAAGAGAAAGTTGTACCTGGATGAATGTAATCTTTTTATTGGTTTGTGTGGACACAAAACATCTGAGGATTGTTTGAAAATCTTTTGAGATTCAGAGAAGTTAGATGTGATATTAATACTGCAAACTCACTATGTGAGTATAAAAGTATAGATTATTTTCAAAGGTAAAATGAATCTAATAAAAATGTCATTCTTTTGTCCCTGTATCCCTGAAGGATGACTGTTTATATTTACATTGTTGACCAGAATGGCAGTAGAATGAGAGTCAATGAATTAAAATAATCTCTTTCATAAGCACTCTCTGTTATCTTTTCAGTTTTATGCACTCCCAAGCCAACATGTTCTTTGAGAATGCATTTATATGTCCAAAATAGAAATTGCAATATGAAAGTGTCTAAGTTATTATTAGGGAGTAAATGAGCCACATATTACTATAAGTCTACAAGACTAAGTTCAGCTGCACTTTTCTGCCCTACTGTTGGGACAGAAAACGGAATTTCCACAGTGACTTATTCTCTGGTCAACGCTTTCCTTATAAAAGCAAATTATTCAAGAAATCTTGTTAATGGGAAATACCATTATCAAATGAATGCATATTTATATATTGGATTTTAAAGACATTCCCAAGTCTAGCATTTTACTCAATGAAAACACATTTAGGTAAAGTTTAATATATCTATGTTTCAAACTAAGATAATAGACTATTCAAACAAACTAGCAAGCAATCAAATTAGCCTTAAGAATAGAGGTTTAGCAAAAATGAATATTAGTTCTCTAATTATTTCTTCTGGATTTAGTATTTAGCTCTAAGACTTTGGAAAAATTATCTCAAAATTTTAGTAAATTATTAGAAAATTAAAGTCCTGTGGTTACAATTTGTTATTAAATATGAGATATGCATTCTTTTATTAGTTAGTTATTGAAGTTCCCTTGTTTGCTGATCACTGTTCTAGCACTGAAGATAGAGTAGTAATAGAGAAAAGTTATCTCTTTTCCTGAAGCTCACATTGTAATAAGAGAGACCCAAGGTAACCAATAAACAAGAGGTTTTCAGGCAGTATCAGGGGTCATGAACAAAATAAAATGGAGAAGGAGGTAAGAGGCACCAAGGGTCAGGACTGGTGAGACTATTTTATACTGGGGAGTCAGGTTTGGGCTGGGAGATGCTGGTAACAACAGAGCTGTCCATGGAAAGATCTGTGCTAAGAGCTTTGCAGAAACAACAGCATGTATAAAAGCCCTGAAGTGGCACTAACTTGGGCAGTTCAAGGAGCTGAAAGAAAGTCACTGTTACTGGAAGCTAGTAAACCAGGGGTAGAATAGTGATGATCAAGCTGAGAGGTAAGCAGAATGGACCATGAAGGGACATTCAGTCACATATTCCTTTCAACCCAAAACTGCAGATTCACTCAATCTAACACCCACTAGCAATCTGTTACTCCCTCTGTCAAAATTCTTCAGCATCGCCCCAATGCCTGAGGAATAAAGCTCAGTCTCTTTAGTGTGGCACCTCAGTCCCAGCTGCACGTTAGAATCCTGGGGACATTTTTTAAAATACGAGTGCTCAGGTCCTACCCCAAACTGATTAAATCATAGACTTGACATGGATATTTTTATGCAGCTTCCAGTTGATTCTAAGGTACAACTAAAGTTGAGAAACAATGATCTGGATTTGTGCAATCCAGTAGAAATATAACACAAACTACAAGTGTTCTAGTAGCTACACTAAGAAGGTAAAAAGAAACAGGTAATGTTAATTTTAGTAATGTATTTTATTAATCCAATATGTCCAAGATATCACCATTTCAGCATGTAATCACTATAAAAATTATTTAAAATATTTTACACTCTTTTTTTCATCCTAAGTTTTTGGAATCCAGTGTGTATTTCACAATTAGAGCACATTTCCATTCTGATGCTAAATGTTCATCAGAAATTCTCAATTTTTATTTGGATTTTATAAAATTTATAGTTGAAAAAGGTAGATTCCCATACTCACGTTGTTCATCACATACTTAAAAGTTTCCCAATAATTATAAACTCTGATCATGTTAAAATTTAAATATAAAATAATTCAAATTATATAAAATTAAAAGCTAATTTCCTTAATCACATTAGCCATGTTTCAGGTGCTCATTAGCCATATGTGGCTAGCGCCCACCCTATGGACAGTGAAGTGCTAGACTGTAAATCCAACCTACTTTCCAGTACCACAGAGTCCTGGGAAAACAAAAACAAAAACAAAACTTCAGTTTTGTAGTCAGACATCCATCCCAACTCTATGCTGTGGGATTATAGATTGATTAATGTCTGCCAGTCTTATTTTTCACATCTATAAAATAAGAATAATTTTGTTACCATATTATTGTTAGAATGAAATATAAAAACATAGATGAGGTACCTGGTATAGTACCTGCTTTAAAAATCGGCTTTTAATTAGATCTTTCTTCTGCTCCACAACACTCTACCTATCCTCTACCTAATTCTTTAACTCAGTTGAATCTCTATATTAAAAAATAATACTAACAAAATAAAAAGGACAAAGACTTGGTTATGATCATCTTTCTACCTATCCTTCATCCCATTTCTTTCTTCTCTTCTTGGTCATCTTGTTCATGAAACCCCCACCAAATAAGATGATATGCATATATTAATATATATTTTAAGATACTTTACTTTTGGCACTGGTCACATACATTTTGTATATTCTTACCGTGAGTCAGTAGTTGCACACTGGTAGGCCACAGGTCAAATCGTGGGCTCCAAATCCTGTTCTATTTTGCCCAATGAAGTGTTGGTCCATATAGGTTTCAAAAATTGATGGCTAGCATTTAAGAATCAAATAGATTTGCACAAAACTTAAATTTGCAGCTTTTCATGAAAACAATAAAAAGCAGCATTGGCAGCACAAGGCCGGCCTGCATTTCTGCATCACATAATCTGCTGAGCTGAGCTGAGACTGTCCCCTTTAGCCTACAGGTGTTCTCCAGGTATCCAGTCTTCACCATTCCCTCTTGTCTGTCTGATTCTGAAGCTGAATTTATGGTGCTGTTTATCATCACTCTTAGACTAGCAATCTTGTTATACCTGTTACATTTTTGGGGTGAGGGGAGTTTTGGGTAAAGGCTGAAGGAATTTTGAGGCACTTGATAGAAATTCCTAGATTGCCTAGTAGAGGCGGTTAGTGGAAATATGGATGCTAAGGAAGCGTCTGATGCAGTCTTAGAAGAATATGAGGAACATGTGATTGGAAACTGGAGGGAATGTAACCCTTGTTAAAAGTGGCAGAAAATTGGCTAAACAGAGTTCTTTGTTGGAAAAGCACAACTTGTAAGAGATGAACTTGAAAATTTAGCTGAGGACATTTCCAAGCAAAATGGTGAGGGTGCTGCCTAGTTTCTTCTTGTTGCTTATAGTAAAATGCAAAAGTCAAGGGATAAATTGAGGAAGCCAAAAGGTAAGCAAAAATGGACCAGAATTTGATGACTTTGGAGGTTCTTAGCCTGTTCATACTGCAAAAGATGTTAAAATTAGGAACTTCACTATCTAGAAAGCCTATTCTAAAGAGAAGGCCCAGGGTGTAGCTAGACAACCTTTTGCTAAAGAAATTAGGTGTGTGACTCCTGGATCCAATCAACCATCTTAGCAGAACCCAAGAATAGAGAGTAGGGTATCAAGGAAGGTCTGTAGAGAACCCGATTGTCTGATGGTGTAAATCCCCTTGACATGCACTGGAGGCTCACAAGATATCTGAGAATATTATACCAGAAAAAACATGATGAGCTTGGAATGAAAGGGAGCAAGACTGGACAAAAGAAAAGAAAGTTGTCAGACTCCTAAAATTCTACAGGCAGGAAACGGGCTTGTAGAGATATTCAGCTGCACATGTGTGCTATTCAAGAAAAAAGAATAACTCAGAGGGCAAAATTGCTGTTGGCACAGAGGCAGAGGGCAATGGAACCACTCTATACCTGTTATTTTTACCTCTCTGGCCAAGGTATGCCAATGAGTTTATGACTTCTGGTCTGTTTCAGTGCTAAATGTGCCCCCTGCAACTCTACACCCTCTCCATCCCTCCAAAAGGAACTAAGGTCTTTAACATGTGCAGGCATTAAATCATTTCCCTCTGATTCCCAGTGCTGCCTATAGACTTTTGGAGATGGAGCTTGAGTGCTTTATTTAATGTGAAATTTATGGATGTCCTGAAATGTGTGTCTTTTGACTTACTAATGTGTGGAAGTTTTTCAACTTTTGGTAAAACAACACACTGAGTGATCTTCAAACCCAGATGATAAGCCACATTTGCATCAGTTCTCAACAGGATTTTCTCGAGTATGGTAGTAACATAGCGAATGAGCTACTTGAAGCAAGGCCCACTGATTTTTTTTTGTCAGATTAGTCAACATTTTGGTGATAATGTATGATTAAGTCTAAGATGCTAGCAAAGCCCTCAGGAAGCAAAAGAACAGATATTACTTATCAACTTCTGTCGTTGGAATGAGACCTCAGAAATGGGAGTTGTTTAGTCCTTAAGGACTTTTGGAAGAATCTCTGTAGCCCCATTGAGAAACTTTAAAATATGATTTTATCCCTTGTAACCTACAGTTGCATTCAGACAGTGGGTTGGGAGATATTTTAAGGGGGGGGATTTGAATTACTAAGGAATTATTTTGCATTTTTAAGTTTTGAGAGTATTTTTTTAGAAGTAGAAATGCCTTCAGAGATCAGTAAGCTGAAGTTTCTCATTTAATGCTTTAGGAAATGGTCTGGGGAATGTTCTCTGACTTATCCCAGGTCACCCAGCTACATAGTGATGAAGTTTCTATTTGTGTTCAGATATTCTTTCACCTGGTAAAGCTCTGGAGATGCTTATTTATTAGGACTTACTTTATATCTAAAATCATATTAGAATCATAAAGATAATTCTCTTTACTTTTTAAAAAATTATAAATAATATAGGTTATTTTGAAAAATTATGCCATTAGTATAGATCATCTTGGGCATTTTTTTTTTTTTTTTTAGAAAAAGTACTTTGCTTTGGAAAAGAATTCAAACTAAAAATATATTTATTGATTTTTTTCCTGATTAGAATGCATAATTATTTCAATTCGATTTAAAAGATTCAGGAACATATAAAGAAGAATGTAAATATCATCTAAAATCTCATATGCAAAGATTAGCAATGTTAATGCTTTGATGCATATTGTCCCAGACATCCATATGGAATTTTACATAAATGGGATCACATATTTATATTTTAAACATCTTTTTTTTTTCCTTCTCATTTATAGAAATTTACCATGATTCACATGAATACAGATCAATGTAAATTCTTATGGTGGCGTGAGAATGTCTTAGAATAAATGCACTATAATTTATTTTATCAATATGAAATTAAGTTTGTAATTTTTTATTAGACACATAAAATGAGCATCCTTATTCATGTATTTTTAGACAAGTCTCTAATTGTTTTCTTAAAATGAATCCCTAGTATTGGAATTAATGGATCTAAGAGGATACATACACATCTTATATTTTGGCACATATTATAAAAATTCTCTTTACTGAGATATCAATAGCACATTTCACGTTGATTTACCTATGTCTTTACCAATAATGTGTTTTATCATGTTTTTACTCTTTGCCAATCTACTTGAAAAAATGTATCACTTTGATTTTTGTAGCTTTGATTAATATTTCTTTTCTAAATTTCTTTTGTCCATTTTTGTAGATGGGTGTTTATATTTTTCTTATAAATGTATAAGAACTCAATATATTAGCTTTATCAAATAACACATATATATGCAGTATATATAAATTTCTTGATATTTGTGTATATATATCAAGTAGACATATTTATATATACTAGATATAAGCGTACATTTCTTTTATGTACTTTCTCCTTAGAAAATGAAATCAAATTCAGTGGGTAAGTTATTAAAGTAACAAGACTCTATGTTCATTTTATCTATGAGGTGGTCAATAGCATCTGTGCCAAGCTGTCTAAGCTCTGCCACTAATGAGACTATGTGATTTGGGACTTGTGTTCTTATTCTTTCCAGATCTAAATTTCCTAACTTATTAGATGAGGGAGTTATAAGAAATTATTCATAAGGACTCTTCTAAGTCTAAAATTCTTTGAATCTGTGTTTGCGTTTTACTAGGATTTTTCTGAAGCACTGAAAAACATTACTTAAACTTCTTAGTAGCAGGACATGAGAAATTATAACTCAGTAGTCTAATTCAATCAGTGAAGCAGAATTGTGCTTAATTTTGATCTTTCTTTTTTTTCCAAGCCAGCCAAGTCACTTTAACTGCATGGCTTGTATGTGCTGGGTATTTGTGACCATAGCATTAGTTTCCCATTGAATAAATCTCCTTGTTGCATTGTAATTTTCCATATAGGAAGCTGAGCTGGAAGTACTTGCTTCTTCCCTGATACTCCATTTAACATTACAGACCCTAGAACTTTGCCAATTCTCAAGGTCATAAACATAGCAAGCATGCCATTTTCTTCATAAAATGTAATAAAGAACAGCTAAAAATTTTACATGGTCCCCTTTGGCCCCTAACGATCCAAAAGATAACAGTAAAATCGATGTGTCAGTTTAATCTGAAACATTTTGGAAGGACAGAGGAGTGTAGCTCAACATCACTGCTACATTCAGCGTCTACCCTTTCTCTTCACATCTCCCTTTAGCACTAGGAGTTTACACTATTGAGTAGAAACTCCCAAACCTGGCTCCATTGCTTCCTAGGGATGTGGGCAAGTTGCTTATCAACTCTCTAAGTCTCAGTTTCCTCATCTCTAACATCATAATAACATTAATTCCTTCCTCACGGGGCTGTTGCCAGGAACAACTGAGATGTGAATAGTTGCTGACATTTGTCCAGAGCTCTGTGCCAGGGACTGTGGTCAGAGTTTTGAATGGTCATCACAACACTTGCACACTCATTACCTGGTCCTCAAGGAATGGGAGTTTATTATTTTCACAACCATTTTGCATGGGTGAAAAAAATGAAACATTATATTCAGTTTGGGTAACAGTTTCCATTTCTGAGGAATGTAAAGTGGGTGCCCAGTAGGGTGCTGGCTGTACCCATAACCCCCTGCCTGAATCCCTCATTCCTGGGAGGAGCCCTACAGCCAGCGCATAGAATCTTCACCATAGCAAAATTACAAACAGCCAAATGCATTGGATGTTCTGATTTTGACAAAAACAGGCAGTGATTTCTCAAACACAAACAAGTTAAATCTATGATTGTCACAGGTTGACTGAACATCCTAATTAATCTGTAACAATTTCCTAATCTTCTACCCAACAGTAACTGCAAACCAATTCCTTTTCACTGTCCTATATCATGTTTCTCTTTCTGAGCTCTTTCTTCTTCACTGACCATCTTCTTATAACTCACACATCTCCTCGGCCAGTAGATTCAGGCTGGAGGCCAATTCAGTGGGTGGAGTTTTTTTTTTTTTTAATGTTTTAATTATTTGTAAGAGTTTAAATGTTGGGAGTTTCAAATAAAATAAAATTGAAATTTCTGACTTTGAAATTTTTGGCTTTTCTTGAAAAAATGGGTAGATATGGCAGCCCCAGGTCTCACATTCCCACATCCCTGAAGTTGGTTGGTGACCCCCTTGGATGGATCACCTATTCCTGCCCATCATTAGCCTTCTCTCTTTTTTAGTTACCCAGCTTTATTTTTTATTACTCGTCTTGCCCCTGAAGACGTGTGTGTTTGTGGCCTCTGGCCCATATGGGTTTGCTCATTTTCTCTTAACTTCCATGTTCTTGCCTCTTTCTTCTGAAATTTCTCCTTCCTTCCCTGCTTTCAGGAGCTAGTTCTGTGTTTGCATCTTCACTGCTTCTCCTGGCTTCTGTCTCTATAGTAACAGGAGCATATTGGGGGAAATAAGAAGGGCTGGGTAATACCAGCAGGGGGTGAGAGAGTCCTGAGAAGAAAAGAGAAGAAGCTTCTTTGTGGGAAGAGATGGCACTTCCTTCCTATGTGTAATCATTGCTGATGCCTGCCAGGTACCCTTTATTTACCACCTCTGCCTTCCTCTTGCTTAGGAGATCACTTCCTACAGGATTCATTGGGATGTTATAGGATGTTAGACCCGAAGGGCCTTCATCCAGTTTCATCTAGTCCTCGCATGCAGAACCACCTGTAGGCTTTGCATTAAAATCACCTTAGGAATTGTTGACCCTACAGTTCCCTGGGCATCGCCCCTGGCAATTGGAGTCAATAGCATTGGAATTGGACCTGGAAATACCTAGCTTTTAGAAATGACACAGGTCTTCTGAGGGGCTGGTCCCTGGAAAGGCATTTGGAAACCAATAAAATCTTCCCTTTGAACATGGGAAAACAGAAACCCAGACAAGGGGCAAGATTGTCTAAAAGGCTCATTTTATAGAATAATTCTTAAGTCTAGGATCCAAGAAAGCCACTTTAGGTAAAGATGCATTAGAAGTACCAGAAAGTATTTGTTTTTTAGTTCAATATCTAATTTAGGCCAGATTTCATTTCAATCAAAGCTACAGAGAATTTTAATTTTGGAAGTTTCATATAAAAAATTCATATTTTTGGGAAATGACAACCCTGAGCCTGGATTCCCACATAGCACTACTCAAGTTCGGCAACTTGCAGTTGCCTGAGTGCCTGAGTCAGTAGTTGATTCTGAAATAGGACAACTTCAAGTATGCATGTAATTAAACTTATAACAGGAACAAAATAAATGGCTTGTTAGAACTGGAAAAGTTTCTTCCTCCACATGCCTTCTTTTTATTCTGTTGCCTATTTTGCATTCTATAAAGGTGTTGTGAGTTATTCAGTTCTTCATCCTACCAAAATGACCTCTGGGCAGGTTCATTTTCATAGGTTGGGAGTCTGAGCAGCAGGGCATTTTAGAATCTTGCTTTGCCATGGTTAGAAGATGGATAGCCATGATTGCTGGATTAAAACACCTAGGTGTGTGAACATTAAATTCAATGTTTTGTCAGAATTCCACAGAGAAGCAAGAAAAGGATATTAATTTTAAGTGAATAAGTACAATTTTACTCACAGTCTGGGGAATATCATTAGATTACAGGTACAGCTAATTTCAAGAACTTTTATAAGCTTTTGTAGAATACATACTCGAGGGTAAAACTACTGAAAAGTTGCATGCGAGTAATTGAAAAACAAATAAGCCACAGTAAAATAAGCGGCACAATCTGAAAATCTGTCCTTAAAATTCGGATTAAATGCTGTCCTTAGGATTCAGTAGGAGATGTGTTTTTGCTGCCTTTGCCTTTGGGTTTCTATATTGTTGGGGGAGGAGGGTGTATCACAAAACAGATCTTTGATCTTTGATAGGAGGGATTTTTGAAGAGGGTGAGAAGCCTAGAAAGTGAAATCTTGGAAATCAACTAAATGCCTTGTGTTTTATTAGCTAGCACTTTTTATAGCTTATAATAAAGTCAGCTCCGAAGGTCACTTCTGGAATGCAGCTATGAATATTGTAATGTGTAAGCACTCAAATTGTTTATAACCAGACCCAGTAAGGATTTTCTTTTTAATTTCAGGAAATTACAGGGGTACAAACATTTTGGTTACATGTTGTGACTTTGCCACATCCAAATCATGATTTCAGATGCACCCTTTTCCCCCCTACAATGCTCACTGCATCCATTGGTTGTGAGTTTACCCACCCCCAACCCCTCTACCCCCAAAGAATATTACTACTGTGTGAGCACCTTAGTGTTGATCAGTCAGTGCCAGTTTGATGGCAAATACAAGTTGTGCCTATTCTTCCATTCTTGTGATACCTCACTACAAAGGATAGGATCAAGCTCTATCCAGGAAAATATAAGAGGTGCTAGATCGTCATTGTTTCTTATAATTGAGTAATATTCCATTGTATACATATACCATAGTTTATTAATCCACTCATAGATTGACAGGCACCCGGGTTGTTTTCACATCCTTGCTATAGTGAATTGTGCTGCCATAAACATTCGAGTGCAGATGTCTTTATTGGAGAATGACTTTTGTTCCTTTGGGTAGATGCCTAATAGTGGTATTGCTAGATCAAATGGTAGTTCTACTTGTAGCTCTTTGAGGTATCTCCAAATTCTTTTCCATGGAGGTTGGACTAATCTGTAGTCCCACCGGCCGTGTAAGAGTGTTCCTATCTCTCCACGTCCTTGCCAGCATTTGTTGCTTTGGTATTGTTTGATACAGGCCAATCATACTGGAGTTAGGTGATATCTCATTGTGGATTTGATTTGCATTTCCCTAATGATTAGAGACGTTGAGCATTTTTTTTATATGTTTGCTGGCCATTATTCTGTCCTCTTTTGAAAAGTTTCTGTTCATGTCCTTCACCCATTTATTGATGGGGTTGTTTGATTTTTTTTTGTTGTTGATTTTTTTGAGTTCTAGGTAGATTCTTGTTATCATTCCTTTATCGGATGTGTAGAGAGCAAATATTTTCTCCCATTCTGTAGTTTGTCTATTCACTCTAATGATAGTTTCCTTACCTGTACAAAAGCTTTTTAATTTGATCAGGTCCCGTTTATTTATTTTTGTAGCTGCTGGGATTGCTTTGGGGGTCTTCTTCATAAATTCTTTGCCTAGGCCAATGTCTGAAAGAGTCTTCCCTGTATTTTCTTCTAGGATTCTTAAGGTTTCAGGCCTTAGGTTTAAGTTTGTTATCCATCTAGAATTGATTTTTGTAAGAGGTGAGAGGTGGGGATCCAGTTTCAATCTTTTGCATGTAGCTATCCAGTTTTCCCAGCATCATTTATTGAAAAGGGATTCTTTTCCCCAGTATATATTTTTGTCTGCTTTGTCAAAGATTAGATGACAGTATGCAGATGGTTTCACCTCTGGATTCTCAGTCCTGTTCCAAAGGTTTATATCTCTGTTCTCGTGCCGGTACCATGCTATTTTAGTTACTATAGCCTTGTAGTACAGCTTGAAGTTTGGTAGACTGATACCTGCCAATTTTTTCTTTTTGCTTAAGATTGCTTTGGCTATACGAGGTCTTCTCTTATTCTATACAAAGTGTAGAATTATTTTTTCTAAATCCGTAAAGAATGATGCTGGTACTTTGATGGGGATTGCATTAATTCTGTAGATCCTTTTAGGTAGTATGGACATTTTAACAATGTTGATTCTACCAATCCATGAGCAAGGTAGATTTTTCCATCTATTTACATCTTCTACAATTTCTTTTCTTAGTGTTTTGTAGTTCTCCCTGTATAAGTCTCTCACCTCTTTCATTAAATATATACTTAGATATTTGATTTTCTTTGAGGCTATTGTAAAAGGTACTGCGTTTTCTTATTTGAGTTTCAGCTTGACTGTTATTGGTGTATAAGAATGCCTCTGATTTGTATGTATTCATTTTGTATCCTGAAACTTTGCTGAATTCATTTATCAATTCCAGGAATCTCATGGTTGAATCCTTGGGGTTTTCTAGATATAATATCATATCATCAGCAAAGAGTGAGAGTTTGATCTCTTCTGCTCCCATTTGGATGCCCTCAATTTGCCTCTCTTGTCTAATTGCTCTAGCAAGGACTTCCAGCACTATGTTGAATAGAAGTGGGGATAGTGGGCATCCTTGTCTGGTTCCAGATCTAAGTGGGAATGGTTTCAATTTTTCCCCATTCAGAACGATATTGGCTGTGGGTTTATCATATATGGCTTTGGTAATTTTAACGTATGTCCCCTCTGTGCCTATTTTGCTAAGAGTTTTTATCATAAAGGTGTACTGGACTTTGTCGAATGCTTTTTCTGCATCAATTGAGAGAATCACATGGTCTTTGTTCTTGCTTTTATTTATAAGGTGAATTGCATTTATAGATTTGCATATGTTGAACCAGCATTGCATCTCTGGTATAAAGCCCACCTGGTCATGGTGAATTATTTTTTGATATGCTGTTGGATTCGATTTGCTAAAATTTTGTTGAGGATTTTTGCATCAATATTCATGAGAGATATTGGTCTGTAGTTTTCTTTTTTTGTTGTGTTCTTGCTTGGTTTTGGTATCAAGGTGATGGTGGCTTTGTAGAATGAGTTAGGGAGGATACCATATTCCTCAATGTTGTGGAATAATTTCTGTAGTTATAGGTATGAGTTCTTTGAATGTTTGATAGAACTTGGACAAAAAGCCATCTGATCCGGGAATTTTCCTTTTTGGAAGGTTTTTAATTACTGCTTCAATTTCTGTGCTTGATATTGGTCTGTTCAGGAATTCTATTTCTTCCTGGATGAACTTAGGGAGGTTGTATGTTTCCAGGAATTTGTCCATTTCCTCCACATTATGTAGTTTTGGGGCATATAGGTTTTTATAGTATTCAGATAATATTTTGTATTTCCATGGTGCTTGTTGTAACCTCTCCTTTTTCATTTCTAATTGAGTTTTTTAGAGTCCTCTCTTTGAGCTCCTGTCAATCTGGCAAGAGGGCTGTCAATTTTGTTTATCTTTCTGAAAAACCAGCTTTTGGTTTCGTTGATCTTCCTTATAGTTCTTTCATTCTCAATTTCATTTAGTTCTGCTTTGATCTTAGTGATTTCTTTTCTTCTGCTAGGTTTGGCATTGATTTGCTCTTCCTTTTCCAATTATTTGAGATTGTTTGTTAGATTGTTGATATTTGAGTTTTCTGGTTTTTGGATGTGAGCATTTAATACTATTAGTTTTCCTCTCAGGAATGCTTTTGCTGAATCTCACAGATTTTGATAACTTGTGTTGCTGTTATCATTAAGTTCAAAGAATGTTTTGATTTTTTCTGTATTTCCTCCTTTACTCAATAGACATTCAACAATAAACTGTTTAATTTTCATGATTTTGTGAAGTGGGGCGTATTTATGTTTGAATTGAACTCTAATTTTATACCATTATGATCTGAGAAGATACATGGTATTATTTCTATTTTTTTTTTTTTCAATTTGTTGAGGTCTGATTTGTTGCCTAGTATGCAACTGATTTTGGAAAAAGTTCCATGAGCTGATGAGAAGAATGTATATTTGGCTTTATTTGGGTGGAATGCTCTATAGAGGTCTGTCAGACCCCTTTGTTCTAGAACTCTGTTTAAGTCCATTATTTCTCTGTTTATTTTCTGTTTAGAAGATCTGTCCAGTTTATTCAGTGGAGTATTGATGTCCCCGGCTATTATGACATTATTGTTTATCATGCTATTTAGATCAGACAGGGTTTGCTTTATGTATCTGGGTGCTGCTGAGTTGGGTGCATAAATATTAAGAATTGTTAAGTCTTCTTGTTGGATCTTCCCTTTCACTATTATATAGCGCTGTCTTAGTCCTTTCTTACGTTTGCTATTTTAAAGGTTATGTTATCTGAAATAAGTATAGCTACCCCTGCTTTCTTTTGACTTCCATTTGCCCGAAGGATTGTTTTCCATCCCTTGACCTTGAGCCTAAAAGCAGGTGTGTGGGTTAGATGTGTTTCTTGTAGACAGCAGAAACTAGACTTGTGGATCTTTATCCACTCTGCCAGTCTGTGTCTCTTCAGAAGACAATTCAAGCCATTCACATTTATTGAGAGGATTGATATTTGAAGTAGATTTCCATTCATATTGTTAGGTAAATTCCTATTGTTTTACTCCTTGAGCCATCTTGGGGACCAGGTTCTAGACTTTAACTCTTGAGTGATTTTACTTTGGAGAGTGTCTAGTGCGCTGTTCCGTGTGTAATGCCAGTCTGAGTACTTCCTGTAGGGCTGGTCTGGTCTTCACAAATTCCATCAGAGTTTGTTTGGGAAAGTCTGTATTTCTCCATCACAGATGAAGCTTAATTTTTCCAGGTAGAGAATTCTAGGTTGGACATTATTCTGCTTTAGAAGATTAAAGACAGGCATCCAGTCCCTTCTGGCTTGTAAAGTTTCAGTTGAGAAGTCTGCAGTTAGTCTGATAGGTTTTCCTTTGTAGGTTATTTGCTGCTTTCATATCACTGCTTAGAGGAATGCTTCTTTCGTGTTTACTTTGGTCAGCCTAATAACTACGTGACATGGTGATTGCTTTTCACACTGAGTCTCCCAGGAGCTCTGTATGCTTCTTGTATCTGGATGTCTAGATTTCTGAACAGCCCATGCATATTTGCCTCCAGTATTCCATGAAATAAGTTTTCCAGCCCTTCTATATTTTCTTCTCTCTCAGAGATGCCAATGATTCTTACATTTGGCTTCTTTACATAATCCCACATTTCTTCTATGTTTTGGTCTTGTCTCTTATTTCTGTGTTCTTTTTCTTCATCTGATTTGTTTAGCACATAGGCATTATCTTGAAGTTCTGAGATTCTTTCCTCTGCATGATCCATTCTGTTCTTGAGGCTTTCCACTGTGTTTTGAAGTTCCTTGAAAGCCTCCTTCATTTCTAAGATTTCTATTTGGTTTTTCTGCAGTATTTCAATTTCTTTAGAGAATTTTTCATTCATTTCCTGTAATGTTCATGTGGTTTCTTTATGTTGAGTTTCTATTTTCTTTTCAGTTCCATTGAGTTTTCTTGTAATCCATATTCAGAATTCTTCCTCTTTCAATTTAATCATATCATGTAAGTTGTTATCTATTGATGGAGATCAAATATTTTCTTTGGGGGGAGGCTCTCCTCTATGATCCTTCATATTTCCAATGTTCTTTCACTGATTCTTTCTCATAAGACTACTTTGTCAAGAACTGGGGTTGCTGGCACTGGGTTATGGCTTTAACTCTGGAACCCTGAAGGGATGTTCCTTGACAGTGCTGGGGAGATTCGCTCTGGTCCTGTATTGCCTTAGAGGTGTTTTAGACTGTTGGCTTGTCTCTGCCCTGTTGTCTTCACCTCTTGCCAAAGGAGATTAGTAAGTTCGGACCCCTTGCTTAGTCTCCCAAGTGGTGAATCTTGTGTGAGTGACTCTGCTGGCCCTCTGCTAGTTTGAGAGGAAAGCCACTGTGTTGAGCTATGGGGTTACCCTCCCTTTTGTTGCTTGTAGTTTGCATGGAGGAGTTGATTGTCAAGGTATTCCAATACCTTTGTTTTGGGCTCTAAACCCCCAAATGGGGTATACCAGTGCCCCAGTCTTTGGGAAATGACTTGTCACTCTCAGGGTTACTTGAGCCCTATTGCCGCTTTAGGTGGGGTAAGAAGAGCAACAGGTGCCTGCAAGCCTGAGAGCATATACTTCTGTGGTTGCTTGATCTGCTGCTAAGGGAGAGCTGCGAGTATGTTATTCAGGGCTCTTTGGCCACACTTGTGAGACAGCCCCAGGTGGAGCGTGTCAATTGGTGCAATTGCTGAGGACTCTGGCCAAGATTTTCCTTCCTGGACCACAAAGCCCAGAGCTGGCAGCGGCCTGGGCTCCAAGCACGAGCCCTAGGGTTATGTCCCTAGCACATGATCAAGACCAACCCACTGGACTGATTAAACAGTCTGTTCCCTTTTGCTTAGCTCCAAGGTCCTACAGATTCACCCCAGTCACACACAGAAAGCGACATTTCTCCTTTCTCCCTGCCTCCAAGGGTGTAGCCTGTCCTGCCGGGCTGGGGAGGGGGTGTTGCCTGAGACCACCACCAGGTCCAGTCCAGAGAACCTCTTCTCTCACTTCTCCCTTCCTCCAGGGGCGAGGTCTGCCCTGCCATCGGGGTCGTCGAGGGAGTCCAGCTGCAGAACTGAGGGAGACGAGGGAGAGGCCTTGCCAGAGGCAGCGCGGAAAGGGGCTTCTCTCTTGCGCCCAATGGCGGGGCCAGTCAGCTCAGCTGAGGGACAGACAGCCTGGCGGGGGGCGGGGGAAGCGCTGCCCCAGGCCACCGCGGGTCTCAGCCAAGAAGGAGGCTTCTCTCCTTTCTTCTTCCCTGCCAGGGCGGAGCTCGGTGGGCGCGCGGTGGAGGCGGTCGGGTGGGGGACAAGCTCCTCCCCGCCATGGAGCCGCTGAGCCAGGAAAGCAGCTTCTTTCGTTCCTCTGCCCCTTCGAGTGCCTGGCTCGACCTGCTGGTGCAAAAAGGCAAGCGGCTGGGGGCGGAAAGTTCTGGAAGCGGCTTCTTTTGTTACTCGCCTCCTCCAAGGGCGGGGCCCTCCCTGCCGCGCCGGGGACCCAGGGGGCGGTGTCCCCCTCAGCAACGCGCCCCAGCGTTTCCAGGCTGTGACCCCCCCCAACGTGGCAGCCGCCCACCCACGGGGAGCCGGCACGGAGGCGACTGTTCCCGGGACAGCGGGTGCTGGACCCGCCAGGCTGTCTCAACGAGCTGCAGGTCGCCCCTTGTGCTTCCCTGACACGCTGACTGTCGCCCTTCCGGTGGGGAGTCCCACAAACTCTGTCCCGCCCTGCAGCCGGCAGAAGCTTCCGAGGTTTCCAGGGGCAGAGCCTCGACCTTGGTGTTGACCTCCCGTGGTCTGGACCCGGCGAGCGCCAGAGGCGGGAACCTGTCCCCAAGCTCCCTGCAGGGGTCCGGGAAGTGACCGCTCAGACCGGACCCTGCCCCGCCCAGCGCGGACCTGGCACCGCGCACTGCAAAGTTGAAGATGCCCCCCGACTTTGTCTCTTCTCCACACTGCCTGTCAGCTTGTGCCCCAACTTCACGCTGACTTCAGACACTTCCCTGCCTGAGTGGATGTGGAGGTCGGTGGAGGGAGAGTCCTGCTCCTGTGGGTCAGATGGCACTGCCCCATTCTGCCCTTGGGCGCATCCGGTGCTCTGTTCCCTGTTGTGTATCTCGCACTCTTCCAACTTGGCGGCCCATTCTCCAATTCACCTTTTTTCCCCCCAGCACTGCTTGCCCCTGCTGCTTCTCTGCAGATTCTCGATGCTGTTCCCGTGGGAAAGCCATCCACTCGTGCGTAGCCGTCCAGGTTCTTCGCCTCCCACTCTGGGAGCAGAGAGCCAGGAGGTCGCCACTATTCCGCCATTTTCCCCCTCAAACCTCTCTTCCTTATAGACACACAGGGAAATCCTTCAAGGGTAGATTTGGCCCATGAGCTTATTTTGAGACCAGTGAAGAAGGGACATTTGGGTAAGCAGCCTCTTCTCTTGCCAGGTTTGGGGGACCAGGGACATGAGCCCATGTAAGGATTTTTAATAAATACTTGGCCAAGAG
This sequence comes from Lemur catta, assembly GCF_020740605.2. NCBI lineage: Eukaryota > Metazoa > Chordata > Mammalia > Primates > Lemuridae > Lemur > Lemur catta. The sequence continues at coordinate 17,973,327 of NC_059132.1, read as the reverse complement.
AACTATTCTGATATATATGGGCATGAATCATGCAATGAAAAGTTGAACTGGATTGCACTTCTCGTCTCCCTGCTTCTCTTCTCACTCCAGGGGAGCAACTTCCAACTGCGTCGAAGCTGTGGTTACTATATCCTTGGTTTTCTTTCTGCGTTTGATATTTGTTGAAATCGTGAGGTATTACAGAGCTATTTACATACTTTATTTCTAACTCAGCTGAAGGATTTTGTCACCTTTATTCTTGCCATCTTATATTTATTTTTTTTAAAGTTTCTCTGTGGTGAGTACAAGGCTCCTACAGATGAAATTCTCACCTGAACGACTTTCTTTTTTGGCTCAAACATTGAGGTGTAATTATTGGAAGCAAATACCAAGTAGGTTCCTGTAGGCAGGGCAGTGGGAAAACTTCAGTGGCAAACATAAGTTAAAAGGAGAGAGCACGTATAAGCTTACCAGAATAATTTTCTCCGTGTCACATGCTGGACAGACAAGTGTTAGATCAAAAGGACAGGATGCAGGTTAGTAATATCTGCGGGAGCAGCAGTAAAGTTAGAGTCAGTAGGATATTGTGATGAAGCACATATATAATTCACATCTCTTTATTTGTGCTATTTTTTGAAGAAAGTTCACTTCATAAAACAGTGCAATTCAGTCCAATAAAACTGAACTAATATACAACATTGCTGATGTACAGATATTCTTCCATTTGATTTATGGAACAAAGTGACTAGGATAAAGCAGTTTTGGCCCAAGTTCAGTTTTTCCTCATTTCCAAGCTGTAGATTTGGACATTGTGCTGTTGCTTGTGTATGTCTTCCTTAGTTATAAAGTTAATTATGACAAGCTGATTGTTGTCTTTAGTACTGGTGAGTGGCCTTTGGAAGATTTGTCGGCAATTTCACTTGTTATTTATTTTTGTTGAAGGTGCATTTTAAAAAAGTGAAAACCGGCTAGTCAGTTTCAGTTTATTTTATAGTGATTTTGTACATTCTCTTCCTGCCTTTTATATGAAAATATATTATAGAATTTTTGTTCCTAATGCTAAAAAGAGATGACAGTGAAACTTTTAAAATGGCATCATTTGAAAGAAGGTAAGCATATGAGCATAAGTAACTTAGCCATATTATTCTGGTAACATTGATTCTCATTCTGTTTTTAGCACATATCAGTAGACATACTGCCAACACCTAACTGTCATTCAACATTTGTAACTCAATATATTTTGAGAGGGATGGAGTTTGGTGTTCAGATTTTTAAGACATAATAATTCTACAACATAAAATTCCTGTACCATGTGGTAGGACCCATAGATTTTTATGATTTTTCCCACTTTAAATGAAACATATATTTAAAGAAATAAGAAGAAAAATCTTTTGGATGAACAGTTTTTTCATGTGTACTCTGCAAGGAAATATCTAGGTTTTTCTGACCATAAGTGTATCTTAATTTTCCTAAATCTTCAAGACAATCATGCAAATAGTTATTTGCCCATAATTGTGGCTAGCCCTTTGATAAAATGCTATATTTTAGAGTTGGATATAGCAAGTACGGGCTTGATGCATCTTGGGAAGGTGCAAGAAAGTGAGGGAAATCTGCTCTGAACTCTGTGGAGAAAACCTAGAGTAGTTCTTGACTATATCAGGAAATAGGAAAATGACATCAGCTATTTCTATGTGGCTTCCTACTCCCCAGACCAGCCATAATGCCTTTACCAACTATTAATGACTCTTGCTGGCTAATGTTTATACAATCTTGAGGATTCTTGAGCAAAGACCGGTTCATCCTTTCATAGGTTCGCTTAACTTGTATATGTTGGAGTTAGATGATACAATAATTCATTGTCCTGCCTTGATGTCCCAACATTGAATTCCTTCTTCTGATGGTCAGAAGGAAAGATGGCTGAGAGAGGCAGGTGTACATGTGAAATTATTTTCAACTCATTCAGGAAAATTGATTTGAATTATTATTTTTGTCCTCTAGTGGTCATTCCAAGAGATTTTTTAACTGTGTTGATAATTTCTGAGTCTCTTTGAGGCTGAAAGTCATGAGTTGGCTACTCCACTTGATTTGAGGCTCTAGTCACGAGGACTTGTAGGTACAGACTCTTAGTCTCTTCTACAACTCCAGACGTGGAGAAATGTTTTTTGGAGTAGCCTAAAAACATATGTGATGGTGGTGTTCTATTATAAATGAAAGTGTTCTAATTTCTTTGTTTGGGGGCCAAGTCCTATTTATTTCCTCGTGAGTATAGAGCAAATCTACATGCATAAAACAGTGTTTTAAGATGGGTGGAGGTGTATGTTAAACAACCAGTTTTCAATACACTGACTTTGCATTCAGGTACCCAGCTGCAATTTGAAATCTAATAGAAATTTAATTTTGCTTTTCATTCCTTCCATTCCTGAAATGTCACCACAGACTCTACTTTATTTGAAACATATACAAGCAGAGATATTACTATGCATAGTAGTTCTTTAATTGCAGTATATTTCATTAGATTGCACACATTAATTTCACTCTATTGGAAAAAAAAAGAAAACTAGAAGTAACCACATGGTAGTTAACTTCATATGAATTTTCATGAGTTAATATTCACATTGGTTTGATGCTATTAGATGAGTGATCCTCGAAATTTCATTATTCGAGGACTAATATGACCAAATGTGTAATTGCAGAGCTGGCAAATTTAACCACTCTGAAGAATTTGTGTCAGTGCTTCTGCTTATTTAAAACTTTAATCTAAACAGATTCTTTGATGTTAGGCATTGGTAATGATGTCATTCACCACCATTTTCTATGTTCCATTGACTTTCTTCTATCCTTGGTAGTATTTTCACAACCTCCTATTGGCCAGATTATATTTAAATAAATATATTTATTCAGTGATTTATATTGAGGGGTGACAAATTCCAGGAGTTATTATTGAAACTCCAGATACAAGAGTGAAGGAGAAAAGAAGTTTACCTTCATAGAGCTTCTATTCAATGGGTGGGGAAGAAGAGACAGAAATATGCAAGTAAACAACAATGAATTGAGGATATGATTGTTTCAGATAGTGGTAAGTCCTGCAAAGAAAACTAAATGAGGTGAAAATGAAATACTAGCTTGGTAGGAAGGTCAACTTTAGATATGATGGTCCAGAAGGTTCTCAGAGGAGGACACATTTGACCTGACAGCAGCCTGAGGAAGATCTGAAAGGAAGAGTGTTCCAGGCCAAAAGAAGAGCAAGTACAAAGGTCCTGAGACAGACAAGCTTGCAGCTTTAAGGACCAGAAAGAAAGCCAGTAGCTGGATCACATAAATAAGGTTGGAAAGAGATTAAATTCAACAGGTATGTGGGGACCAGACTATATCAGGCTACATTTCTTCTTTATTGTGGCTCATTTGTTTTGCTTGAAATAATTAATTGTTAAGCATTTCCCAGATAGGTTGTATTCTTCAAAATCTTGATTTTTCTGCTCTGTAGACCAATAAAACAAGTATCACACTTAAATATATAATATTTATATCTTTTCCATTCAATGTATATTATGGGTTCTTAAGTTACATGAATAACACATTCTTGTTTTGAATCCTTACTATATTCCGTCTAGATGGAAACAATTTCTTCCTCCAGAATTGAGGTATCTTTTCAGAAAGTTTTTTCCCCTATTTATTATTATTTTATATCCCTGAGTGGGAAGACTCAATGATGTTGGTGATTATTTTCTGGAGGCACTGAATCTAGGATATTATAATTATAATGGTCTGCATAATCAGTTAAATCTGCTTTTAGCTGTCCTGTTTTCCAAGGGCCTTATCCTGCTAAATATATTCACTTTCTAAAATTCTTTTTTATTTCCTTTTCCACTCCTAATCTCCAAAGTCGTCTTCTCTCTTACCAGTTTTTGCTTTTCTATTGACTTAAAACTACCTGTAGGTTTAATTAACTTGTTTATTTCTCTGGCCTAGACCATTAATGAAGATGTGAAGTAAGACTTAAGTGAGACTTTGCCATTTAAATTCTATTTTGCTTTGGGATTCTCAATCCCATTTTCAGCAAAATATCTCTCCCTTGATCTGAGTTTGGTTTGGACATTTAGAATTTGTAAATTCTTAGTTTCTGTTCTTAAAAAATTGGGTGCATAATGAATACATGTAAAGTTTATTGGTTTCTTCAATTCTGGTAAGGGCATTTTGAGGAAGATTTTGGTTAATTGCTTCACAGACCCTGCTATTTGCCACTCTTTAGGAAAGCAACATCCCAGTATTATTGCTCTGCCAGCTTTATGCTAGTTATAATAAATTGATTTCTCAAGGCACTTACGTGATCATTTCAGGAGAAAATGTTTCTTGACTGACCTCAGGTCCTATAAATCACTTCTACTTATTACTATTGTTTTCACTAAGTTGTATGATTTGGAGATTTTTCTTCTTAAATTCTTCATTTAGGTACTTGTTCAGATATATGCAAAAATAAGAACAATGTTTTAAGGATTCATTGCTGGTTATTTTCAGTTTGTAACTGTAGCAGGAAGTTATACTGAGACTCTTTCTGTCCCTTTTTCACCTTGGGCCCCAGTTACTTTCATTCTGCCACAAGGTCTTAGCACAACCAAGCAGGCTTGTAGAAGAAGCACCTGAAAACTCCTTTGACCACCCTTAGATGACCACCTACTTCCTTCCTGTAAAACAGGTTAGAGAGGCAAAGACGGGAACTCACTGGAAAGGGAAGGTGAAACTGTGTGGAAGGAGGCCTGGGGTCTTGTGAAGAGGCCCACTGTCTTCAGGGAGTGATGGGCATAGTACCCCTGAGGTCCCCTGGGCACAGAGGCTACAGGACCCATTCCTGGAGAAGAGAAGATGAGACGACATGGCAAAGATAAGGCAGCAAGAAGAGAGGCTGCTTTGAGAATGGCCTGTGCTTTCAAAGTCTGCTGAAGGGAAGGATGTGTGTTTGCTGCCAGCTTTGTAGGAGAAACTTTCCCAAAGGAGGCCACGTGGAAGGCAAGATAGGCACAGGAGAGAGAGACTGGAGACATGTGTGCGATGAAGACTGAGGGACATTCCTAGTGGCAGCCAACAGAGACATTGGCTTCCCTCAGGGGATCTGCAGTTGAGAAGTCCTCATAATGGCGGAGGGCACTGGAGGGCAATCCCTGCACAGTCAGGGATTAACTGTCTCCCACGACCAAAGGTCAGGTGGTGCCAGTGCTAGTGAATCGAGCTCTTTCATACCCGGTACCTGTTATTCCTTCTCTGCTTCTCTGCCCTGATGCTGGAAGCATCAGAGACCAAGGCAGCAGAACTGGGACTGGGGGAAGGGGAGCACAAAGCAATAAACTGAGACGCAGAGGACAATGACCGTCCTCTGTGACTATGGATTTTAGGCTTTAAGCAGAGCTGAGGCAGAGTGACATAATGATTTGACTCTAAATGAACTTTAAAGTTTTTGATTCATATCTTGGACTGGACATTTTAATTATTGGATAAGAACATTTTTGTTAACCAAAAGCCAGTTAAGGACTTTTCTTATCTGAGAGTGGAAAAGTCATGGAGTCAGACTAGATTGCACCTAAAGGGCAGAGAATAGCCATCCCCCAAACAATGGTCTTGAATGAGGATGGTGGTTAGGACTAGTACTTTTTTTCCCCTTTACCTTACACCTTGTGTAATTTTCCTCTTTCAACCTGACATTTACCTTTTTGTTTTTTAGAGATTATTAAAAATATAAAGTCAGTGATGAGACTTTCTTTCAGCAAAATAGCTCGGAAGCTCCTTGAAGCTAGTATACTTAGCTTTTATTTGAGATCTGCTTTTTGTCTCTTGTGGTTTGTGGAAATGCAGCCCAAATCTTGCTGCAAAGAAATTCCGTAGGAAATGTAAACATCAAGAGAAGGTGACAGGATGATGAAGGATCTGAGATCCTTGCCAACTGAGGAACAGATATAGGGGCAAGGGGGCATATTTAGCTTGTAAAATAAAAGCTAGAAAGACAATTTGGTGCCTATCTTTATATATTGTGGAAGAAAGACTATTTAATTCTGTATGTCTTCATAGAATCAAACCAGAAGGCTTCTAGGGAGGGAGATTATATACCAACCTAAATTACAACTTAAATGTTCAGAGATGTTTTTAAATACTGGAACTGGGTGTTACTGTGAAAGTGAGCTGCTACCTCCAGATGTTTGCAAGCAGAAGCTGACTGACAAAATGCAAGGGATGCTGGAGTGAACTCCTGCATTTGGGAGAATCTTAGATTTTATAACCTCAGGCTCCCTTGCCAGTTCTAAGATTCTAGGTGTTGATAGGTTGTCCTTGAAGAGGCAGTGGCCAGGAACCTCAGACCACCATACCTCTGCCATTAACACTGTATTTTGTAGGTTAGGCATCTATGCTCATAGACATAGCCCTGGTGGTAATATGTTTGCTCATCTAAGACATATATGGCTGCTGTCCGTACTGCAGTTGTATATCCATATTTTGTTTTCCTTTCTGGTTGTGGTAACACATGGAAACAAAACAAGATGAATGCAATATCAATTACAAAATTAGAAGGTTGAGGTGACATTGAATTTTGATTTGGTGCTGCCAGAAACATCTGTGCACCTACAATGTGTGAAGCCTCATTACATCAGTGTTAGCATTGGTTTCACTTCAAAGGTTTTTATTTTTCTAAACTTTTATCTATAAACAAAATAACTAAACGTCCAGAAATAAATTTTCTATACAAAGAAGTTAATTTTTTATTACCATAAATTAAAAAAAAAAAAAGAAAAGCACAAGGATTCACCTCCTCAGTCGATACTTAACCAACATGTATCCTGAGAGCTGTTGTGTTTAGAGATGCAGCTGCATTCTATTTGCCTCTTTGGGGGTTTAGTCCCCAAATTGAGACTTTAATAATCTTCTGCTTCTGGTATTTATAATAGGAGTTCAGCAGAGAGCAGAAATAGGGTTTATAGCAGTGCTACCTTTTTGGCACCAGAGACCAGTTTCATGGAAGACAATTTTTCCACGGAAGGCAGAGGGCAGGGTGCAGTGGAGCTCTGTGGCCCAGTCCCTAACAGGCCATGGACTGGTACTGGTCCACAGCCCGGGGTTTGGGGACTGCAGGTTTATAGCATTCATTCACTCATCTGTATTTTGAAACATGCTGTTATCTTTACTATATTAAAAAAAGAATCTCTTCATCATACACTCCAGTCTAGCTAACACCCTCTGCACTCTGCTTTATACTAAAACTTTTCAAGAGCTCACTATGCTTGTTGTCTTCAATTCCTCTCATGCCATTCTTTATTGAACGTATTCATCTTGGTGATTATAAACATTCTTATGGTTTTAAGTGAGGATCTTCCCTAATTTATGTCACCATCTCAGACCTTCCCCCTGTCAAAACCAGGGATCAGAAATGGTTCCTGGAGGAGGTAAGCCTTGATGTAAATCTTGCAGTTGAAGCTAACGATTTTGGCAGTGGATGGGAAGGAAGCTGAAGATGGAAGTCCCTAGGTCAGGTGCACGGTCTTGTGAGTGTAAGCACTAAACTGAAATAGTAAACAGCAATCAACTTGTGAGGATAGAGTCGGGAACACAGAAGCCAATAAAGGACTTGACAGAACAAAGGTGAGATGCTGGAGTTCCTGTGAGAAGGAAGACACACTAACACATACCTAAGAGAGCTATTTGAGACCTTAAGTATCAATTTATACCTTATGGACCTTGTGTCTGAATCTGGTTCTGGAAAACCCTTCTTTTCCAATAATTCTTTTTTCTTGTAGAGGTCTAAATGAACTATCATGCAAAGGGAAAAAATAATTTTTGCTGTTGTTGTTTGAGACAAGAATCTTGCTCCGTTGCCCTAGGTGGCATCATCATAGCTCACTGCAGCCTGGGCTCAAGCTATCCTTTTGCCTCAGCCTCACCAGTAGCTGGGACTACAGGTGTGTGACATGATTCTGGGCTAACTTTTCTATTTTTAGTAGAGACAGGGTCTCCTTCTTGCTTAGGCTGATCTCGAATTCCTGAGCTCAAGCGATCCTCCTGCCTTGGCCTCCCACAGTGGTAGAATTACAGGCGTGAGCCACCACATCTGGCCTGAAAGACTAAATTTCCATACAATGTATTTTAATAAATGCTAAACATTATTTGAACAATATTTTCCCATGGACAGTTATTAATTTTGCTTTACTGTAGTTAGAAGGCTATAAATACATTGAGCTTTAATGGATCTTTGAAATAAATTGTTGATGATTGTGAATTTTCTCACACCAAAGCCAACTAGAACTATACCCCTGCAGTTTTATGAAAATAAATTGTGTCTGTATATTACAAATCAATTAAGAGAATCTTGATTGCCTGCTGTTGAGAACTATGAGTAGAATGATTTAGCCATGTGGTGGTCATTTTCAGTAACCCTTGGTTATTATTAATAGATACCAATAAGATGCATTATCTTTTCCATGATACTTCAGGTATTTGCTGAAAAGGAAGCTGAACACAGTAAACAAAGGGCCACGTGCATGTTGGTGGTGAATCATGTAAGCATTATGGATTACCTCTGCCATTGGTATTGAAGTTGTGACATACAGCCTTGATTGAGAGCATTCCCTGGGTGTATAATGCAGACATAAATCTCATTAGAGGTATGGAAATAATACATAAGGAGTGTTATATCTAATACCTTTGGTAGGGAAGATGCCCCCCAAAAGGCCATAACTTATGCAACCAGCACTAAGGAAAGATCTCAGAAATCCACAACCACTACCAATGCCTAGCTAGAGGATTGCACTTGAGCTGGGGACCAGGCATATGCTGATTTTCTTGGCTGCGAGCATAAATGATCTGCATCCTGACCACCAAGTGTCCCATAGGCAAACTGTGAAGTGTTCAGGGTCCTAGGAAAGCAGGGACACCAAAGTGTTTCGAACAATTCAGCTTTAAAAAAAGAATCTTGGGTTTTATAACCAAAGGAATCTGGAGAAGAAAATCCATTTTAATTTCAGTGCATGCATGAAATTATGTGTTTCATGGTTTAGTGGGTTTTATTTTTAATTACAAATGAAGGAGGAAGTACCATAATCTTTTCAGATTTTAGGGCCTCTAAGGGTCTTTGGCTGACCTTGTTCTCCACTGAAATGAAAGCAAAGCACCTCTCCACAAGTGTACAAGTGACCCATGCTGTGTGCTAGCCTAGCAGTGTCTTTGTGACCCAGAAGGTAATTAGTCTGAGCCCAGAAGGATGACTGGATTCCCTGTATCTGTGTGTGAGCTTGCAGCATGACAAACGTTATTAATGGTCATAAAATTATCTGATCCCTTTTTAACACCAGCCTTAGCATTTGTCTCTCTGACCTCCTGTGGCAGTTATTCCTACAGGCTGACCAATGTGCTGGGTGAAGATGAATTCCTCTTTATTGGTTTGAAATTTATTGCCCGTTAATTTCATTGATCAAAAGGAATAAAAGATCAAAGAAAGGGTAGCCCATTACATGAAGATACAAATCATTATTACTTTCTTTAATATTTTTGACATTAACATTAATCACTATGAATTATGGTGGTGCTCCTTTGGATATAATATGCAATTTCAAACATATTTCATTTTAACACCACCTTATTGCTCACCACGTTATTTAAGCCAGTTTTCTTTTAGCAGATTTTTTTCCTCATTTGCAACCAAAGGGAGGGGGAGCAGCATCATGTTTGTATCTCTGGAGGTTATGATCACACGGCTGTGTACCTGTATCTATCTTTGCAGCAAAATACTTAATATTTAATAGACGCGACTGGGCCACGTTCTTTCTTCAATAAACTACATCGACTTGAAAGGTATATAAATATTCAGGATCTGTAGAATCAAAGCCAAATTTGATATTTTTGGGGAAGACTTAGAACCACAAATAATAATACGATTGTGTACTTCATTTGAAAATGTGTGGGAAAAGATAGAGAGATGCCTTTGATGTGTCTGCAAAGACATCCGTTTCCTAGCCAAATGACTGCTTTCCAAGACAGTTTTGTGGGGATTTTTTAGAGCTAAGTATGAAAAGGTTCAATTATATAAATACTTTTGGGAATATGGTGGAAGGTATTTGTTATGCCTTTTTACTTAACACATATCTCTGGTTATTTACAACATATAGGATTTTTTTTTTTTTTTGATGAGTCAGTTGTTTAGTCAGATTTTTCCTTACTTTTGAATGGTTGCCCTATTTGGTCAGTTATAACCTCATAATATAATAGATATTTGAAAGCTAGAGAGATTTTAGAGATTATCTTATTCACCTCACTTTACAAATGGGATGCTTAGACCCAGCAGGGATAAATGATTTGTCCAAAAACTTCCAGCTGGCAAGTGACACCACAGCTTCTGGAACTATACATTCCTGACTAACACTTTATTGATCTCCAAAATAAATCTCACTGGTTCTGTGGCTAAATTCCTTCTAAGTCATTCTGATCATTTTCATAATAATTAAGGTTGCCTGTTTATTTGCTTAAGCTTAAAACTAAAAATCCTTATCCATCAAATGTCAAGTTTAGTTCAATCATCATTTATTAAGCACTTACTATGTGACCCTATTCTGGGTACTGGAAGTAGCAAAATGATTGACAAGATAGCTTTTTATTTCAAAGTCTAGTGAGGTAGACAGACTCACATAAAGATAAAATTATAGTATAGTATAAAATGTAAATGCAAAAAACTACATGCAGCGTGCAGATACAGTCAAAGAAGGGAATGTTTATGTCTGTCTGGAAAAGACCAAAAACCGTTTCAAGGAGAAGGTATTTCCTGTCTGTGTGGGGTGTTGAAGAGAAAATAGATGTTTTCTTGACAGAAAAGAGCATTCAAGGTAGAAAAATAAATTGGGTGTGCAAGTATCCAAAGATGAAAAATTACATACTGTTCAGGATACTTAGTTGTGCGGAAGACCTGGGAATGATGGGGCAGGTGGTGGCAGACAAACTGAAGAGGAAGGTGGTGGCCAAATCTCACATAATCTGGCAAAGGAAATTGGCAGTGGGAAGCCAGTGAAGGGTTTATGCACGTGTAAAGCACTATCCGATTTGTGTTTTAGAAATACCATTCTAAGGACAGAGGGCTCATTAGAAAAGGCAGGCATGGGACAGAGGTTAGAGGGCCTAGGCTATCTCATTGGCCTGGTCAAGAGTGGCAAGGGCCCGACAAAGTGAGAAAGTCTATTGGAGAGGGCTTGGCATATTGAAGAGCTATTTAGGAGAGGAAAAAAGAAAAAAAGCCTGTCAGGGAGATTGAAGTATCAAATATGACTCCAGGGTTCTGGCTTCTGTGGAGGGCTTGCAGATGACAAGTGACTTGGGGTGGAGAAGAGTGGTAAGAACACAGTAAGCTCAGTTTAGAATATGTTGAATTTTAGGTTATAGCATGCATCCATGTGGTCATTGTGTCTAATACCCAGTGAGGTTCATAGCTCTGGTGTTCAGATGAGAAATATGGGTGGACAATGTAGGTTAAGGAATCATCAGTATATACAGTGTCATTTAAGACCATGAGAGATGATGGGCATCCAGCAAGTGCACAGAAAGTTAGTAGAAAAATGTCACAGGTAGATCACTGAGTGAAACAAATATTTTTGAGGCATATAAAAGAAGAGACATTGGTGTAAAAGCCTGCTAAGGAATGGAGAACCAGAGGATATTTCAGAAGACTGATATTTCACAAGACAAGATTATAATGTTTCAACAGTGGTCAGTAGAGCCAGAAGCCTCAGGTCACAGTATGATGGGTGCTGAAAAGTGTCCATTTGATTTGTCCATTAGGTGACTTCAATGGAAGCAGTTCCTATTGCAAGCGCAAGAGAGAAAATAGGCAAAGCCAAGTATAGACAACTCTTCTAGCACAGGAGATAGTGTCCAGACAGAATGTAGGGGTCACGGAATGGGTTTGAGGAGTAGGGCTAGATTTGAGCACTTTTGGATACTGATGGGGACGAAGATACTGAAGAATGGAGAGATTGGACCTAGAGGTGAGGGGACACAGTTAAAGGAGAAAGTTCCTCTATGACATATGATCAGCAGCACAGACAGAAGGTTGCCTTTGACAAGAAAGAGAGAAAGAAGGTTAACATAGGTATAGACTTGTTTGTTGGGAGAAGAGGTGCAATGGGGATCCCTCCAAAACTGCATTATTCTGAATCTGAATTCTGACTTACTAGCTGTGTGACCCTGGGCAAGTTTTATTATCTCTCTGTTGTTCAGTTTCCTCTTCTGTAAAATTGTGACACTAATCACCTAAACATTATTGTCATGCAGATTAAATGAGATAGTGCTTATAAAACTCTCGGTTTAATACCTAGCACATTGTAGGTGTTCAGAAATGGTGGCTATCATTAAGGGATAGCTAAAGAGCTCTTTCGTTCCTATGCTCTACCTGATTTTTCATTCCCTCCTCAGGTACAGCTTCTCTCCGTTCCCTCTCCTTAACCCAACTTGCAGCTCTACCCTGGCACCTTCCTCAGCCAGTCCTGTGATGGCTGTTTAGAGTTGAGCACCAGTTATTATGAATGGCATCTTGCTCTCCTGTGCCTGTCTGTATGTGGTTGGAAGGAAAAGTACAACCAGTCTATCATTTTCAAGCTGTCACTTTTTATTCCGTTTGTTCACTCAAATGGGTTGCATTAAGCAACCGTAAGCCAGGCAGAGGATATGTTACTGTGCTCAGACAGACCTGCCCATCCTCGGGAAGCATACAGAATGCCGCATCTGGAAGCAAACCTATGGGTTATTTGCTCAAACACTGAGCTTTGAACATAGGCAGTCCAGTGTGCACTTTACGAGATTGAGGGTTGCTTGGTTCTTCATTTGTGCCTGAGGAGAATTAGTAATGGCAGGGGGGATGAGTGGAGAGAGTGAAACATACTCATTTTCTCTGATCAGTTTCTCCTAGAGGGATAGATCAATTGCCTTCTACATGATGCTGAACTATATTTCTTAGTCCCAGTCACAAAATTGGTCAAGATTCTGAAAACATACCGATATAGCCACTTACAGTCTTGCTCCTGAGCACGTAGAGCAAGATGTTAACAAATTAAGAACTTACTAGAAAAACAGGCAAAGTGGTTAGCTTCCAAATCATAGTCATGTGGAGAATAAGGACATGTGGGTCTCTGTCACCTCTCCCCATGCCCATCCTCACACACACAAACACTCTGAGAGGTATAATGGGATTTTTTTTCAAATATTTCGTTTATTTCCATGTTGAAAAAAAGCTTGTGATTTATTAGTCCATTTAAAACCCATTAAAGATCTACTTGCTTTGATTAAATGGCACCATTTTAAAGGTTAATCAGTGTCATTTTTTATATTTAAAACTTAAAGGTACAGTGCTTCTTACTTACTGAAAATTACCATCAAAAAATGGAATGGGAACGGTCATTGAAATGCATGTCTATTTAAAGTGTGGAATGAATATGGTGTGAATCATTTATTGGTCAGATTCTCAGGGTTAGTATGCTGCTAATAATATATATTTTTCTCACTTCCAGCAACCACAAGGTCAATGTGCGTGTCCCTGCCTCTAGTTTTCTGTATGCATCTCTGTACTAAGCAGGCTGGAGAATCCCCCCACCCCGCCCTTTGATTTGCAACAGCCATGTCAGTAGACCTCTTGCCACCACAGTGGAAAACTGTGCTCTAAACTATTGGAGGAATACTTTGTTTTTATTTATGTATGCTTTATTACAGTTTGGTTTTATTTCTTATGTACTTCAAACATTTTTATATTATACTTAATATCTGAATATTCTTCTTGTAAGTAATATTGAAACATCACAGAGAAGGCTAATGTCATCTTTGACCTTCATCCCCTATCTGGGTCCCCCTGCCCACCAGCTTTTCTACACAGCTTGGCATATATGTAACTGTTTTTTGGGTTATTTTTAACATAAAGGTGTCATACTCTAGATTGTCATCTGTACCTTGCACTTTTCAACTTCTGATATGGCTCATCTTGCTTTCTTAATTTATAATATGAGAATTACAAATGAAAGTCCAAATTATAGGACCTACTGAAACTATTGAAAAGAAGAAATCTTTTGTACATAAATCTATCATGAGCAGACAGTAGAAGATAAATCCTGCAACTATTTAAGTGAGCTTCTTGGTTTTATTAAGTCATAAGAGAGAGGCTAGTTTATGTTTTCTCTTGAGATTTTGACAGTCTCCTATTCTGAGATTCTCTTTTGAAGGGACCTTTCCCCATCTGTCTTTATAGAGTAAGATTACCCTCTTGGTGACTTGTATTATAGTAAGTCTTTAACTAATTGTGAAAGCTAATTGTGTGGTGATATTCCTTGTGCGATTGCCTAGTTTTTGCTTTTCAGAGAACGACCATATGAGGGAACAAACACTCCCTTTTGAAATGGTGGACACACACTGGTGTTGGATACTTTATCTGTACTTTATCGCTGGAGAAAGACAGAAGAAAGAAAGACCCTATAGCAAGAAACAACACAACACAAAACAAAACCTATATACAGATTGCTCTTTTTGTGCAAAACATATTGAAGAAGTAACAGCACTCTAATATTACTGTGCTCAGTGGCTTTGCCAGAGATAGAAGAATTCAATAAGAAAATTTTTTTAAAAAAATCTAGATGAATTTAATCTGTACTCATGAATAATTATTTGGCTATGATTCCCTTGTTTACCAAGTAATTATGGTTTTAAAATCTGTTTGGGTTAGCATTTAGCATTTCTCCATCCAAGAGAATCATAACATTGATGGAATATCTATCAGCCCATTCTTATGAGATAAAGTAATTAAAAAAAATCTTTATTATTCTCTGTATGATAGTAACCTACAAAAAATTTGGAATGAGTTGTTCAAATATTGACTATCAAAGCAGTGTCCTTCTGCTTCTTCAAATAAAGTAGGGGGGAGAATTTGAAGGGTTTTATAAGGCTTTAATAGAACTCGTGATTTAAGAATCACCATACATTGGAAGAGAAATGTGTAAGATATTTAGTCACACCACTCATACACACAACCAGCCACAAAATTATATACAGTGTGATACCAATATTAATCAGACCCAGAGAAATAAACTTAGAATCTGAAATGCAGAGGAATTGAATTTTAGGGGTAGGGAATTGTAAGTTATGATTTAATACCATTTTGTTCTGATTGCATTAAATCAGGAAATCTGCCCTTTAAAAAATATGCCACATCTCCTCACTTTATATGATGAACAACCATCATAAAGTTATTGCTGGTAAATAAAATGCCTATTTGTGTTACTTTTTATCTTGAGTTACTTTTTAAATTAGTTATAATATTATAAGAAAAATTTAAAAAATCTTCTTAAGAAAATTAAGGCATTGGACCAGATGTCTGCGGTCTTAATAATTCTAAGGTAGCTATTCTTCCAATAAAGATGCTTTGATTTGTTTTCCTTTAAAAATGTCATTGCAGCTATTTAAAATTTGCAAGTGAGTATGGTGGAGTAGAGAGGGGTTCTCAGCAGGTACTGGGAGAACAGTGTACTTTTTTTGTTGTTGTTTAAGAACCACAATGTTGAAACTACGTAATTACATAGTAACTGTTGACCTTGTAATTACACTGTAAGTACCTGTAGTGACAAGATAAATGCATGGTTATTTCAGTCTTTTAAGCTATAGGGCTATCATGCGACCCTAACAATGTAAGCTACATAGTAATTTATTTGTAGAGTAAATAGTGCTTACCCATGAGTAATACCCACACATGTGCCTTGCTTGTGACACAGATTCCTAGAAATGTGGCAAATCAGTGCCCTCTAGGTACTTTTACTGAAATGACATACATGTCACATGTATGCATACCACTAGGATTATTTAAGTTATTGGTGGAGCATTTGAGGGTTTTCATCACCGCGATTTGTCCTAAAATTTTCTGATTTTTTACGTAATTAAAGTTACAAGTGACCTAATTTTACTTCAGTTATTTATTGTTAGTGTAGTATGCACTCATATGGTTTGTTAACTGGGAGTACTCTTGTCTTTACAGGTTTTCTTCACTTTAAACAAAACCACTTGTGGAAGAACTGTTTATCCATCAGACTATACTTATTTTAACAAGTTGTTAAGCAAAAACCTTTATATGAGTTTGCAGTGAAAAACAAATAGTAGTTGTGAAAGGTTTTCTCAAACAAAAATGCTTTTGTAATGTAAACAGTAATGGTAGCTATTAACATTTATTGAATGCTTATTAAGCCCTCGGACACTATAATTACCGGTAATTTTGCTATCGCCTGCTCAAATTTGGATTTCAATATACTGAATGCTTTAGTGACAATTCGATTTTAACTAAGAAGTTGGGTGAATTCTTTTTCAGTCATTTGTTTATTCAAAAAAATTTTTTTTCAGTCTCTGAGTTGTGCCAGATACTGTACTACATAGTCCTTAGGGAGTCATAATCTTTCTGATGTGAGAAAAAATTGAGTAACTTTTTCTAATCTATTGTGTCCAAATAACAGTGAGCACAGGATGTGCTGGGAATAAATTAAAGTTATCCAGTCATGAGGGCAGAGGGGTTGTGATGGAGGACGAGAGTGCTCCAGGCTGAGGGGACAGCATGTGCAAATGCCCAGAGACAAAAGACAGGATGGGAGATTTGAAGCCATCATGGCTAGGACTGAGAATCTGAGCTTGTTGAGACAAAGTTCCAGAAGACAGGAACTACATCTTGAACAATCTTATGGGTAGGCAGTTTAGATTTCATCCTGTGGTCAGTGAAGAATCATTGAAGAGCTTAAACAGAAGAATAAGGTATACATTGTGGACAATGAGTGTGAAGCATGACTGCCCCTCGAGAGAGACCCATTATTGAGGTCACTGTGGGAATCCACTGGAGAAGGGGGCACTGCTCAAAACTCAACACTTGGAGCATCAGAAGTTCTCTTATATTGTGTCTGCATGGTTCTTTATTCTGGAGTGCTTAGTGTCGCTGCTATTAGTGAACAGTAGGCATTTGTCTATTTCCAGTGTAAACTCAAGGTGGATAGACCAATGCACTGTGGTGAGGAGTCTGGAACTGCTAATTGGACAAGGAGTAGCAGTGTTGCCTATCATTGGACCCTGAACATAATGTGACACACACTAATGTTTTTAAGTTCTGTAAGTGGAAGTTTGTCGTCCTGAGGTGGTTTCAACTCATGAGGCATAATACAGTCTTTCCTTATGTAAAACGTTGAATCATTCAATAAATAAGCCGCTGGCATTCCCCCTACTCCCCGCCTGGCCCCGTGGTCTCTCTGTTGATCCATTTCCTCTAACCAAGGCACAGTTTCACATGGAGTATTTGTTCCCTTTTGACAAGGTTTTGCAAGTGAATCTTCCTATGAGAGACTATATCTGTGAACTACTCCAAAGGGCTTATGGAAGGCTAAATTGGGACTGTTTTCCTTAGCACATCAATTTGTATGAAAAGGGGGGGAAAAAAGCAAACGGCAAACTTTGGTTTGGATTCAAACATCATCTTTGTGCCACATTTATTTTTTATTTCCTCTCTGACAAGGAATGTTAACTTTCTAGGAAAACTCAACTTTTCTAAGAGAACAGCCAATACAATTTTTTTAGGTGTGATTTTCCTTGAGGCTGTGATTTTATCATTTGGAGCAAATGGTGGGTTGGGGGGGAAAAAAAAAAGCTTGGAATATACATTTCCTTTCCTGGGACATCAGCTTGAATCACCCTGCTTTAGATGTGGTGGCTACAGTGTTTCCCAGGCGTCTCAGGAGAATCCTCCTCACTTAAGGAGACCCTGAAGTGAAACAAAATGGAAAACTCTATTCGTATTCTGTTTGGGTCGTATCTCCAGAGACTTGGGGGAGGTGAGAGAAACTTCTGCTTACTCATGACATATTCTAGAGACAGATGTTGTCCTTGAAAATATTTGCATTGGCAGTTTTTTATATTGGTGCAAGATTTCTTCAAAGAAATCAACTTATTTCCCCTTTCTAAAAGGGAAAGATTTCTCTCTTTAGGTAGAAATGTTCTCAAAATATATTAGTTTTCTAATAAAAAAAAAATCGAAGTAGTCAGTTATACCCTATAGGTAGCTGAATTCCCTGACTTTTGCCCATGTCCCTTCCATATTGCAGAGTTCAAAGATAATCAATATTTGTTATTTTTTTCAATTCATTTAGAGCTTAAATAAATTTCTCCTCTTGTGTTAAATCTCTATTCTCTTTGCAGCCTTTTCTTCATGCTTTTGAATATTTATACTTTTTTACATTTTGTAGTATAAACAACTGACAGCTAAAGCCATTTATGTTCTCCCTATATAATGACAAAAGATAATGTTCGTTTAAAGAGGTATTTTGCCTTTTCACCTAATCTTACAAGTACCTTTATAATCAAAAACTATATGAATGATGGCTATTTAGAAAATAGATAAGAGTAGGAGGGATGGAGAATACCTCAAAAATATAATTGTACTAACATTTATGATTATGTGACGCCTTGAATTCTGCCAAGGACTTCAGCTTTACTTATTCCCTGAACTTTCACTATTAATGATATTCAGACAGCAAAAAGAAAAAAAAAGGTTGAAATGCCAACATCATATTGGAAGACAAATTTACATTTCATTCCCAACACCGTAATTTAATAAAAGTTTTATGGTGTTATGGGTACTTAATTATGCTCGGAGCAGAACTAGAATTTAACATTGTTCCACATACGGGGAGTATCTGGTAATGCTTTATTTCAAATGGTGCTTTGAAAGCGTATTGTAGTATATGATACACCAAATATGCTGCTTTGAAAAGACTTTGGGAGATGACGAATTATTTAAATTTTATTTCATTTCTGTTAGAGAGAATAAACTCTTACAATTCACCTAAATTGATCTAATATACTAGGTTACTGGATTATCAGGCTTTGAAATATTCATTCCTTTGGAATTACAGCTATGTTGATGTTACTATAATATAGACTGGGTATTGTAAGCCAACACTTGAGTTTTCTGACTTTTTTCCCCCAGGTAAACATTATTTTATTCTCCTGCACACCCTTGAAGATAATTTTTATCACCTCCTTACCTCTTCCCATTTCAAATCAAAAGTCCTGTTGATTAAATCTTTTAAAAGCTCAATGAGAGTCATGCTATCTTCCTTTGCTTAAAATTGCTCAATGCCTCCTTCCCCAGTGTTGACTAAATTGAGTCCAAACTGCCATTATGATTCTCCAGTCTGGCGTCTACCTACTATTTGCATACCTGACATGCCAACCAAACTCAAGTCCTCAGAGCAGGCCCCTCACCTTACTGCCTCTGTGTCATCTTGGCTCTGCAGACAGAATTCTCCCTCTCCTATTTCCACCTGGTCCCTTTTTTCACCTTTCAAATTTGACCTTATGCTACCTTTTTCCCAGACAGAAGTATTTTTTCCAGCATTGGCTTCCTCTACTATATTATTTATTTCCCTTTTATGATACTTATTACATTGAGACTGACAAAAGGTGTTTTCTTCTTATGCATGTGGGATTAATGTGTGTTCACTGTATTAACTCCCTGTTAAGTTCCATTTCAGAAGAACCTACATCCCACTTATCCTCTGAAGCATTTGTATGATGCCATCTATGATCCATGTTTAATGCATGTAATATTTGTGGAATGAATAGATTCACTTTTGAAACGGATGTTTATATGTGCTGATTGGTCATATCCTCTTGCCTCTGAGTACTTTTACTTAATGCTTCCATTTAAACTGATTAGAACTCCAAAATATCAGCTGTAAAGAGTCTGGCCATGCATGAACTCTTCCACCATTAAGAACTCCTAATTGATCAGAAATATTCATGTTTCCATCCACTTTATGTAACAGGATATTTATCTTGCACTGTTAATCATCGTGACATTTTATGTGGTTGCATGACTAATCATAGGCATTCCCAGGCATGACCCTTTAATAGTCAGTTTTGATTTTCTTTAATTAATAAACTTTATTTTTTAGAACTGTTTTAGGTTCACAGAAAAATTGAGCAAGTGCAGAGAGTTCCCATATATCACTCCCCATACACAATCTCCCCCACTATGAACAGCCTTCAAGCAGCACATTTGTGGCAATAGATGAACCTATTACGTTGATACATCATTATTGCCCAAAGTCCATAGTTTACATAAGGGTCCACTTGTGGTGTTACACATTCTGTGGGTTTTGGAAAATATATAATGACATGTGTCCAACATTGTAGTATCATACAGAATAGATTCACTGCCCTAAAAGTCCTCTGTGCTCTGCCTATTCATCCTTTTCTCCCACTAATCCTCGGAAACCTCTAATCTTTTTACTATCTGGCCAGTTTCACCTTTTCCAGGACGTCATATAGTTGGAATTATACAGTATGTAGATTTTTTAATTGGCTTCTTTCCCTTAGTAATATGTGTTTAAGTTTCCTCTGTGTCTTTTCATGGCTTAACAGTTCATTTCTTTATTGGTGCTGAATAGTATCCCATTGTCTGGATGTACCACAGTTTATTTATCCACTCACCCACTAAAGGACACCTTGGTTGCTTCCAAGTTTTGGCAATTAAATAAAGCTGGTATAAACATCCATGTGCAAGCTTTTGTGTGGACATAAGTTTTTAACTCCTTTGGATAAATACCAAGGAGTGTGAGTGCCAGATCATATGGTAAGTGTATATATAGTTTTGAAAGAAACTGCCAAACTGTCTTCTAAAGTGGCTGTACCATTTTGCATTTCCACCAACAGTGAATTAAGATTTCCTATTGCTCCACATCCTCACTGGCTTATTGATTATTTCTTTCATGGATCATGCCTTTGGTGTTGTATGTAAAAATCATGGCTGTATCCAAGACCTAGGTTTTCTCCTATTGTTACTTCTAGAAATTTTACAGTTTTGTATTATGCATTTATATATCCGATCCATTTTGAAATAATTTTTGTGAAGGGTGTTATGTTTTTGTCTAGCTTCATATTTTTACATGTGGATGTCCAGTTCTATCACAATTTGTTGAAAAGACTATCCTTGCTCCATTGTATTTATTACCTTTGCTCTTTTGTCAAAGATCAGTTGACTGTATTTATATGAGTCTATTTCTGGGCTGGCTATTCTGTTATATTGATCTATTTGTCTCTTCATTCACCAACACCACACTGTCTCAATTATTGTAGCATTATAGTAAGATTTTGATTGGAATTGTTTTGAATCTATAGATCCAGTTGGGGAGAAGTGACATCTAGACAACATTGAGTTTTTCTATCCATGGACATGGAATATCTCCCCATTTGTTTAGTTCTTCTTTGATATCTTTGATCAGAATTTTATAGTTTTCCTCATATAGATATTGTACATATTTTGTTAGATTTATACCTAGGTATTTAAATTTTGTGAGAGCTAATGTATGTGATATTATGTTTTTAATTCCAAATTACATTTATTCATTGCTGATATATGTGAAAGTGCTTGACTTTTGCATATTAACCTTCTACTTTGCTGTAATTGCTTATTTGTGC
Organism: Lemur catta; assembly: GCF_020740605.2. Lineage (NCBI taxonomy): Eukaryota > Metazoa > Chordata > Mammalia > Primates > Lemuridae > Lemur > Lemur catta. Next base: position 17,951,853 of record NC_059132.1, on the reverse strand, counting down.
CAGGAGATTTAAAAAATCTTTTTTTCATAGGTTCTTTAAGATTTTCTACATAAACAATAATGTCATCTGTGAAAAAAGACAGTTTTGTTTTTTCCTTCCCAATTTGTATATATTTTCTTTACTTTTCTTTTTTATTGCATTAGCTAGGACTTCTAGTATTATGTTGAAGAGAAGTGATGAGAGGGGACATCTTTCTCACCATTAAGCATTAGGTTAGCTGTAGATTTTTTATGGATATTCTTTATCAAGCTGAGGAATTTTCCCTCTATTCCTAGTTTGCTGAGAGTTTTTATTATAAATGAGAGTTTGATTTGTCAAATGCTTTTTCTGCCTTTATAATCACATGATAGGATCATGTGATTTCGGTTCTTTAACCTGTTGATTGATGAATTATATTGATTTTTTAACTGTTGAACTAGGCTTGGATGAAATTGGATGCATCCCTGGGATAAACCTCACTTGGTTGTGTATAATATTTTTATACTTTGTTATATTTGATTTGCTAATGTTTTGTTGAGGATTTTTGCATCTATGTTCGTGTTGGTCTGTAGTTACCTTTTCTTATAATGTCTTTGGTTTTGGTATTAGGGTAATGCTGGCCTCACAAAATTAAAAAGTATTAAAGTTACAAAGTATTCTGTTTGTATCTATCTTCTTGAAGAGACTATAGAAAATTGGTATAATTTCTTCTTCCAATATTTGGTTGAATTCACCAGTGAACCCATCTGAGTATGGTGCTTTCTGTTTTGGAAGGTTATTAGTTATTGATTAAATTTCTTTAATAGATTTATTCAGATTGTCTACTTCTTATGTGAGTTTTAGCAGAGTGTGTCTTTCAAAGAAGTGGTCCATGTCATCTAGTTTTTCAAATTTGCAAACACAGAGTTGGTCATAATATCCTTTTATTATCTTTTTTCAAAGTCCATATGATCTGTAGTGATGACCCCTCTTTCATTTCTGATGTTAGTAATTTTTGTCTTCTCTCTCTTTTCCTTAGTTAGCCTGGCTACAGGCTTCCTGATTTTATTGATCTTTTCAAAGAATCAGCTATTTCTTGTTTTTGATTTTCTTCATTGATAGTATGTTTTCAATTTCATTGATTTATGCTCTAATTTTTATTTTCTTCTTATTTTGGATTTTATTTGCCTTTATTTTCTCAGTTTCCTAAGGCTGAAGCTTAGATGGTTGACTTTCTTTCTTGCTTTCTAATGTATGCATTCAATGCTGTACATTTCCCTCAAAGCACTGCTTTTGCTGGATCCCATAAATTTTGATAAGTTATATTTTTATTTTCACTTAGTTAAAAATATTTTAAAGTTTTTCTTGAGGTTTCTTTTTTGATCCATATGTTATTTAGAAGTGTGTTGTTTAATCTCTCAGTATTTTGGAATTTTCTGGCTACTTTTTTGTTATTGATTTCTAGTTTAATTTTATTGTGGTCTGAGAGAAGATGTTATATGACATTTGTTCTTTTAAATTTGTTCAGGTGTGTTTCATGGCCCAGCATGTGGTCTATCTTGGTGAATGTTCCATGCAAACTCAAAAAGAATATATGATCTGCTCTTGTTAGATGAGTAGTCCCTATAGATGTCCAACTGATTGATAGTGCTGTAGAGTTCAAATTTGTCCTTACTGAATTTCTGCATGATGGATCTGTCCAATTCTGATCCACTCTGATGGTTTCTGTCTTTTAATTTGAACATGTAGACCATTGACTTTTAAGGTAATTATAGATGTGTTAATATCTACCATATTTATTGTTTTCTATTTGTTGCCTTTGCATATTGCTCCTATTTTTGTCTTTCACACTTTTCTGCCTTTTGTAGTTTCAACTGAGAATTCTGTACTATTTATTTATTATTTATTTTCCTCCTTTCCTAGTATGTCAATTGTACTTTTTTTTTTTTTTTTTTTTTTTGCTTTTCTTTTAGTGGCTGCCCTAGAGTTTGCAATATACTTTTATAACTAGTCCAAGTCCACTTTCAAATAGTACTATACTGCTTCATGAGTAGTACAGGTACCTTATAATAACAAAAAAGTATACTCAGGTATTTGCATACAATATACATAAACATACATAATTGAATACGCTGTTATTATTTCAAACTGTAATATGTTAAATCAATTAAGAATAAGAAGGAGAAGTTTTCATTTTACCATCACATTCATATTCTGATGTTCTTCCTTTGTTTATGTAGACCCTAGTTCCTGAGGTATGTCATTTTCCTTCTCTCTGAAGAATTTCTTTTAATTTTCTTGCAAGGCAGTTCTATTGGCAATGGATACGTTCAATTTTTGTTTATCTGAGAAAGTCTTTATGTCTTCTTTACTTTGAAGAATAATTTCACAGTGTATAGACTTCTCAGCTGAAAGTCTTTTTTCTCTCAAACTTTAAGTATTTTATTTCTTTCTTTTTTCTCTTCTTGTTTGCATGGTTTTCTGAGGCAAAGTTGGATGTGAATCTTATCTTTGTCTGTATGTAAGGTTTTTTAAAACTCTCTGGCTTCTTTCCACATTTTTTATTTATCTTTGATTTTCTGAAGTTTGAATATGATATACCTAAGTATACTTTCTGTTTCTCTGTTTTCTATTTTTGTTATTGTTTTTTATTTCTTTTTCTTTTTTTTCCTTCTTTTTTTGCATTTATCCTGCTTGGTGTTCTCTAAACTTCCTGGCCTGGGTATGTAGTTTGATGTCCAGCATTAATTTGGGGGAAATTCTCAGTCATTAATTCTTCAAATATTGCTTCTAGTGCTTTCTCTCTTTTCTTCTGGTATTCCATCACACATATATATGATACTTTGAGTATTTACCTCACAATTCTTGGATATTCTGTTTTTTTGTGTTTTTTTTGCCCCTTCCAGTCTCTGTTCTCACTGCTTTTTAGTTTAGGAAGTTTCCATGGCCATATCCTCAAGCTCAGATATTCTTTCCTGAGCTGTGTCCTGTCTACTAATGAGCCCATGAATAGCATTTTTTATTCCTGTTACAGAAATAAAAATCCCTAGCATTCCTTTTTCTTTCTGAAAATTTCCATCTCTCCGCTTACATTATTTATCTATTCTTGTGTGCTCTCTACGTTTTCTTGCAAGGCCCTTAACATATTAATCAGAGGTTTTTGAAATTCCTGGTCTGATCATTTCAACATTCCTGCCATATCTGAGTCTGGTTCTGATGCTTGTTCAGTCTCTTCCAACTATGTTTTTGCCTTTTATTATGCCTTGTAACTTTTTTTGTTGTTGTTAAAAGATTGGCATGGTGTACTGGGTAAAAACAAACCAAAAAACAGCAAATTGTGATATATAAGGCCCTCTGTAATGGAGTGGGAAAGTATAGGAGATAAGTGTTGTATAGTCCTGTGATTAAGTCTCAGTCAACTTGGACTGTGAACTTAACCAGTGCTTCTCGGACCTCCCACCCCCATAGGCAGGACAGGATGGCAGGAGGGCTAGAGTTGGCATCTCCCCTTCCCCCACATGGAAGGCTAGAGGGACTGGAGCTGATATTTCTCTTCCCCCAGGTAGGTTATGCTCAGATAAATCTTCAGCAAGTTAGGCTCTGGTAAAATAGTTTCTCTTCAGGACAGCCCTTATTAGAAACAGAATGCTCTGGTGTATTTCAAAATGGTTCCTTTTCCCCTGCCCCTGCCAGAGGAACAAGGGGATTTTTTTTTTTCTCCAATATTCACTGAGAGGATTTGGCAGAGCTCCTGGGGGAAAAACTCATGGACGTGTTTTAGCGCCCCCATGACTGGATTTCCCTGGAGTTTTTAACTCTTAGAGCTGTCCACACTGAGCCTCCAGCAATTCATCAATTACAGTAAAGGTTTTCTTACCTCAGCACTGGTACCGTGGAGGTTTCAGCTTGTGGGTTTCTGCTCCAGTAAGTTGTGATTCTCTGTATATGCTTATCTGTCTTTCAGATTTTGAAGGCAGCAGTTTGCCCTCTGACCTCACTTCTCTGACAGATCTAAGAAGAGTTGATTTTTCAGTTTGCTCAGCTTTTTACTTGTTGTTAAGATGGAGTGGTGACTTCTCAGCTCCCTGTATGCCAGACTACAAATCGAAAGTTAGGAGTTAGTTTTAAATTTTTGTTAAGTCTATCATTGTTTGAGTCCCTACTTATTTCTGTGTTCTTTAAATGACAACAATATTTTGTTTAAATTATTTTTCAGAATTCCACAAGAGTTCCCAGCAAAATTTTCCCTTGCAAAATTTTTACATCATAGGTCAATAAAAATAATCAGAATAAACAAAGATAATACATTTAAAATTCCAGATGACAATAATCATTTTATTCCCCTATTTGAGTTGTGTGGATGTCTTCTCTTAGAAAAATGTGGAGAACCATGAATTAAGATATGTCTGTAGATGAATCATATGGTATAAGCTATTTGAGAGTAGAAATCAGGACGTATAACAAGCCTTCTATAATTACTTATTGATTGATGAACCGATTAACTCATATAGTCTATGCTAAATGTCAATCTGGGATAGTTGACCAGGGATGCAATATATGACAACTTTTATAAACTCAAATAATTAAAATGTGGTAAAAGAAACAAAGGTTGAAATAGCTATTAGTATTAGGTGTATTCTGTCCTTTAGAAAGTACACAATTTTTTCTTATTTTCTAGGTAATTTAAAGATATTTAGTCCTACACTTAAACTGTGGGCTGAGTGACTGGGGGAGCTCCAGCAAACTCACTTGGGATCTGCAGGGTATCTTAAATATTCAAGGGAAAGACAGCAACATCTGTCTAAACTACTATTACTAAGTTGTTTGGCCCTAACTGGTTAATAAATAGAACTGTTGGGTAAATCTCTTGCCCTAGAAGTGCCATGAAAATATTACCGAGACACTAAAAGTACTGTTAATAGAGAAAGGTTGCAAATCTCTGGCATAACCCATCACCTAAATATGAGTATATGACATATGAATCATAAAAGGCAAGAATGGAATTCCCTAATTGTCATTAAAACATACAAAATAGTATGAAAATAAATGCATGAACCTAATGTAAACAAAATAATAATGGACAATTTAGGAGTATAAGCAGTTATTTTGAACCTGTTGATTTTAGAAGCTCCAATTTATGTCAGCTTTTAGGAATTCACAGTGCACTGGCCGATACAGAGAATGTATTCCCACCCACCCATAATAAACCTATTTATTCCATTATATAGTTAATGCCAGTTAAAACTATACTAGATTATTCTTAACAGTTTTCCTGCTGAATGTTTCTCCTACTCCCTAGGTGAGGTGTTGAATGAAAGATTGTTCTTTGTAGCGAATAGTATTAACATACACACACATACATGCATAGGTCATGCCCCAAGGGAATTCAGAATTGAAGTTGAGCACTAGCCATACATGAGATTTTATAACCATTGAAAGCTGGTTAGGGATAGTTGATTCCTCAAGTTTTTTATTTTTCATTTTTTTTTTGTACATTAAAAAAATCTTCTCTATATAGAAATTTATTCTTTTGGCAACTTACTCAATGGATAGATCTTTGTCAAATATTATAGAAACATTCAAAGATATCTTGAATCCTAAAATTTTTATTACACACGTCTTGGTGTCCTGGTTTTATGATTAGAATTCCTTTACTATCTCTGCATTGGAATGAGTGTCAACCAATGATGTATGATAAAAGAATAAGTTCACATAGAAATATAATGTTCAAAGAAATACAAATATAAGCCACATATATTTTTAAATTTTCTAGTAGGCACATTCAAAAAATAAAAAAGAAATACATGAAATTAATATTAAAATATATATATTTTATTAAACTCATACCTAAAATATTATTTTAACATGTAACCAATGTAATAATTATTAGTAAGGTATTTTATAACCTTGTTTTCATATTAAGTCTTTAAAATCCAGTGTGCATTTTTTACATTCAATTTTATACTCAATTTGGACTAGCCACATTTTTAATGTTCATTGGCTACCATGTTGGGCACCACAGGTATAAACTATCTATAGTGGAATCACCTGTTATTGCTTATGAAAACTTCAGATTCTTGAACTTTAGCTCAGACTCACTGAATCAGAACGTCCAAGGGAGGGTCTAGTGATCCAAAAGTTTACATTTTTACCAGATGATTCTTCTACATGTTAACATTTGAGAACATTCTACTTCTATGTATGGTGCATGATTAATCTCCCCCCAAACACACACACACACACACACACACACACACACACAGTGTTAATCCTAGTTATAATAACTCCTATTTTCCTGGAAGAGAAAGTAAATGCTCTTTCTTCCATATTCTCCTTCTCAAATAAGTCCTAATGCTCCTTATACATGTATTCATTTTTTGAAATATATTTTTTGGTAGGAAGAATTCAGTTGTGTTTTTTCTTGAAAGAGTTCACATTCTGAGAAGGTCTTCTAGGCAAGGACCACATCTTGTCCATACTCAACTACCACTAATCCTGAAGTCGGGCATCTCTGTTCTACTCTATTGATGCAATTGGCAATGGACACAGATAATTTAATAGGCACAATTTATTAGATCCCTGTTTTTTAGAGTAAATGCATTTCCAGTCAATTTTATGCTCAAGAGTTGGTGAAACATTACTCACTACTTCCTGAATGGGTTTGGGACACCCAGAGAAATGGTAAGGCTGGCTATAATATTTTTTCTTGCAGAGATAATTGATTATCCACAAAAGTGACAAATGGCAATGAAAGTAAAAGAAAAGAGTAAGAAAAAAAATTAACGTCTCAAAAGGATCACTCAATGATTCTTCTAGAGGCAGGTGACTTTTTACGCAATTCCTATTGGTAAAGCAAATACAAACCAAATTCTTGTGTTGAATGTGTTTACTTTTGCACCAAAACCAGTAACACAGACAGCGTGTTTCAATTAAAAGGAACCCTGGAGCAAAAATGTGTTACAGTCAGGGGTAGAAGCAGAGTGTATCATTATCTCGTAGGCACAGCAGTCAAGATAATGAACAGCTAAGAAGACTGGACAATGGAAGGTGAAGTATGACTTGTCATGAAACTGTCAATAGAATCTGAGCTCACTTTCCATTAGTAGGTGCTATGAAATTGCAGAGATGTGCTGAGCAGCTAGAGAAAAAACTAAAATAAATGTGGCTTGATAACACTTAGTAATTTTAAGTCTGATTTGATATTTGCAATTATTACCAAAATCCTTAAAGCAGTGATTTCAATGTTTAATTCCTCTTATTCTACGAGGTGATGATCTGAATTTATCCTTTATTGCCTTGACCTTGAAGCAGAAATTCCTTGAATATTTTTTCTTTAAGGGATTTTTTTGTTGTTGATCTTGGTCTTCTTTAGTATGGAATGTAGGATTTGAATATGTTTGAATTCCTGTCTCTTTTGAAAGATAATGGGATATTTTATAAACTCTAATGAGATGTGGGTTAAAGGTGTATTGGGTTTAGGTAAAAATGGATTGCTACTGAACTGAGTTCAAGCGCAAGCATCCCCAGTGGGTAAAAGCTAGAATGCAGACAGGCCAAAGGAAACATAAAAAGGAATCAAGTTGGATTTCAAATGAAAAATTCACTGATGATATATGCCCAAGAAGACACATTGCAAAACAATCTGTGCCTGGTAATAGAAGGAATTGAGGAATTGTAGGTACTCGGTAATTACTTTTGATTCGTTAATTTACTCATTCAACACGTATTGGATATCCACTTCATGCCAGGTGTTGTTCTAGGTCCCGGGGAAAGGTAAACAAGACAAGCAAGACCTCTGATTTAGAGAGACAGACAAGAGGTGCATGAAAAACGAAGAAAATAATTTCACATAGCAGTAAGTGAGATGAAGAAAATAGAGCAGGGTATTGCGGTAGTGTGACTTGGGGCCCTGGGCAGCTGATCAATGTGAACCTCTCCGCCCAGAAAATAATTTTGGTCCAGAGGGAGAAGAAGCTAGAAGGAGGGAAGAAGAGCTAAATGGGTCTGAGCATTAATACAGGAAGGATGCCGAAAGAAACTACAATCTTTCTGGCTTCCTCCTTAATGCTTAAATTCAACCTTCTTCTCTTAAAGAAGTCAGAGCCCTTCCTAGGCACAGATGTTGAGAGTTTTTGATGTAAGTCCAGTGGTTTCTTCCTCCCCAAATCTTTTAGAAATGTCGAACTGGTGGACACATTATAAGTTTCAGGACAGTATCTCAGATCTTTTTCATTTCCTTTAGTTCATATATAAGAATTGCTTTTCCCCTCGTAATATTAGGCACCCTAATGTCTGTTCTTAAAGCCACATGTTGACTCTCCAAATGTAAACCTTGTGTCTTGCAGATTCTATGTAGACCAAGTGCCCAGTGCCAGGCACAGAGTAGACACACTGTAAATATTTCCTTCATAAAAGAAAGAATGGGAAAGAACAGAATCCCCCAAAGCCAAGCTGCTAAATTATATACCCATGAATACCTCCAAAAGTTGCCAAGCTCAAGGTCTAAGATTGGTTTCAAAAGCATTAACAAAGAAGTCTTAAAATTCCTGTGCCTCATCTTGGAGATTCTTATTCAGCAGATGTGAAATAATGCCTGAGCATCTGATTTTTTTTTTTAAGTTCTCTACTAGAATCTTATCAGTAAATAGTTTTGAGTGCTATTAGGCCTGCTGTAGGGGACCTAGTTTTTCTCTGTCCACGGCTTCTTTGACTTTAGTTATTTGTTTACTAACTTGTCTTTTCAGTAAGCGGTGTATTTGAACTAGAGCCAACAATTAAGATTATTCTTATTGTGTTCAAGCATATAATAATAAAATAAAGGTAAATTTTGTTATTTAAATTCGAAATTCAAGAGCCAAATGAGCATGATACAGGTCTTCTCTTTTGGAAAATGCAAAATCTGACCATCTGTACCAGTTCCCATCCCGACAATGAAATCAGTTCTCCTAATAGCTGGAAAGTTTACAAATTAAAGCATATTTAATAGCTTACATATTCACACCCTGAAAGCCTTAGATAGTTTAGGATTTTAGACTAGAATTCAACTTTTTCTCCCTATTAAATGCCAGCCGGGCGAGTTGCATTAATGACTGTGGTGATGTTTGGATGTGAATGGGAGACATCTGGCGATATCAGGAGATCAAACGTTGGGAGTCTTTGTGGTGACTCTCTTCTGTTTGTCACCCAGCAGGTGTAATGGATGGCAGGCATGTGGGCTCTTTGCCCAAGTTAATGTACAGATCTAAAATATCGAGGGGAGAAGAGGTTTCCTCTGAAATTTTAAAGGATTACAGCTCAGGGTAGGTGCATGGGGGTTGTAAGGGGGGTAGGGCAGGTGAAGTGGATATTTTCCACTGCACCAATTTCTTAAGTAAAATCGCCGTTTTCTAGCCTACAGGCATTTCCCTTGTCCCGTTTCAACAAACTTCCACAGCCCAATTTGCTATTCAAAAATTTATGGAAAATGTATGTTAAAGTGAAAAGGGTACATTGTGCAGAAAAGGGAAGCAGCTTGTAAGCATATCATTATGCGTGAGCCATGGGGCCCGCAGATGGCACTTCTACTCAGAAACGAGAGTAGTGCCAAAAGCTGAACTCTAAATACATTTAAATCACATATCTTTACTTAAAAATGGAGTATTTTGGAAGGAAAAGCAGATGATATTTAAGTACACAAGTGGTATTCTTTTGTTCCTCATATAATAGAGCCCTTTACAAAAGTCGTTGCCTTCTAAGTGTGCAGTAAGCCTTTGATTCCTCAAATTCCCCAGAGGATTTAGTTGCAGTGCATGGCTCAGTTCTTAATAGGATTAACCATTGAGGTAGTACCTTGCTAGGAGAACAACTCTTGAAGTCTCCTTACAGTTATTGAAAATTAAAGGATTTGTTTTGATTACTATGTTCAATGCTAAAAGCAAACCTTTGTTTTGCACATTAGAAATAGTAACAAAAAAAATTATCATGACATACGGGCTTCTTATTTTAATTGAAAATAAATTTTGTTCTTAGACTGTGCCAATCTGTTAATTAATTAGGGGGAGGGTAACGAAAAGGATGAAGGCTTTTGTTTTCTACTTCTGGAAATATTTGTTTTTTTAATATAGTAACTATGCTGATTTCTTGTTTAGAGTGTGGTTATATTTACTCTTACTGGAGAATTTGTATTTTATAGGGTACAGTTCATGTTGGTAAGACTAACACAGTAAATAATCAGGTCATTTTTATTTCTTCTTTTGCAAGAGTGGCATTATTTCTACTAGCACCTCATACAATGAGTATTTAGCTCTGAAATTGATTTTGAATGTGTATTCCTAATTTTTATGGATGCCATTAGATATGAGAGGAATACAATTAAAATATGTATTGTTTGTATTTAAAACTTTAGCACATAACCTTCTATTTTAATATTCTAACAGCTTGGTCTGTTTAATGATTGTACTTTTAGAAAATCCAAAAGTATAATTATATCTATATGACATTTGGTATATGGGATCTTTAATTTTCAAAATATTGCAAACACATGTTATTACCACATTTCTCTACCCCCTTCTTCACTCTCATATTCTAAAATATTCAACATAGAGTACATTCCTTCCAATTTTAATGGCTTGTATTAAGTTGTTGTGTATACATCTGTGAGGGAGAAAATATGTATGTGTATGCACGTACACGAGAGTAAGGGTAGTGTGAGTGAGGGAGAGAAATAGGAATTATTTTGTAAAGAAATACAATTTCATTATTTTTTAGCCAACTACAAATAAAACATGGTGATGGCTAGTACTGTGTGATAAATAGAAGTCCAAGGGAAGTTATTCTTAATGCAAAGATGAGAATCAATTATAATTATTGGTAAATTGTTCATTTCAAACTGAGTGCCCACAGAGCCAATTTAAATGTGCTTCAAAAGTTTTTGTACATGGATTGGATAACTGTATTGATTCTATTAATTTTTTTGTGTGTGTGTGGAAAATTCTCTACTCTGTCCTTACTGTGAAAATTTATCATAGACCAGCACTGGTCAGGGTTGGTGTATTTGGAAACCAAATTCCTTATAAACTAAATGCCCTAAGATTTTTTTTTCTTCTTCTTCTTTTGTAGTTGTATGTATAGTTTTTGGTGGACTGTGACAGTTATTGTGTATTATACAGTCATTCTGTATTTCCTGTTATGCTCTCACCAAGGATGGCTGTGTCAATGTACTATTCCAAGTGGTCAGTTCACTTGGTCTCTGTTCACTTGCTCACTTGAATAACTCTCCCTGGGTGGTGTGAATGAGGGCACGGGGGTGCATGTGGGGAAGAGGTTCATTTGCTTCCACATTAGAGAGTGAATATGATGAACAACTGAATAACCCTTTGAGGGATATTGTGGGTAACAGTTGAGAAGATCAGATCAACAATTAATTTGCCTACAGACAGAGATTAAATATGATAATTACTATATTACAAAACCAAAGAGTTGGCTGGGGCGTCATTTAAGGCAAGCCAGCTTCCATACACAAAGGTCAAGCCCTTTTTAAGATTTGAAAAGCATTCTTATTCCATGGGTTAGTTCCCCATCCATCTACATTTCAAAAGAGATGATAATTTTATAAATCTCCTTATATGTTTCATTAACAAATCAAATTTCCCAGAATGTTTCACTGCCAATCAAATCCCAAGCAATGTTTTTGGCAAGTTTTTCTTTTTCTTAATGATTTCAAATTCCCTGAAAATGAGCCATGTATATCCCTCAAAATAAAGGAAATAATCAGCAAGGTATTTGCAGTTTCTGGTGAGACCTACAGGTTTCTGCTTATCCCAATTTGTCTCCCAAAATGGTATTTTGTATCCTAAAGCTATTCAGTAAATGAAAACAGTCCTTATATGATCTAGTACTCCTTTGATTGCACTCTAGGCCTCCATATGAGTACTATTTTATATACTTTAGCAAAAGCAAATGAACCTCAACTATCTATGAATTAATTATAATTAGTGACTGATTTAATGTTTTCTTTTGCATTCCTTTTTATATGTATCCCTCTGAAACAAACATTATTCTAGGCATGCAATACACAATTATTAGTTCAAGCTGAAGTGATTCTGTATAAAATTGGCCTCATATTTATTCATTCAGAAAATGAGCAGGGAAAGAGTGCATATTTTATAAAACTCCAGTAATTTCTGTATCAGATAACCCTTAAGCAAAATAAGATTTGACCCTTTCAAAATTGCTTAATGAATTGGTTTTACATGGGACAGCTTTTTAAACTTCTGTAGAATTGTTTTTTTCCTTTTTTTTTGAAGCCTTTGAACATAAGCTTTGGATCACAGATCTTGCATTTGAATGTTGAAAATATGATTGTGTTGTGATTGGATGGGTGCATCTTTATGATAGAAGCCACATATTCTGTGCAAAACCATGCCAGCATTTGACAAATTATTGTGGAAATCTCTGTGTGTAAGAGAAGATGAATTAAATTAATTGAAATGCTATCCCAAAGAGTGAAAACGCCAAGGTTCCATATAACAAGACTAAGTGACTTCTTTGGCTAGAAGTGATTTTGGAGGGAATAAAATATATTATATATTAAAAAAATCAAGGTTTGCCATGCATTCTTTGGCACTCATTATTTTTTTGTGGTGTTGGTCAGGACCACGAAAGACATTATACCCTGCTCATTAATCTCTAACATATACTCCACAATTTTCTAATCTGTTTGTGACAACCACAATGGGCCTTCAGATCCTGAGGGAGGCTTCGGGGGCCTCTGGATGTTTTTTGAATTTTTTTTCCCAGCTCCCTCTTCCTATGATCCAACTTAGCTAGCTTGGGGGGATATCAGTGCATTTCAAATAGTATTTGTGATGAGGCCACTCTCTTGCTCCACTGTACAAATTTGCCACTAAAAGCAAATAAAATGTGAGGATCTCCTCCTTCCTCCAGAATCGGAGGACCACACCCACAGCAGCAGTGGTAGGCTCTGCACTGGATATTGGTCAAACGCTCTCCTCGTGATAAAAGAAGTTAGATACATTGAACAATTATAACTTGGGCAGAGAAATTTCTTTGCATAAAGCAGCGTTATATTTTAAGTTCTTTGTATTTAATAGCATCGCCATTGTTATACGACTTTTGATCTGTCTTTCTGATGCATATTACTAGAGAGCAAAATGACAGGGGTTGGCTTGCAGCTTATACTTTAATGCACCTTCCTTGGCATCTGACACAAGTCCTTAAACAACATCATTGCCAAGCCACAATCATGCAAACTCCATGAATACACAGGCCTAGGCTGTGTACCTTGTTCACCACTAGTATCAAATAGGGAAGGGCTGTCTGATTGAAATATAATGCAAGCCAAACGTGTTATTTAAATTTTTTAATAGGCACATTAAAAATAAAAAAGAAGCTGGTGGAAATTAATTGCATTAATATACTAACAGGATACCAAACTTTATATTTTCAATATGTAACCAAAGTAAAAATATTATTGAGGTATATTGCAATTTTTTAAATATTAAATCTGTCAAATCAGGTGTGTATTTTTACCCTTACAGCACATGTCACTGCAGATTGGCCACATTTCAAGTTTTTAAGAGCTACCTACATGGCTCTGGTGGCTACTTCATTGCACAGTATGGACCCAGAGCTTGAAATGGTATCTGATAAATTATTGACACTCAATCAAATATTTGTCAAATTAGAAAATGAATAATACTGGTTGACTGGTTTTGGTATATCCAGACCAAATAATAATTTTTTGTGTTATCAAATGATTTTATTACAGGTTCAAATACCTCATTATAAAACTTCCTTATTAAGTAATAGAGAGATCTTTTATTTGGAATTAAAATATTCCTTTTTTGAATAAGGCAGAAGTTTCTAAACAGTTATATGAACAGTAGAATGCAAAATGGCTTGAGTATTCTGAAATTCATTCATTTGAACTCGTCATTTCATTTTCTTCTGCTGTGTGGAATGAAACTCATATGCTCATATTTTTATGTCTGTGAAATCTGTATTTTTATTCATTAGAAAGAAGTCAATTAATTTGCATTTACTAATCTCCCATTCCCCACATTGTAATATCATTCTCTTTATATCTAAAGGGAAAATTGTTAATATTTCTTTTAAGCCTATAAACTTAATTTCCATTAAGGGAACTGGTAGTTTGAATGAAGATAACAACATCTTGCAAGTATTATTCCTATTGTCTGGCTTTTTATAGGTTTGTCTATATCACTTTCTTTTGTGGCATTTGTGTAAAATATGTAATCTAGTGTTTGCTTAATTTTTCTGATTTGTATGTTTAATGGCAGAAAAGTTCATCTACAAGATGCAAATTGAGTCATCCCTAAATTAGTCTCTAAATGTCAATAATGTTTAATTTTTTTAATTGCTTATTTTGTAATACTTTTAAATAGAGTATTTAAATTTCTCAAATTTTCTAAAAACATTAAGTGGAAAGTTAAAATAATTTTATTGAGTCAAAAGTGGACCCAGATTAACTGCCATCAACAATCTAGAAAGTACATTTCTAGTAGAGAAAGACTTTAGAATAAAAATCGATATATAGCATTGTACTATTTATGCACAATTTGTCTACTCCAGATGAATTTATTTATAGAGAGATGTCTACAAGGATGCTTAACAAAACGTAAGCAGTCGTTACCACTCCTGATATGTTTTTGAATGACTTTTATCAAGCTTTGATTTGATGGAATTATTTAGATTTTTCATGATGATACTATAAAAGAATATTCAAAAAAATTTGAATATATAGACCAGATTGCATTGTATCATATAAAATTCTGCACATAAACTGAAATAGCAGAAATTTATATTCCAGAAAAATATATAAATTTTGAGCTTGCTTAGTTTTATCATTCAATTAATAAGGTATTTAATTTAAATAAACATATAAGCTTTATCTAATACATTTTAACATAGATGAAAACCTAGTAAATAACAACAGTTGGTAAATGTATTTTCTTAAAGCATGTGCCATTTTTTATTGCATATTTGATGGGTAAAATGTACAGGTCAAAAAGTCTTTCTCATTTATTTATTTGACAAATATAAGGCATGTAGAAAAATATGGGGTGAGTTTGATAGCTTGGAAATTAGTGGGTTGCACTACTAAAAATAAATAATAATAATAGCTAATATTTACTATATTCCAGTCATTGTGTTAAGTGAATTATCCATATAATCTTTATAAGAACCGTATGGATTAGATATTATTATTATGTGTATCTTGCCCAGGAGGAATACAAGGAACATAGAGGATTATAACTTGTGTAGGATCACATGGCTATTAAGTGTTTTTGTCAAGTGTGAAACCCAGGCAGCTGAACTGCAGAGCAGTGATTTAATCATTACAATGTATTGAGTCTACTCTGTACGCTGATCATGCCTATTTTTCTTTGACTTTCTAGCAGCACGCTTTTACATTTTTTTAAATTTATAATTAACATTATATAGAATAACCAAACAAGTAACATGTTTTATTGCCTAAATTTGACAGTTGTCTTACTACAGTCTTATTATTATAGAGAATTTTAACTTGTCTTTAGAATAAATTAGTGATCCAGCTGAGACGAGTGTCTGCAGACCCAACTGCAGGCTCCTCAGTAGGCAGGTCCCAGATAAAGTTCAGTGACTTGCCCAAGGTCGCACAGCAAGTCAGTGAAGAGGCAAACTAGCCCTGTGTGCTTCTAATTTTCAGGCATAATTTTATAATTTTGTACTATTCCTAATTATAAAAGTAGTTTTTTAATTCAAGCCAGTGGTGAATCTCCTTCAAAATATTCTTGCAATTTTATTTAGTAATAAAATTGTTAAATTGTGGCTCCTAATAGCATTAAAAACTAATATTCAAGAGAGATTAAAGGATCAGAACTGCACAAGTGAGTAAACAGACTTGATTATAAGGACACCTAATTATTCCAAGGTAGGATATAATTAAGTGCTAAAGTTGTACGATATAAAGACAATAAAGGCTGCAGTGTTTCTAAGGAGGAAATCAAAGAACCATATTGCTTTACTGGGCTCTGATTGCCACGTTGAAGACTTGAAAAATAAAACAAAATAAAAACAAAGCAAGTTTACACAAGGTCTCAGAATTCTGTCTAGTCCTATCAATTTGTCTTTTAAAGACACATACTCTTGATTAGACAATCCTATACCCACCATTCCCTTATAATCATATAACCAAGGTACCCTAATAAGGAAGGTAACTTAAAAAGGAAAGCAGAAGAGGTAATTATTATTTGTTGTGCACCAGAAGCATTTTCTTTTGATATTATTCAATTTTGTGTGGTAGGTATTTTCTTCCCCATTTTACAGATAAGAAGACCAAGGCTCAGAGAATCTCAGGAACCTTGAATGAGGTTATGCTTATTAGTGACAAAAAAAATTCAAACCCTGGTCTGCTATGATTTAAATTCCATATTCCCTACTGCATTTTGACAAAAACATTCCAACTGTCTGGAAGATCGGGATGCTAGCACTCCACAGGCTAATTCTAGATTGCCAGGAGTCTTTCTGGAGGGCAGAAAGAATTTTCAGAGTGGTCGGGGAAGAAGATGTAGTCATTAGTTTGAAATTACTGTTTGACCTTGTGAGGAGGGTGTCTAGGACTGTGGTAGCCAGCAGTGGCTATGCAGGACTCAGCCAAACTGGCACTTCTCAGCTCATTAGAGGACCTTACCCCCTACCTGGGAAAGACAGAATGACAAGTGGCTCATCCTGTTTATATGTGGGCAGTAAACATGTGAACATAGTTCGTGTCCAAGATGAGAATGACTTGAATAAAACTGGGAAATTAGACGTATTTGTTTTCAATGGCTGTCACTCCCTCTTTGTGCATCCCTCGTTTTCTTTTTGCACTGACACCACTCTCTTCGTGGATTTAAGAAATCACCTTCTGACCTCCTCATTGGCCCAATTCTACTGGCCAGAGAAGGAGGGAAGCAAATGAGTCGCAGATGTCTTGGGGTGGATTAGTTTAACATGTAGCCTTTTCGAGGAGGAGGGATTTGCATTGTACAAAAGAGTCATCAGGAAGTGAGCCCAACATCTCTGTTGATAAAATTCAGACATGTACCATTGGACTGCTGGTAACCGCAATGAAAATGACAGCAGACATGTATTGAAAGAGCACTACATACGAGGCCCTGTACCAAGTGCTTTTGATGGAGTTTTATATTTAATCTTCACAACATTTCTATGAAATAGGTGCTATTAAATCCCCATTTTTAGATGATAAAATGTTAGGTTATTTTTCCAGAGCAAGTTGTGTTGGGATCATTAGGACCTTCCTGTTATGTCATATTATCCCACATACTAATGGGACAGTGGTACTAGCTAACAAATATTTGAATTTAAAAGTCAGTAAAATAATGCTCAAATTGGATGGATGTGCAAACTGTAAATTTTAAGATGAAATAAATTATCTGTAAATGTGAAGAGCAAACATAAGATCTGTACATTGCTAGAAAGATGCATTTAAACCATTCTAGTACTGCGTAGTCCACCATTTGTATTATAAACAGCATCATCTTTGAAGGATAACAGATAGATATAATACCGTTGTGGTGATATTGTATCTTAACAGCAATGGTATGCCATAGTCAAAGTGACTGAACTAATTAATATGTTTTATATTCCCCTACTGAAAGATATTCTAAAGAGTTAAGGTGTGTAATTTAGTTCATAATTCCAACTTTCCTTCATTTTGAAGATGTGTGGTATTTATTTGCATTTTTGGGGTTTGTTTTATGCACTCATTTGGATCTTACCTATTTTCTTTTTCATTTTAACAGTTACATCCAGCTTTTTATTGCCTAAGCAGTCTGGAGCTTGCATCATCATTTGGCTCTGCTGTGGAACACTCCTGTAAAGCTAGCTGAATTGGACATCGAAGATCCACCCTCTTGGTGAGTGGAATCATAGCTACAATTTTGTGTTTTGCTCTACCTCAAGTTGTGTTTGCATTGCTGATCAAAGTGCTTTCAAACAGGGCACAAAATAGGGCTTTTCCAGCTTTGTGCAGGAAAGCATTCTTTTTCTTTTCTGTTTTTGTAATGGACAAAAATAATTTGTACTGCCATTTTCTGTCTCTTAAATCTGCTATTTTCTCTCCCTCTCCCAACCCAATTGAATGACTTTACAGTTCTTCAGTCACGCATCTCCCATTGTCTTTACCTGGATAGATGCCCTTAACCACCCCCTGCCCTCACCCCTTCCAAATAATTTGGTCACCATACATTTCTTATTTGATATGTACACATGGAAATAAAATGTGATGGTTGTGGTTAGCTGGACCACATAACATTGCATTGTAGAGTGTAAAGACCTTTGGGTTGGAAATACTTGGCCCTCTTATCTGTTTAATGTTGTTAATCTATACAGGCCATAAGACAGAAGGCAAAAAGGAAGCCATCCAGCCTTATGTTCCTAGTTAACATCGTTTCTGTTTTTATTGCCCCTAAACTAGCATCCTTGATATATTTCTACATCATCTAGTCCCATATATCAAATGTCTCCCTGGGGCTCTTTCTTGGGATTTCTACAGCCATTTCCTTCTAGTCTTTTGCTTTTTAGATCTTGCTTTTATCTTTGTGCAGATCAAATCCTACCAAGATGGCTAATTTGGGGGGTGGGACAATTAAAAGGTTCTATGGGGACCAATAATGCAGTATACAATTTTAATTTGGAGATAGGGCATCCAACCTAGTTAAAACATCAGATACAGCATACTTTTATTAATAGTAATTTGAGTATGTATAGAGACTTTATGGCTAAGGATAAGGTGTAGGAGGAGATATTAAAGACTCATTAGTGATTAGATAAATAAATGGAAAATGTGTCTGGATTAAATCCTTTTGTCTTCTTTTTAAGTTTTTAATGCCAGAAGATGTTTTTCTGTGAAAATGAGATAGTGAGTAAAGAGTAGGTCTTAAGTGGCTGAGAGAGTAGGAATGAACTTCAGGACAGGGGTGATGCTGTCCATACTCTTATGAAGGAGGTTTGCATAATATAATAATCAGACAGCCTGGTTGGAACAGTCAGTTTAGAAAGCACGTATGAAACAGATTATATAGTGCCTGAATGGGAATCTCATGGGACTATAGTGACAATTAAATTAGATGATGCAATATAGCACATATCCTGGTATTTAGATGTATGCTCAGGGATAAATGACTGTGACTAGCTCCGTTTTGCTGGCAAAAAAAAACAAAGTCCAAGCAACTTGTTTGAAATGTACCTCCCTAGTATGGCTAGTTTTCCTATTTTTCTTGTCATCTCTGTATGTTTTCATGGGTGTGTGGCCTGAGCAGGAAGAATCTTCTATTACTGTGGTCCAGTTCTGTTTGGATTTAATTTTGCTTTCATTCTGAGACAGGCATTCAATTTAATAAACAATGCTCCTCACAGCTTGCCTTTCTCTGAAGCATACTTGTTCCTAGAGTCTTGGAGGCCAGATTCAAATTGGTTGTGCAAGCCTGTTTGGGTTAGAACACGTCTCTGACTTGAAGGTAGATAGCTCACAGATCAGGTGTCATCTGGTCTGAGAACCATCCCCTGGTGCTACTTTCTGTCATAGAAGTTTGGGTCTATCTTTGCTTTTGTTAAGGAAATATAACCAAGTGCTTAGGAAATCCATTATAAATGCAGAGTTGTCAATTTTGGGAGAAATAGGAGGGCGTATGGTGAAACAGACCTAAGACTCTGGCATATCCTATGCTAACCCATCTGTCTTCTCCCAATAAGTGACCAGAAAACTACAGAGTTAGGGAAAGACAGTTTCATAGGCAGGACCTGAAATAATGGAGCTTGCCAATGGAGAAGGAGGCCTTTGCTGAGGATTCCTAGAGGGTTTTGTTGACCTTGTTATATCTAACAATCATCCCCTCTTTTTTTCTTTCTTTGTTCATCATCCTAATCTCATCACCTAATTTAATCTTCTGGTAAAGGGAACAAGATGGTTTTGTAATACATGGTGGTTGGGGAAGTAGGCAGAGGATAGTGAAGATAATGAGGAATGGCATGTGAGTGTGGGAAGAAAGAGAAAAGGTTATATGATCTTGGGGACTTCCTTGATAATACAAGCAAATCTCAGGATCTCAAGCTTAGAAGATGAAAGCTTAAACACCTTGCTGAAGTGCCCAGATGTTTTATAGTGATCTAACTGACATGCTGGCCTGCAAATTCATTAAGTTTCCTCAATGCCTTCATTATACACTGCCATCCTTTGATTAGGGAACAATTTGTAATTTACTGTTGCAACCAAAAATGTGTTGAATTATGGCTAAATAACAAGCTAGTCAGTGAGGCAGGGCCCGGCATGCAGAACACTACTATCAACTTTTAGAAGTTCTTCATGCTAACCGTCTGGCATTTTACATTTTATTGAACTTGTTTTCAGGAAATATCTACCTCTGAAAAGGACTCTGCAAGGCTTCTGCCCTCTGCTGTTCATTGAGAGTGTCATTTTCAGCCCTAATATAATAAATGAGAGTGACTTTGCCAGGCAGTAAGAGGCTTTATAAATGTAAGCCAGTGTTTTCCCAGGTTTTCAGTTCCTTCCCAGACCTCCTGTGGCTTTTTCCTTTTCATTTAGGCTTATGCCTGAAGTTTTAAATGCCATTCTCTTTACTCTTAAGAGGCAGTATCCTAAGGTATACAGCTTTTCTGGCCAGGGATCTACCTTAAACCTTTGCATGTGACTTCTTTTGCTTAACTGGAAGCGGTGTATAAAATGGTTTTTACTCCATGTTGGATTCACAGAAAACACTAGATTTAGGTGTAGATCCTTATAATAGTTGTAGAGTAATTGTAACTGCTTTCAACCTGATTAGAATGAAATGCAAGAAGTGATTCTGTTATCACTAAAACCAAAATTTTTGACTCTTCTTTACTATTTAAAATATGAAGATAAAAAAGAAAGACAATTAAAAATCATAGGAAAAAGCCTTGATACTTTAAAAGATTGGCTTTATAAATATTTTTAAATTTCTGATATTATTAAAAAGAAACCATACTTTAGGAAGAATTTTGGGGAAAATCAGGAGACCTATATAAAGGAAATATTTTTAGGCAATGTAGCCCATGGTGGGTGATGGGTGGACTTAAGTCCCTATCAGTAGAATACAAGCTGACATTTTTACTTTCCTTCCCATTTAAGGGTTCATAATAGTCACTATGTGCTGAATATATAATTGACCAAGTCTCTTTTAAAAAATAAAATTAACACTTTTTTTTCCTCTAGTATAAAATCCATTTCCATATAAGTAATGAAATTATTAGCACCCTGTTGAAAGTATTACACTGACCTCTTTTTTCTTTTTCTTATTTTTTTTGCTAGCATAGAAACACCCTTTAATACTCACCAGCTAACCTCTAAGATGAGTGCATTTTGAAATTTTTTTTTATTGTACACAACATGCCTGAGTTGCCTTCTAACATTGTGAGATTTACAACAGGTTTTCTTTAAATATTTCACATTCTCTCTGATAAAATCATGCAATATTACATATTTCATGAATATTTTCTTGGCAATTTAAAGAGTGAAACAGAACTTATATAAATAGAACTAATATATGAAACATTTGGTGTTTTTAACATAACAATTATTAAGAAAAAACAGAAAGGAATAATTATTAAATATATGCTATTTAATATATGCCATTTTCTCTTTGGCATAAATTGTTTTATTTAACCATCAAAGTAAAGTCTTCTTTAATCCTGAAAACAGAAGTCCCAAGAGGTTAAACATCTTGTGCAAGTTTGCTCAATTAGGAGGGAGAAAAATATGTACGGTCATTCAGTCTGTTACTCCAGACACTAATACACTGATTAGATTTTTGATACAAACAAAAATATGAAATTATTCTAGAGAAATATTTATGTTAGTGTAAAGAATATAATCTGATATATCTAGTAAATTAATTACATACTTTAAAAATTATGCATAGTTTTGTTTAAATTCCCATTGTTGTCACTTATACTGAAGTGAGAATAGTGTTCTCATCTATGTTTGCTAAATATCATTGGGATGTAAATTTTGGTTTACAAACCCTTGAGTACATAAATCCATGAGATATTTATATCATGAACTAAGAAAAGTAATTATAAGATACTATTAAAAACTTTAAATACCTCATTGGGAAAATTGAGACAGAATATTTTTGAATGACTCACTTTGCTATTATAAAACAGTTACAGAAAAAGCCAAGTAGTCCATAGATGTTTGTTGTATCATTAGAACTATGCAAACCAGCATGAACAAATAGAACAGAATAGAGCAAATAGAACAGAATTTGGGTAAAATCAAGCACTTTAACAAGATGTTGAGAAAATATTAATATGAGAAAAATAAATTATAAGCTTAATTTGACTGAAATATTAGAAGATATTTGTAAATATCAATGTAATATAAATTAAATATCATTACATATAATAAAAATTATAAATAAGTCAAAAGATTATAGTTAAGGTCTTTGAGTGGGTATTTGCTTGTGTGTGTGTACATATACGTGCGTGTGGACATGCATACCACACCCAGGTCCATAGAAAATGGGTTACAAGAGTGGGTGTGTTAATAAAGAATATATAAATTCAGTTGATTGTTGTTTTTCACACAGTCATGTTCTATAAAGTCTCCATGAACATGGAATTAGTGAATACGGAACCATCACTCCTGGGGAAATACAGGGTTTCGGAAATGGCAAGCCTCTGGTCACAACATTTTCATCAACAAATCAGCAGATCAATACGTAACCTTGCTTTGTGTGTGTTTCTTTTTAAAGACATCTCATTAATATATACTGTTGATTTATTAACATTGCACGCATGGGGAACACACTACAACTCATGCCTGAACAGAGCTCACAGACTCTCTGTAAGGCACGTCACAGCCTTCTTGTGCTTAGGAACACTAGACAGCACTTTAGCACTATGCTTGGGGGCCATTTTTAACAGCAAAATTACCAAGAAAAAGTACAAAAATGTGAAATACATGAGACTACATAGAGAAAAGGATACCCGTTTGCGGTGTGAGAGCTGAAGAAGACAGAGCATCACCTTGTTGGACCTCAGATGGGAACATGCATGTTGGATGACTCAAATTGTTTTGACCTCTTCACATGTCCATGAATGACCAAGAAAGTACCGTGAGTCTTGATTTTGGGTTTGCAGATAAGTCTTAGTCCATGGGCCAATAAGAAATTCAGTAATAGGATTTACTCCTCTCTCTCTCTCTCTCTCTCTCTCTCTCACTCTCTCTCTCTCTGTCTCTCTCTCTCTGTGTATGAAATGCCTTAACATAATTTTATAAGAGTTCAACTTTTTACTGAACATGTTATAAAAGAGATTTAGTCACAAAGACCAAAGCCCATGTCATCATCAGACTCCTCGGATTCTTCTTTCTTTGCTTCCACTTTCCCCTCAGCTGGGGCAGCACCGGTGGCTGGAGCAGGCCCACCAGCCCCTCCATGGCAGGTGACGCTCCTGATGTTGACATTGGCCAGGGCCTTTGCAAACAAGCCAGCTGCTTTCATGAGGGCATTGATCTTATCCTGCGTGACCGTCTCCTCGTGGTCATGCAGAATGAGGACCTAGTAGATGCAGGTGAGCTCGGAGACCGAGGCTATGGCGCAGGAGAGTGGGGGGCTGGTGCTGCCAGGCATGGTGCTAGTGGCTGGATGAAGTGAGGGCCTTGCCCCAACACAGCCTTAGCTTCCTAGGAAGGACAGAGCACCATGGCTACAGCTGAGGAAAGGGCCTTAACATAATTTTTGAAGTGGATTTACAAATTTTACCTCTGAACTTATTGCTGAACAATGAACAAAGCCCAAATAAATTGAACTGTGTTCATTTGAAATATCTATGTTGTCTAAACCGAAAAGAAAATACTATTGCTACTTAGGGGAAACAAAGATTTTCCTAATGCTTAGGTCTGATAGAAATTTCTCATATGAGCTTTCATATGAAGGGCTACTGTAATTAACTATACTATCAATATTATCTTTAAACTAAATTCAGCAGTAGGGCTCCTACAACCACATCTTAAAGTATTTCCCTGATAACAGTAAGCTGAATGCAGTTATGTGTGGACTAAAATGAAGTTCAGATAGATAGCTTTTCAGTGGCCCTGTATGACCCAAGATTAAAACCTGAGATAAGTAAATGCTGCATATCTTTCTCATTATCTTCCATAAATGCAGAAGTCATTTTTATAAACTGAGCAGAAGGTAGTTGGGATGAGCTTCTAAAGTACTGATACTTTCTTTTGATAATTAAGTAACATGTTTTTAAAAATCCATAAAATATGAGGTACCAGTATTGGACTTCTAGGCAAATTATCAGACATTTAAAAAAAATTGTCTTTGATGTTGGCGAAAGTACAGCACGGGGGATTACCAGTCACTATTTAGGGAAGTGAAAAGTGTTAAGGATCTCAAAAGGCTTACAACTTTTGAACCTGTTATTATACATTTAACATTTTATGCTGAGAGAAGAATCAGCATTTCATAGAAAGATATATCTAGAAGGATGTTACTTAAAGAATTATTTAAAATACGAGCAATTTCTTCCACTCACTGACCTTGGGCACTGAGTGGTTACCATGTATGTGTGCCCTTCCTTCACCTTCACGTTCTTTTGCTTCTAACAGTTGCCCCTGTGATTCTGTTAGGAGCACTTTGCTTAGGAGGCTAAAATAAATAAATAAAAAATAAAATATGAGCAATTTGAAAATCCATAAATGTTTACCAATAAGGGTTTGATTAAATAATGACATCCAAATATTAAAGTACTATATATCCCTGAAAAATTTATTTTCTCAAAAATGTATAAGAATATGTAAATACCTCTCTCTCTCTCTCTCTCTCTATATATATATATATATATATTTAAAGTATGTATAGCCTGATCCCAGTATACTTATTTTAAAAGTGTACCAAAAGAACATTTTAATAGATGGTGAAAAGGAGAGTTAATAGTAGCTTTTTTCCAGAAAAAGAGGAGTTTTTGTATTTTATTGTTATTTTTTTGCTATAGCTTTCAAACTTTTTACCATAATTTTGTGTTAGTCCTATAATTAGAAAATAAAGGAGAAGACAACCTTAGCATGTGACACTCTTTTGGTCAAATTGAGAAGCGTATCTTCGATGTTAAGCCATTCTACTCCTACCAAAAATGTGAATATCTTATTTTTTTATGAGAAGGATTTAATAGCTTCCAGCAGAAGATGGTGATATTCATATCAAGTATTATGGGCAGCCAACATGGAGGGGAAAACATATCTTCAGAAAACAAAAGACAGTACATTGTTTTCACTTTTACTTGGATCAGAAATCACCTTCCTAGGTACTGCTGATATAATCCTTCTCATTTCAGATAATTATTAATTTAAAAACTTATTCTACTAAGTGTTCTTTGTGTTCCTTTTAGGGGAGCATAGTGTGTTAAATAATATAAGCAGTTTTAAAAAGTCTATAAGTCTTTCTTGCTCTCTAAAAGGTTCAATTACATTGGAAGAACAAGTTAGTTCTTTAAAAAAATGAAATCAGTGATATGAAATTCAGAGGAAGGAGTTATTATAGTTATCATTGCAGGCAGAACGCAAAAGGGAAAGCATCCAAGAGAATGGATGGCGCAGAATGAGTTGTAAATAAAGGACGGGAATTTGCTAAGCATGCCACAGCATAATAAGGCCTGCTTGTTGTGGGCCTATGACATGCCGACTACTGAATTAGACTTTCGCCACAACCACTTCAAAACATTTCCATGATGTTAGGCAGGAATTAATGTGATCTCATTTTACAGATAAGGAAAGTGCGACTCAGGGGTATTAAACAACCTCCCCAAGGTTATATAGCTAATGAATGGCAGCAGAAGGACTCAAATGCCACTCTTCTCTTCTTCCTTCTAATATTGCGTCCACATGCTAGGCATATGATGTTATCTATTTGTCACCTTCTAGAGTTTCAGTTTCTTCTGCAAAATGGTGTTAAAGTGACTTGCCCGGGGTTGCAAAGTAAATGGTCAATCTGGAAACAAGGTCTGTTTGACTTAGAGCCTAGATTTGATCAGTGACTGCTCTTAAACTTGACAGCTCTATGAGCTTGGGCAAATTTTAGGGCTGTAGGTTCCCACGTGTAAAAGTGCTTTTCTCATAGGTTCCTAGGAAGAGTCAATTAGTTATGTATGAAAGTGCTTAAAACAGGGCTGAGCATTCTATTATTGATTTTTGTTATTATTATTATTACTACTATTATTACTGTATCATTGTTACCGAAAGAGCAAAATGCATATCACCAGTGGTACAGGAAGATACGTAAGTAATTAATAAAACAGTGAGAAGTTATTTTCTTTTCAAATTTCTCCTGATACATCCATTACTTCAAGGCAAGTATCTTAGTCTGCAACTATTATCACTTGAACAATTCTCTTAAACTTGTTAATGTCTTTATTTTAGGAAAAAGGTAGTAGACTCAGATACATGGCTTTCATTAGCCAATGGTATCTAGTTTGAAATTAGCATCATTTCAAAACTTAATTCATTTTTACAGTTACCTTCTATTTATAGAAAATCACGCTTAAATATTTTAAAATGTTTCAGTCTATTTTAGAATTGACATTTAAAATGAGTTTAAGAAACAAAAATGTAGCAGTGTAAGAATAATAAGTAATAATGCCAATGGTATGCGGTGGTGGCCGTTGAGAAGGTATTGCTGGAAATACAGTTGGGAACTATTGCACTACATGAAGCTGGCAAAAAATAAAAAAAAAAAACAATGATGTGAGCAAACTCCAAGTAACCACCGTCACCAAAATAAAAGATTTACACAGAGAATTCATGGGAGATAACAATGTTGGTAAAGCTCTCTTTTTTTTCTTGTTTCACCAGAAAGTGGTGACAATATGTAGAACTCCGAGGCAGCACATATCTGTGGATGTTCTTTGGGGAACCTCTTCCCTAAACCACAGCATTCAGGAGAGGGCTGTGGCTACTTTTCTTTGTGCTTGAAATTCAAGGAAGAAATCTTTTTGGACTAGCCAGTTTTTATTCAGGCTTTCCACCTATGAGTAAGCTCTGGGAGGACAGCAGCCATGTCTGGTTTCCTTATTACTAAGTCCCAGTACAAATCAACTGCTTGGGACATAATAGGTATTCAACAAATACTTTTTTTCTGAATGAATGAGCAAATGCTTTCCATTGTGGGGCCTCCATCGAGTTCACTTTATATTTGTGTGATTACATCTGAGAACTTTGATGGAACTGGCATAGAGAGAAAAAGTGAATTAATTCCAAATGTAATAGATGTATGACCTTAAACGAGGTCAGTGGTGTCACTGTAGAAGTGCTTTGGAGACCTGCCACTGTCAGATGAAATGTTGGTAGCACAAATTGAGATATTAAATCGATTCAAGAGGCCCAATGTGCATGTAGATGTCACTCCTGGGAAGACTATTAGGGGCTTCACGAGAAAAAATGTTACCGACCACTGAGTTTCCTTGAAGGAACAAATCAGTTGGAATCGTCAAGGGTCTTCATGGATTGCCAGCTGTAGGGGGGAAAAGCATGTCAGTGGGGCATTTGAAAGCAAAGAGATTATGCTCCTGCATAGTGACATTGTTATTTTAACAGGACATGGAGAGCATGGTGATTCATGAGACAATTCTGTACCAGACTGCGTGTGTGCATGCATGTGCGTGTGTTCAAAGTTAAGGATGTCATGGGAAATTCTTTCTGAAAGTTACCCGAGGGCTCGATTCTAGCCCTCTAGAGCGTCCTTTTTATATAAATCACACATTGAAGGTCATCAGTTTAGATTTGGACATGTAAAATTAGCCATTTAGAGGATAATTCTGCTTTTGCTGTGCTTCCTAATTCAGGTATAAGAAGTGCTAGGGACATTTTTTTTTGCAGGGTAGTGGGGAAGCTATTTTAGGTATTTGATAACAAGAAATTCCATATCCCACTTTCCCAAGTTTCTTGTACAGGATAAGTTCTGACTACTTTGTCAAATGAAACCCCTCTGCCTATACCAAATAATATTTTGAAGGTGCACAATATCCAGGATTTTGCCTCTGAAGGCTCATAAGCTCTCTGTTGTGGGATTCCTTTGGAGAGCCATTTTAGTTCTTTATATATACAAATTGGATTGAGAATTTTCCCAAAATGTGGATATATTTTACACTAAATGTTGAAATTCAATAACAACAACAACCATAACAGCAGTAATAATAAATTCTGGAACTTAATAACAGCTAGCATGTGGAGACCACATAATATCATGGGCCAGCTCTGCTAAGGATTAATCATACATTATCTCATTTAATTCCTACAACACTCCATGGAGCCCTGTCATAACTCTTGTGCTCCTGAAGACTTCTGTTAACCAACCAGCCTTACCTGGCTTTTTTCTCAGCTTCTATTTCCCGATAAAGCAGAACGCAACAGTGAAATAGCAATTATTTCACAGTATAACTCAAGGTAACATGCTGTTTACTATAAAGCAGAAAGACCCAAATTTGTTTGATCCGTTGGTTCTTTGTGTCAGTATCAGAGCCCAAGCTGATAGCAAGTATGACAACTTTCTGAATAAGTGACACTCACTCAATGAGTATCTTGCCCAGATACTCCAAGGGAAAGAAAGTATTATACATATATTTTTATTGTACAGAGCTGTTATTCACATCACCTACAACTTCTTTAACATAAGGGCCCTAGTAAATAATTTCCCCAAATCAAATATGATAGAATTATTTATTATCAAATTTATCAGTTCCAGATCTCCAAAATGAACTCCAAAATGCCCTTCTGCATCCTTGAAGGTGACCATAAGTGATAAAGACATTCCCCTGCCTTTGAGGGACTTTCAGAGACAATGAAAAGGCAAGACACAGCAGCAGCTTCATGAAAAGCTCAACATAAATTTGAATATGCTCCGAAGAGGGGGCAGTTGTCACCATGGTGATTTTATTCTTTCCTAGACTGAGCTCAAAATGAAAGGGGAGCTCAAAATGAAAGGGGAGGAGTTTTTAAAGCAAAGATGCTGAAATAGGTGAAGCAAAAATCTGTATACAATTTCTAGCTGTTATTAGAAATACAGTCCTTAGTTTGAAGTTTCAAGCCTGTATTTGGGATCAGATGCTCAAGAGAATGATTGTTAGGTAACCTGTGAGAGAGCACACTTCTATTGTTAAAATATTTATAGATAATTAGAAAATTATCTTATTAATATTCTGCTAAAAAGGATTATGCTCACACTAGTCCTTCCTGTGCTAACATTATTGTTTACTGTTCACTATGCAATGTGCAAAGTGCTTTGCATGCATTATTTCATTTAATATTTACAAAAATCTATGAGGTTGACAGTATTCATTCCCATTGTAAAGATGCAGAAACTAAAGCAGATGCATTCATAGTAGGCATTTTTATAATGATACATCACTGGGAAAAAAATCTGATTTAAAAGCCCCCTCCTTATGGAGTTGTGCTCTAGTGGTTTGTGTAGGTCTCACAGCTAGTAAGTGGCAGATATAAGATTCAAACCCAGGCTCAAATTTGAAAACCCTATCATAAATAACTTGAATCAGAGTGTCAAAACATATGTAAATAACCTGTGATTTTAGAAGCCCCTTTTTAAGATTGGCTTTACTGATACAGGTCAAAGTTATGAGGAAGTCTGCTGATGTGAGTCTGCAATGCTCACAGCAATCATTACTTTTGTGTCCCACAATGAGAATGTCATAAATAAATTTCCAAGGACATAACTTCTTTCCAATCACATATTACCTAGAAGAAGCCTCTCTAGACCTCTGATGATTCCTAGCACTCAAAACTGAAGAATGATTCTATTCCAGTTAGGAAGGGCCTTCTCATAAACTGGGAATATGAAGCAGAGATTTATTGAAACCAACCCTGGCTGCCGTTGCAGTGACAGATGTCACAGCTAGACCGCCCTCAAACAATCCTGGAATGACTCTTTGGAATTCCGCACGTGCCAACAATCATTTTCAAACACCACAATTTTTGCCTGTGTTCTCCCCTCTTGTGTTCTGTGTGACCTTCAACAGCTAGTCCTTTCCACTGTACCTCTGATTCTGACTTTCAAAATTGGAAGAACAGTTCATTCCTCTTAGAGAAGTCACTGGGCTTCTGGGGAGATGAGTATCTTCGGGAAAGTTTGTCCGCATGTGGGGGTCTTGACTCTCTTTCTCATGGCCTGGAGGTCCTGGTGTTGTTCAAGTCCAAATGAAAAGTAAAAACAGCCTTCTTTTGTCTTCTTTGCAAAGACTTTGGAGAATGCCTAGCCATTTCCCTTGAGGAAATGCATGGGAGCCAGCTGCTAAGTGCTGGTGTTTGCACGCACCTGTTTGTTTATTTTTTTAAAAATGTAATTGGGAACATGCCTGGGAGCGAGTCTGTTTCTCCAGTGCACTCTAAGCAGACTTAGGCATGCAGAAGACAATCACAGCCTTGGATTGTGCATCTATTGCATTGTATAAAATGATCAGAAAATGCCTGGAATGCAAACTTTACATGGGCAGATGAGACACTAAAATGTAGCTGGGAACATGAATTTGAAAAACAACATAGTAATCATAATGCCTTATCAGGGACTATAAAGCTCTTTATCAGTAGCTTTCAATGTTGGTTGCACTTTAATACCATTTAGGAAACTAAAACACACACACACACCTTTCCGCCTCATCTCAGGGCACCTGCCCCCATGCTCAAATGCTGTGGCCAACTGTCTTTCTTACTGTTAGAGGATCAAAGCTCATTCTTTCTTTAGAGCCTTTGTTCTATCGTATCCCTGCTATAGAAATGCTCTTTACCTAGACCTTGGCGTGGCCAATTCTTATGTGCCATTTAGCTCTCAACTCACATGTCACCTTATTAGAATGAACATAAGCAGAACCTTCTAGAAAGTTGTACAGGTGCACAAGAGAGGTGGCCATAAATTGTGGCCCTACCTTCCCTGACACTCAGCACTCCTTCTGATCATTCTGAGATCTACTTGTTTTATTTTTTCCTCTCCAAGTTTCTGACGGAAACCAATTTATTTATTGGTTTGTTTTTCTTTCTAATCTCCTATAGCTAATATGTAGAGGCCAAGAAAGCAGGGACTTTCTCTGAATTGTTCAGTGATAAATTCCTAGGAGCTAGAAGAGTAACTTGCATATATAGTAGGTGCCCAATTAACATTTGTTAAATGAATGTTCTGTGCATGGTACACAAAGCTGAGAATCTCTTGCCATAATATAAGGTAGTTGGAGTTCATCAAGAAATCTTAATAGCTGAGATAAGATTCTGAGTAGATTTCAAATGAAGAGGATCTTTAACAAGAAATTGGGAGGGTGTTCTTTGTAGGTGGAGCAATATCTTTTAAGAGCTGATTGTGTGAAGAGCAGAGCAAGCTAGTTAGCTTGGCTGGGATGACCAAGCTATGACTATTAAAATTAATACATCCCATGAGATAATAAAATCATCCAAAGTAAAAACAGTATGATGTTTGGAAATAAACCACAATTGGATCTAAAGCAAATATCTCTTAAGTAATATGACCCTAACAGCCATAAACAGTATACAATGTCCCCAATTCTCATAAAAAGTTTGAAAACTATTTCCGATTAATATTCACAGAAAACTGAAAAGCAGCTAATGCCAATGATGATGATAACTATGCCATTTATTCAGAGTTTCCTTTGATGGCATTGGACCAAATATTTATATTCATTACATCATTTTAACCCTCACAGAAAGCTTATGAGGTAACTAATATTCAGTTTACCATCAACAAAAGTGAGACTTAGAAAAGCCAAGCAATTGACTAACATATCATATCAAGTAAGTGGTTGCAGTGAGATTTGGGCCCAGAACTGTGAAACCCAAAGTTGCTGCATTTACCCAAAATGCTATACTGTTTTATTTGGACCCAGTTTTGTCCAGTGTGACTGATGGTTGTCTGTTTTCCATACTAATTGCATCTCATGGAATTAGAATTTTAATTAAAAAAGTACAGAAAATCTTCAAATGAAAATTTCTTGTAAACTTTTCAGCCTAGAATTTGGAGCTAAGAATATGCCTTTACAAAGAACATTATAAATAGTCCTCAGGTCCCCAGGCCACAGAAGCCAAAAATTGTAATATAACTCTGAACATTTTCTTAAACGAGAAAAGGAAGTTACTTTTATTTACATGTCATTTTACATACTATGGTTTATTTTTAATTATAGCAATATAATTAAAAATAGAGAGACAAAATAATTTGCTGTGTTTTAACATACTGTACTAATATTTAAGCAAAATAGGCAAAACAAATGCCTATTCAATTTTCAGTTTATACTTGAATGCTGATACTTGGTAAAGGTTTAATTGAAACAGGGTAAGAAAGATGTCTGGGAGATTTTGTATAGATTCCAAAAGAGATTAGGGGCTCCTTTAAAGAATTTAGGTGGA
The DNA here is from genome assembly GCF_020740605.2 of Lemur catta. Lineage (NCBI taxonomy): Eukaryota > Metazoa > Chordata > Mammalia > Primates > Lemuridae > Lemur > Lemur catta. The sequence goes on along the minus strand of NC_059132.1, from coordinate 17,919,431 downwards.
TTGCAATTGTTTTTTATTACATGTGATTTCATTTAAAACGTTTTTTTTCTCCTCCTTTCTCGTGGCAGTATCATTCGTCTTTAAGCATAATGAAATTAGGAGTGGGATGGTGGCAGTGACTGAACAGGCCATGTGTGTCCAAGCTATACCAAAACGCAAGTGCATTACATATAATATTAAGCATCAGGAATTAAAGAGAAAGGAGAAAGGGTGAACAGAGAGAGATTTTAAGGAAGTAATGTCACTTAGGCTAGGCCCAGTTGACAAGTGGTTCTTGGCCCGGACCACTTGTTTTCCAGAGTCAAGAGATCTGGACAAGGGGCTACAGGCTAGATGGGAACTAGGTGAGGAGAGGACGTCAGCTCCAAGGACTCACCAGGCAAGGCTCATCTGCAAAGCCTAGGTGTTCCTAGCTCAGAGGAGGAGCTGCTTTTTCTTTACTTATAGAGGATTGACACATGATGTAAAAAGGTAATTCTTGTTAAATTCAGGTACCAGTACAAAGAAAGTACCAGTTTCAGATAAACAGCCTCAATTGATATTGAGCGCACAGGTGGGCCTACTTTTCTTTTCTTTCCTTTCCTTTTTTTTTTTAATGATTTATTACTGTCAGAGAAGAATGGTAATAAACCATGCTAGTGTATTTTCTTTAAAAATTCGAGCTACTGCTGGTTTGTTTTTAAAACAAATAGTTAATTCAAAACTAACAGAATTTTCCTTTATAAAAAAAGATGGTAGTTGCTTATTTACTTCATTTCAAAGGTTTTTTTTTTTTAATTCAGTCTCCCTAGCAACAGAGACATCTGTCTCTATTCTCTTAGTCATTAAAGCCAAAGAAAGTAGCTGCTTCAAAAATAATAAAGGCAATTTCTATGAATTGGGTAACTGTTAATTGTTGCCAAGAAATCTTAGTGAGATAATGAGGCATACAGCAATTGACAAAGATCTTTTCATTGATGTATGAGCTTCCAGCTAGCCCATGGTGGTTAACTAATATATACAGTACCATCGATGAGGTATTGTGTGATTTGCTATGTAACACAAATAGAGAAGTGATCTTTACTCTTTTTAATTTCTTTCAGAAATATGCCTTGCTGTGATTTTTCTGATTGCTTAGTAACTAATCATACCTCGGGATTCCAGGGAATATACTTGCCCATTACATTTCATGAAAGTAGAAAGGTTTGAAGCATTCACAATGAAGATCAATGCAACAAATAGTATGGTAGTTGGTGGTGGTGTTCAAACACAATATACTTATTTGTGTTGTAGATTCTGCAAAACATTTGAGTGAAAATACTTAAAATTGCACTAGATTCCAAAATGTATATTGGCATTTGTGCTAAAACTGTTTGCAGGCTCCTTATAATGAAACCCCAATCACCCTCTACAATAGCTTCACTAATAAACACAAAACAGTTTTTCAACGCTTTCTGCTTTCTTAGAAGCCAAGGAAGCAAATTATATTAAGTCAGTATTTTTTATTATTGGCCCTATGTTTGGCACATGCCTGGCTGTATGTGAAACTACTGTTAAATGGGTAATAACAGAAGGAGAAACCAAGCATATAGAAACTGCTCTTTGTGAATTTTTTTTAAATAACAAAATATGGTTCTGATAACCAGATGTGGAATAGCTTATTGCAATATTGTCCCCGTAAGCCTATTTTAGTTTCTTGGGGGTGGGAGAGATTGTTACAAATGGGAAGTGTCAAAAATGCTGAATCTAATTTCAAAATTAGGATGTTTGTAAAATTTACATATGTATGGATAACTATCAAGGACAATACAATGGATACTAAATGGATATCAATTTTAGTAGAGATTTGAATAAGAATTTTGCTTCTATTATAGCATGTTATGATGTACTTGTAGTACAGATAAGAAACAAAGGAACTAAAACATGTTTTTAACCTCTCAGTGACATTTGTTTCCTGTCAAACTGTAGGTATATATAGTTTGGTATATTATACAAGTAATTAAGGCATTGCTGGTTGAGAGTTGGATAAGATTTTGGGATAAAAATGCAGGCATAGTTAAGCAAATCCTTTTAGTTTAAGGATATTTTTATAATTTGTGAAGTATTTTTTCTTTAAAAGTCTTCTAAATACAGATATTTCTAGTAAATGCTTATGAATATAAATGAATAAAAGACATTATCTTTTAAAAATTACAGTTTTCATCTGCATAATTTCACACTGTTAAGGTGACAAACTGTTAATTTCCTTTCAAGATGCTTCTAATATAATGAAAGTAGAAAGAATTTTCCTAACAACCAAGTAGAAATAGACTTGAATAGCTGTTGGTGACTTTTTATCAAAAGTTTAAAAAATGCAGTGTAAAGAAAATCTTGGCACTTGACGTGGCATTTATGACATACTCTGAGGTTCTCAAAGTTACAGTACTGGCTTTGTTGATCAAGTCTTACCATATTGTCTATCAGCATGTCATTTAACAGCAGGTTCTGGTGGCAGACTCGAAATGAATATTTGTCTCAAACAGGGGCCATATACAGGATTCATCTCTTTTTCTAGACGAGAGGCTGGGAAACTAGGGCCCATAAGCCAAATTTGACCCGTCACCTGTTTTTGTCTGGTCTGTGAGTTCAGGATTGCTTTTTATATTTTTATATGGTTGAAAAAAAATCAAAAGAAGAAAAATATTTAGTGACATGTCAAAATTATATAAAATTAAAATTTCAGTGTCCATAAATGAGATTTTATTGAAATACAGCACACCCATTGGTTTACATATGGTCTGTGACTAATGCTACAAGGACAGAGCGGAGTATTTGCGGCAGGGATAGATGGGGCCATGAAGCCTACAATATTCCTTTAATTCATTAGTAATTAATTAAAAATTCATTGCTATCTGGCTCTTTCTAGAAAAGTTTTCTGACACCAGCTCTAGATTTAGGTTATAGTGTTAGTGTGAATTAAAAGAAAATGCAACTCAGATAACAACATATTGTAATGGCTAATACATGTAGCTAACATTCAATGGAAACCTCATGGGCCAGGTATTGTGCTAAGTATTTTAGATGGGTGATCTCCCCAAGTTCCTACAATAGTCCTGTGATGTGTGTACTTTTATTATCCCCATTTAATAGGGCAACAAACTTAAAGTAAAGACTTGACCAAAGCCACACAAATAAGATGTGGTGAAGCTAGGATTTGGAGCTACATTTGTTTGAGGGCAAAATCCATACTTTTAACAACTGCACTAGAGTCACTCCTAAAATTATGAGCCCTTACAGATCAATGGGAAAAAGGCAAACACTTCACTAGGAAAATGAACAAAAGAATAAGAAGACCTTTCCCTATTGAAAAAATACAAATACCTTCTTTCTAACAGAACTGTTAGTTAATTCAAGAGTGAAGATGATAGGAATTATTAATACTAAAGCCCCTTCTGGTTTTTTGACTTGGAATCTTAGATTTGGATTTCTTTTTCCCTCAAACCACAGTTAATATTCCATGGTTTATTGGGGTCTCTGGAGTTTCTGAAATGCAACCAACAAATTGCAGCCCTGACATTTCCACTGGCTAGACTTAATTATGTTAGTTAGAAAGTATGGGAGAATCCTGAATTACTCTAACGGATTTTCTATGAAAGAGGATTCATTGGAGAAAAAAAGTTGTTATAACAAGGAAAAAGAATGTTCCAGGTAGCTCTGGGACACCGTTCTGTGTCATTGGGAAAAATCATTGAACCCAGATTCATTTTTATATACCGGGATTCCACTTATACAAGTGTTTGTGGAGAGGTTCTAAAGATCTTAGGCCCCTTCTTCACTTACCTGTTTTTCTTGGTTCTGTGTTTTGTACCAGGTGGTCTTTGTATGAGCCAGGATTCTAATTTGTAAGCAACCTAAGCAGAAAAGGAATGGATTGGAAGAATGTCAGGTAGCTTCTAGAATCATTAGGAAGCCAGGAAAACAAGGTTGATAAAGGAGACAAGAACAGAAGGAGATTTGGCAACAAAAACCATAGTCTGAGCCCTGCCAAAGGACTGGGCTAGTTGGGACGGTGTATGCCACTAGTATTAAGGTTTCTGAATGCCACTGCCTATATCCGCTTTTGAACTCTCCCTTCACCTTTCTGTCATTTGTAAACATTCACAGCCCTGGATGCAAATAGCCAAGTCCTACACTTTGTGCCTCATCTTACCAGCCAAGTGTGGAAAGGCAGGACTGTGGATTCCTTAGGCTTCCAGAGTGGGAGGAAGAGGATTTGGATAGGTAGACCAAATGTAAGTGAATAAATCACTATATTCTGAGAGGGTTTGGAATGAAAAGACAATTTTCATAGTCCTGTCCTTAGAAAAGACTGATCCGTAGTCATCAATCTTTCACGAGTGATTCTCAAGCATAGATCCAAGGAATTGCTGGCTGACCCAGGGGATGATGAGAAATGTTCCCTGCTATCTTTCTAGGGGTAGACAATGATGATGTCTGAGCTGAGTTTCAAAGGATGAATAAGGATGAACAGGTAATGGGGAGATACTGCATTTCAGTGAGCTTTGGGCACATACCAAGTATTAATACAAAAATAAAAATGCTGCTAATTTGATGGCATATCTAAAGTTTCAAAAATGGTCCCAAGCAGAGACTTCCTATTTTATTTTTATGTATTACAACTTTGTTGAGGTATAATTAACATGTAATAAACTGCATATATTTGAAGCATACAATTTGGTAGGTTTTGACATATGTATGCTCTCATGAAACCATCATCCTGATCAATTCCATCACCTTAAAACTTCTTGTGCCCCCTTGTAATACAAACCTTCCTCCACCCCCATCCCCAGGAAACCACTGTTCTGCTTCCTGTCACTCTATATAAATTTGGATTTTCTAGAATTTTATATGAATGAAATCATTCCATATATTTTTTGAGGAGATTCTGTGAGGAGATTCACCCATATTATTGTGTGAATCAATTTTTTATCTTTTCATTGCTGTTTATAATTCTTACAGAAGAAAAGAAACAGAAAAGTAGGTCACTTGTCATTGTCTAAAATCTATCACTAATTTTTTTCAATATGTTCATGTAGTCCACTGAGAATGAAATACAAAAGTCCTCCAAAATTGATCATTTTGAAATGGTTTCAGTAAGTATTATGCTACTTCTTACCCTGGAGAAGACCTAGGTGAGTTCACTGAAGGTTGATTTTCTTATCCCCTTGAGTCAAGAGCCAAATCTAATTGACAGGCTGGAAAAGTCCTTGCAACCCTCAGTTCCTGTGCTTTAAAACTAGGCGAGTCAGTGCATTTCTCAGGGGCAAATGAATTTCTCTGCAAAATGAAATACTCCTGGAATTTACTGGTGAAGGTATCTTAGATTTAAATTTAAGCATTTTTACAAATTCAAAAAACATTTCATGGGTTTCTATTATGTCCCAGGTAGTGAACTTGGTAGCAGAGATACAGAGATGATGAAGACATGGTCCCTGCCCTTGAGGAATGTCTAGTGCAACAGGGGCACTAAATTATATACATCAATTATGTATATTAATTCACAAAAGAACTATTTGTTGAGCATCTGTGTTATACTAGGTCCTGAGCTGGACTCTGTGGAAATGGCCACCCCTCTCCAATGGCAGCGCTTACCTTCTAGTGGAAGAGATAGATGGTGAGCAGTTAAGCACATAAGTAAGCAGGATTAGCATAGATAATGACAAATGTTATGATAGAAACTAACAGGGTGATGAGAGAGTAATTGAGGGAGGCCATATTGTATAAAGAATCATGGCCAGCTTTGTTGAGGAGCAAGGGAGTTGGGACCAGAACATCCAGGGAAGCGCAGAGAACTGCAGGTTACAAATATGGATGTGGGGCAGGGCTTGCCTGGTCCATGGAACACAGAGGAGGAGGGCTTGGCTGGGAAGAATGACCAGGTTAAGAGGGACTCGAGGGGAAGTAGAGAGCTGGGCCAGGGCAGATCCGGTAAGGCTTTGCCAGCCTTGATCAAGAGTTTGGGGTTTTGATATTATGATGTGTCCCAGGGAATCCCTGGAGTGATTTCAAGAAGAAAGGATCTGAGATTTTGGTTTTTATATTTAAATTTTATTTTTAAAATGAGGACATGTCAACACAATAAAATTAATAAAATTATTACACAGTGGGCACGGTGGCTCATGCTTTGTAGTCCTAGCACTTTGGGAGGCTGAAGCAGGAGGATACTTTTTTCTTGTGATGTAAACATTTAAAATCTCTTAGCAATTTTGAAATGCCCTTCTCTGATTCACTTTTTGAAAGATCACTGTTGAAAAAATTTATAGGGAATTCATCTCCATTTCATTATCCAACTTAACATTCTCATTTACTTCTCTCTGAACCATAACACATTTTTAGAGTCACCTTCCCTTTTATTCTGGCCTTGATTAGCTCCTTACCACACACCTGACCTGATTATTCTCTTTCCAGACTTTCCCAGGTACTTCATTTTCAGAGTCACTTCCTAGTGGGATTTCGGTCTCTCCTGTGTTCTACCTGGCCAAACCCTAAACATCTGACCAGCCTCAGTTGAAGCATATAATTAATACACTCCAGACTGGTCTATGGTCTCTGAACTCCGTCGATATTTCTCAGTTGTTCCCACCTTGAATTTTGATATATACTATCAAGTGAAGAAGTAAAGAGATAATATATGACAGTAATGAGAATGGATATACTAAATGACTTCGAGGAAATAATAATGAGGATAATATAGAGTGGGGAGGCAGGTGCATTCTATCTCAATGTAGCTTTGTTATTTTTAAAGGAAGTCTTATGAGATATGTGTAGACCTGGCCTAAACACATTTCAGCCTTGGTTTGGTTAAACTGCTGAAACTGTTCAGTTTTTCTCGTTATCTTGTGCTGTGAGTCGTTTTTGTCCGTGATCTAGTCAGCCAGTCATGAAGGCTTACACACTCCAGAGAATGCTAGATGCCTTTCTGCCGGGTTCAGACTTCACTGTCTGCTGCCTTGTCATCCATCTAAATGCTAACTAATGCCTTTTATCGAGAGAGTCAAGTGCTCAAGGCGTTGGCTTGTCAATGGTGGAAGTTTGCTTGTGCTAGTCCTGTGGCCTACCGAGGTAATGGATCGGCAGGATTTGCTTGTTTTAAAGATGATTTGATCGAGTGCATTCTGTGTGGGTTGAAGTGTTAAAAATTCAGGATGTTATTTACAAAGAATTGCAGGGAAATCAAGGGCAAATGGGGCCTTGGCCAAGATTTTCTTTTTTATTGATGCTGCCATCACAAATATTTAATTGGCATCAAGGTAAATATTCAAAGTTTAATGTAGCATGCTGTTAACGGATAATGAAGTTGTGCAGTCCTCACTGCCTCACTTTGTTCCTGGAATGTAATTACCAGCATAGGGATAGTCAGAGATGGAAGCAATGTATCATCCCTTGGCACTCACCTACAGGTAGCGAGCACAAAAAACGGTGGTGATTATGATCCATTTTGTGTATTTTAATGCATTAGTTAAAATCAGATGTTTGCATTTCCAGGTGCGTGAGGTCCAGTATCAGTGAATTAGATAGTGCTTTTTGGCAGCAAGACAATGATGTCAAAGATGTATCTATTTACTCGAAAGTAGAGTAAAATTTATTTCTAGTGCAAGTACTATATTTGGCATTTTATGGGCAAAAAGAAAGACCCTTTCTGAAAGTCCCTTTTCTGTAGTATGTGATTTTATTTTTCATATTTCTCAACTAACAGACTTAGAAAAGAGCCTGGCACATGATAAGTGCTCCATAAATGTAGATCATATCACAACTACTCCTATTTCCTTTCTGTTCTCTGTGTATCCTTTTTTTTTTTCTTTGTGCAAGTCATTTCTAACTTTCACTGGTGTTATGGTTGCAATGACAATACTATTACCATGCAATAGTAAATGATGTTACTTCTCATAAACATAATACTGTGCCAAATTTCTTCTCCTAGTTTTTATTATTTTAATCATAGAATTCTATACGAAGCAAATGAATTATGCTGTAATATGCTACCTTTATATGGCCACCATTTGGGAAATGAATATAAAGTTATCTTATGCTATCATTTCTGCACAGTGCATTAATTTTAAAGCACTTAACAAGAATCATGATAAATAACATGTGGAAGTAGATGTATTTGATCTGATGGACTGACCCCTGTGACATTTTAGTGCAAGTCACACAAGTGATGGTTAACAGAAGAGAATGGTTATAATCATATAATCACTTAGTTCTTTGCTTCTTGTTCCTAATTGGATTTTTCCATTTTTGTATTGACAATAGAGAGGAAAGCTACTTTTGAATGGCCAGTGAGTCTTACACCTGTTTTAAGCTTGATATTTCCAAGCAAGCATTTAAATTTGGAATCCAAGTTTGCAACTTTGGGACCTACACCGTGGCAGTATGTGGGGTGTAACCTCTCTTACTCACTCCAGCATTGCCCTCCTATCTCCCAGAGCTTATCATTCCTGTTGTTTCTCCCTGGTTCCTTATTAGAGAAGAGATTAGCAGCTGTTAAATCCATGTTAGAACCCAACTGAGATTTTATTTGATATGAAAACATAAAGCTTGAAAACACACTGAGAAAAAGGAAGCCCCTTAAGGAGGGAAGGGTCAAGCATTTGATTTAAAATGAACAGTAACTAAGACCCAGTTCCTGTGACCTGGGAGGTTATTCTATGAAGAGACAGGAACCGTCACCAACGTGATGCAAATCGCTTGCGAACCACGCTAAGCAGAACTGTTTTCCTTCTGTACCAAGTAGAAGGACCCATCTAGCCACGCTCCCCTCACCCAGTCTCTCCTATTAGCACTGCCTGAGGGCCTTGCTGCAGTGGAGATGAGTAGGCCCACACCAGCCTGCGGGTCAGCAGTTCTGGAGCCAGGGCCCTGCAATCTGCATTTTAACAAGCACCCCAACTGTTACTTCAGATTTTTTTTTTTGAAAGTAAAATTTCTGTGTGGGAGATATCTTTGCCGAAAATGAGTAGTTTTTGATATTATTAATACAAAACTGTTAAGTATATGGGATGTGGAGCCTGCCCGACTGGCTTTGTATCCCCAGCTCCACCACTCACTGGCTGTGTGACCCTGGCTAAGTTACCTGCCTTCTCAGTTTCTTGTCTGTAAAATGGGAGATATGATAGCATCGCTTAGGGCTGTCTCCAGACGTCCGTGAGATCATCCCTGTGAAGCAGCTGACACAGTGTTTGACATATATCGAATATCCCATTAGGTGTAGTTAATGTCCCATTAACTGTAGTTGTCATTGTCCTCATAGTAGTTCTTATCATTTTACTAATAATAGTAATAATTATATCACAGATTACCTGTGACAGACTTGTAGAATAACAATAGCAACAGAGGTTTTCCCAATAGACATTTCTGACCTCTGTAGCTCCCTCTCTCTCAAAAGGAGCTTACAAAAATAAAAGTGAATGGGCCGGGCACGGTGGCTCACGCCTGTAATCCTAGCACTCTGGGAGGCCGAGGCGGGTGGATTGCTTGAGCTCAGGAGTTCGAGACCAGCCTGAGCAAGAGCAAGACCCCGTCTCTACTAAAAAAAAAATAGAAAGAAATTATCTGGCCAACTAAAATATATATATAGAAAAAATTACCCGGGCATGGTGGCGCATGCCTGTAGTCCCAGCTACTCGGGAGGCTGAGGCAGGAGGATCGCTTAAGCCCAGGAGTCTGAGGTTGCTGTGAGCTAGGCTGACGCCATGGCACTCACTCTAGCCCGGGCAACAAAGCGAGACGCTGTCTCAAAAAAAAAATAAATAAATAAAAATAAAAAATAAATAAAAGTGAATATGTTGACCCCTTGGGTTTTCTGGACTGGGATGCTCTGGGCTCCAGGCAAAGGGACCCTGTGGAAGGCTGTCCACCTCGATGTTGGAATGGCCTCTGAAATGAGCAGCCTGGACTGTCTCTGAGTGAGCCTCACGGTGCTGTTTGTGGGCTGAAGCCTTTTGAGATTTTTTTGACACTTCTTCACCCCCTAATGCCTTCACTTTGGTGAATGGCAGTGGTTAAAACCCATGAGCAGCCTTTACCCTCCACCTGTAGGCCGAAGGCCATTCAGTTCTAGCAGTTTAAAACACACCCTTCAATTTGGCTGTGTAAAGATGGCCTTGTGCTTTCATGGTGTACGTTTTCAGCCCAGTTCTCACACTCTGGGTTTTTGGCGACTAGAGGGCTTTCATTACAGCTATTACACAGCCTGGGTGAATGACAGTGTTTTTCCTCTGGTCAGCTAGCAGAAACTTGAAAGGGGGGTGACACAGATGGAGACGGTGTGTGCATGACTCCTGCAGTTTGGATGCCAGTGGCACCTGGGCAATGGGAGGAGATGGTGTTCATTCTCTTTTCTGGTCCCAGAAGACCTGCAGTTATCACCAGGAACACACTGGCCGCTGTGTCTCTGGTCACCACACATTAGCTGTGACTGCCTCGGAAGCCACCCCTTCCCTCCCTCCGCGTTGATCTCATTGCTGCCAGACCACTTTCATTTTTCTTGAGGCCACATTTGAGAAGATGGAGAAGGTCCTCCAAATTGTGTTTGATAAATGCATTGAAGACCCTGCTCTTTTTGTTTTCAGAGCTGAGCATTTCTCCCTTCTTCCGTCTTTCTTTCTCTTCACCTCGTTTGGTCCTGCTTCCTTATTATAAAATACCTGGTGCCTGAGAAGCAACGTCTCAGGTTTTAGGTTTTTTTATTTATTGATTGATTTTTGTAACAAAGTGAGTTTTTCTTTAAAATTATAAAATGCTTCCCTTGTGTATCTGTTACAAGCAGCAATCCAGAGAATTAATTCAGGCTATTTTCAGACCTATTTCAGACATTTTGATGACTCAGAATCTGAATCAGAGCAAATAGAACACGATCTAAATACTACAAGGTGACACAAATTCAACACGAGTAGGAGAGGATTAAAAAGGCAGTAATTGCAGTTATTCATCTTTAATTAGTTTATATTGAGAGAAGTAATGCTGCAATTCTGGAGATACATGTTTAGGTGTCACTTACATCATTTTTCAAATATATCGTCCTAGGAATATAAAAATAACCAAAATTTATGAAACCTGTAACCAAAATACAAAGGTTCTCTCTCCTTGCTTGAAGTTTTGAATGTTCCTGCTTTACAGTTGCTGAATCCAAGATTTATGTTATAATTCCCACAATAATCAGTGCTGTCATAAATGAGCTACCGTAATTCCAGCTATTTTTTTTTTTTTTTGGCACTGTTTGGTTTATGGGAGAAAGAGTATATGGTAATTCCTATCCTCAAGAAGCCTCTAGTTCAGAGGAAACTGATATGAAATTGTTTATTTATTTATTCAGTAATTATTATGGAACATCACCTATATTCCAGTTAGGCTTCTACCATTATTTACATGTTTATCAAACTGAGTCTTGGAGAAATTAAGAATGTTACACAGTATCACCTGTAGGGGGATTGTATTTTCCAAAGATAACGACAATAGTATCTTCTATCTTACATGCTCTTCTTCAATATAATTGTGCCAGTCTCCCATCAAGAGGTGGAGTCTATGTCCTATCCTCTTGCTCTGTGCTGCTTTTAGTGCCTCACAGGTAACCAGTAGAAGGCAGTGCAAGTGACACTGTGTGACTTCTGAAGCTAGGTCAGAAAACGTCCAGCAGCTTCCACTCCCTCTTAGGAACACCGGCTTGGAGCCCAGCTGCCATGCGGTGAGACCCCAGGCCACATGAAGATGCCATGTGTAGGTGCTCTGATTCCAACCTTTGAGTCGTTGCCACCCAAGTGTCAGTTATGAGTGAAGATGATTCCAGACTCCAGACTTATTAGTCTTCCCAGATGAGTCTTTTGACATTGTAGAACAGAGACAATCTATCACCCTATACCCAGTCCAAAATCTTGGCTTGCAGAATATGATGTTACCACTAAAGCTGATATTTATAACACACACACACATATATACATATACACACATATATACATATGTATATATACACTTATATGCATATGTATATGTGTGTATATGTGTATATACATTTATATATATACACACATATATATAATATTCAGTCTTGCCATAGCTGATGATAAAATGTTGAGCAAAACAGATATCAATAAGAGATGATACTATTAATAATATGTCTGATAATCAGCTAATAAAAGTTTTCTTTTATTGGTTGCTTTGTGCCAGGTTTTGTGACCTAATGCTTATATAATCCTCACAAGGACCGTGAGTTGGCCATTGCTGCTCTTCCCATTTGGTGGATGAGGGAACTAAGGCACAGGGATGAAATAGGAAGTGAGGGAGCAGGATGTAGAGCCTCTGTCCTTAACTACTTGGATGGAGGCTGTGTCTAAGGGCTGAATATTAATATGTGCAGTCTGGCACTGGTGCACGAGTTCAGAGACTATGTCACTCTGAGGTAGGGTGATTTTAGACTTCATAAGGTTTTGTGAGGAGATAAAGTTTATACTGAACTCGGCCATGTGTGTAAGATTTAGATAAGCAGAGCACAGGAGGAGGAGAAGGTATTGAATGTGGAAGTAACCATGGGAACAAAATTAGAAGTATGAAACGAATTAATGAGCGCATGGATGGAGAACAAACTAGTAAAAAGAGATTAGGGAGGGGTATGAGAGGGTGCTGGGTGGGTTCCTTTAGGAATATAAAGCTCTGGAGCATTTGACCTGTGAGGAGCATGTCTAGGCTAATAGTTCAGTGGAATGTTACTCCAGCAATAGTATGGAGACTAGGAAGCCTGAAGGTGGTTCATCTGAAAGAAAAATAAAAGCTGAGATGCTGTTTAATTATTAATAGCCAATAGATAAATTGGCAGGTGGCAATGGTAACAAAGAGTAAAGGCAAATTTAAAGAAATTTCAAAGAAATAAATGACAAAGCTTAATGACAGATAGAACGTAAAGGTTGAAAGAATAGGAAGTGGTGAAAGTGGTTTCCAGCCAATGAAATTGGAAGTGTGGTAGAAAAATTCTCTACATCGAAATCGGTACTGCAAAAAGTTGACCATTCTTACACAATCATAGTTCTTTATAATTATATTTCCTTAGATCTGTAAGGTTCTTCACTTTTCTATAGATAACATACAGTTGTTATATTCGATGCCCACTACAAGACTGTGAGTTAGCTGTGCAGGACAGGTAGCAGCTGTCTTATGTATGGATAATGTAGCTGAGTATCATAGGAGTCTAATGCCTTGTTCAAGATCCCATGGCAGATACGAGCGCCTTCTGGACCCAGGTCTTTTGTTGCACAGTCCACTGCTATTTCTATGTATACAGCTGACTATTTGAATAGATTTTGGACTTGGATAGGAAGTTTGTTCTGTTCTGAGAACCTGAGAAGCACGGATATTTGTTAGTACCCTGTACATTTAGAATATTTTGTAGTATTTGACTCTGAGGACTAACCTTACCTTAGTGGGTAAATGAAAGCATGAATAAGGTTTAAGGTGGTTTCTTGAACTTATTCTGTCTACAGAAAGAGTTTAGGGGCTTTGAAGGCTGTGACAACTTACAAAACACTTAACAGCTTTCCCCCACCCCAACAGTGTTAATCCCCCAGCCTTTGTACTGTGTATGGACCCAGTACAAACTGTATTCTGGCCTGGATCACCGTGTATTGTAATTATTTCTTTTCATACCTACTCTGCTAACTAGATTGTAAGCCCCTTGAAGGCAGAAACCATGACTGTCAGTCTCTGAATTCCTTGAAATTTTTACAGTGCTTGCCACATGGTGGGTATGCGTTAAATAATTGCTGATATGAAAAAAGGCAACAAGTTTTGGCAGTAAAAGGTTTTTGGCTGGGAAATGTCATTACCACAGTGCCACAAATGAGAATTTGTTAAGCACTTGTTTCCACAAAGCGTGTGCTGAATGCTCCTGAGAACAAATTACACAGATCTGCTTCTTGACCTCTAAGAACTTATTCATAATTTAATACATATATCAGGAATGAGGGCAAATATGGAAAGGACACACAATAATTGAATTACCAACATTAAACAGATATACAAATAGGTTAGATTAAATATTTACTTTGTATGTGCATTACCTTGTAAAGGGTAATTGCATTTTAGTGGCTGGTGAGTGTATGGGAACCATTTGAGTTTTATGTTTAGACAATAGGATCCTATCATAATGATTACAATGTAAACTGAATTTTGATGTTTTTATGCATGAAGATGGACATTAATATTCCCTATGAGGTTAATTTACATTATAGTGAAAGAAGAAGTCATATACCTTGGCTAGAATCCAAATCTAGACACCTCAGGCCAAATTACAGCAAATGGAGTTTAGCTGTAGAACTCCACCATTTAAAAAAATATGGAATCCAGAAAATATGTGTTTTTCATCAAAAGCAGGAAATAGGGTATTTGACAACATGCATTTGTCTACTGAATGTGATGGAATATGTGATGAAATATGTTTTGTCAATAAAATAAATTGCCAAACAAAATGTAATCCTTTCTGCAAATGCATTTAGTCTCCAGAATGAAATAAGCTACTTCCACAAAGCACATTTTTCCTTTGAATTATTTTAGATTTGCTATCAAAAACAATGGAGAAAATGTGTTTTGTCAGACACTGTATTTCAAGGTATATGGATAAAATGTATCTAATCAGAAAAAAAAAGTAGGTTCAGTTGTGGAGGGTCACTAAATGTTTGTAGCATATTGATGTATTTTAAATGAGTCTATAATTTTTGGCTTAAGAGGCTAAATTTTCAGTCTCAGTGTTGGTTGTATTCTTGAAAACATTCAAGTGATACCCTGGCTGGTTTGGGGATATTCATAGCACTTTTATTATACTATGTCATCACCACATCACTGAAAGAGTTAATCACACACCTAATTAGGTTCTTTTCTTTATTCTGCTTCTGCTGTGTGAATTGGTCCTTTGTCCCAAGGCTCCCAAGGAATTTTAACCTACATAATTAATTAATTGATACAGTTTAACCCTTCAAATGTGACTCTAACACCATATCTAGATTAACATAATTTTAGATCTCTAGTGAACAGCCTATAGTGCTATACAGTGGACAAATTGAAGTTAAGTATTTAAGTGTTATTAAGATAAAATATAATTTTAAAAAAGTGATCAAAGGAAGTAATATGTGGGAAAGCAGCTTTGAGAAGAGTGAAATATTATAATAAAAATAAGAAATTATGTGAATGGGAAGTTTTTTTTTCTTTTTCTCTCTTTTTTTTTTTTAAATAAGAACACACTTTCTTACTCATGGTGTAGTATCTCTTTAATATTTAAGGCTTGAATGAGATAATGTCTATAAAGCTCTTGGCTCTGTGCCTGGCAATATTTCTATATTGATTTATGGTTTTCCAGTATTAAATAAACATTGTTCCAATTGGTTCTCAAACTGTTCTCTTTTCAGGACAGGAATCATTTATTACCATTTTATGGAAGAGTAAACTGAGGTTCAGAGAGTCATATAGTGATGGATCCCAAAGGTGGGACCAATCTCTACCACTGAGTGAGAGGGACTATCTGTCTAGGGAGCACATGATATTTTAACTATATCCTGAAGAATAAAGAGAAAATCAAAAGGCAAGAACTGTGTGGGAATGTTGAGTGTAGATGACATGTAGAGTGTATTGCTGATAACCTATATTGCAGGAGGAGGGCCATAGCTTATTGGGAAATGAAGCTAGGAAGGTAATTTGGAGTCATAAAGTTTCTTATGGACCTTAATGCTAGAGGTACTGGGGAGCTACTGGAAATGTTTTAAGCGGGTGACTGACATGACTTAACTTACGTTTTTGAACACTAGCTTTGGTGGTAGTGTGAAAGGGAACTAGAGCTGGGGACAGACCCTGGGCAGGGTGCATGTGGGTGTATCACTGCTGTCCTCCAGGTGAAAATAGCCTGAGCTGATGCTCTGGCAGTAGAGGTGAAGAAGGTGGGGATGGGATTCAAAAGATATTTCTCAGCTTGGATCAGGTGGCAGTCATCTATGTTGGACAAGGGCATGAGAGAAATTGGCAATAATTGCAAAGTTGCATAGGAGATAGTGTTGAGATATAGATTTTAAAATGAAAGAAAGGAAAGAAGGGAGGGAGGGAGGGAAGAAGGAAGGAAGAAGCTGCTATAGGCAAAACAGATATATTTGGTTTTGAAGATAAGGAATGTGAGACTGCAGGATTAATAAGCAGGTATATTGTAAAGGTGGATCCTGAGTCCACCTTAGGACTTGTAGAGACGCTACAATAAAGAATCAAGATTTGGAGGGGTATTATTTTATTTGTTTTTGTGATTTTCATGATATATATTATAAATAAAATGACTTTATAAGAATTTTAATTAATCTTCAAAATGATGTATTGGAATGAAATTTGGCAAATAACATGGCTTAATTTGGGTGTTCCTCATATTTTTACTGAGTAATAATTATTGAGAGTGTTCCTGTCTCTGGGGTTAAGGTTAACATGAATTATCTCAGTTAAATCAAAAAACTTGGAGAGACCAAGAGGAATAGATATTATCATTCATATTTTCCAGTGAGAAAACTAAGGCTTAGAGAAATGAAATTAATTGTCCCATGTAGAACAAGACTTCAAATACTTGTATCTCTAAAGTCTGTACTCTTAAACCGTAACCATACAAAAATTGTTCAAATCTGATTCATCCACAGGGCATCCCATTCACAATAGCAACTTCCATAGGGCTTTCATGGATAGCCTAACCTCTTCTTTAGTGTGAAGTTGTTCAAAAGTACCCAGCAGAGGACTGGGCCCACAGAAGACAGCCAGTGGACATTTATTTCTGTCCTTTTTTCACCCTTATCGTTCTTTCTCTCTTAACTCTTCTTGCACCCCTTCTGGATATCATGTAAGACCCCTCATTCTCTCTGGTTTTATTGTAGAGATCAATACCCATTATTTCTCTCCTACTTGATTGGAGGTATTTTGAATGCAAGGGATTATCTCTGTCTTTTCCACAACAGGCAGCACAGGGGTATACACTGTGCTAAATGCTGTACTTGCATTGCCTCATTTATAATTCAATGAGGTTATACTGTAATTATCCCCATTGGTAGAAGGAAAGTCTGTAACTCCACCAGTAATTTGTCCAATGATTTGCAGAGTTAAGTTAGAGATGAGGATCTGAGCCCTTGTCTAGAACAAGAAGAATGGTAGGTGCTTAAGCTTTGCACAGGTGAGCTTCATCCTTGCAGGAACAAATGAACAAAAGCACTATTTCCATAGGCAAGACTTCTGGGGCATGGGCATAACTCTATGATACTGTAGGCCTTTTAAAATCAGTGCTCATGATAATGGGATTCTTCCTAATATGACTCCTTTCAGAGAAGGATTGAATAAAGGAATTCCATAACTCAAAAAAATTTAAAGTCAGTCTTTTGGAGTATCTGAAAAGCACACACTCTTTAATCTCACCAATCCAAATAATGAACAGGGGAGTCCACAACAGAATTACAAGATTGTTCCAAAGCTTAGTAGCTAATTTGATTTTGTACGGAAGGGTTTTAAAGAATTTTTAATGAAAAGGCAATTAACGTTGAAACCTTCATTAACAGATAGTTAAGAGGGAAAACTGGACTTCTTGCTGAGTTTTTGACTTTTTAACTAATTGCAAAACTTTATGGTATTTTTACTGTATATTAGAAAATGGTAAGGCACTATCTGCTTAATACAGCTAGACCTTATGGGCAAATAGAACACTTTTAAAGGCTTTTAATTTTTTTTTTTTTAAGTAAAGAGGACAGAACCCCAAAGAACTAATTATAACTAAACAGCTCTCATTTGATAAAATGGATACAGCGTAATGCAGTGTTCACCAAGAAACAGTAATTTTGACTTAGCTTAAAAGATTCTTGAAACTATTATTTGTTTCTCTGTATTAGCTTTTCCTTGACCAAGTTTGCACACAGGAGAAAGCTGACATTTTATAAGAAAACTGAAGAGCAGTCCTGAGCATTGTACAGAAATATAGCATTGCTTATGAAAGTTGGTTTACCCAAATTCAAATCCTATAAACCTGTTAAACACAGCTCATTTCTCATGTTAATCCTAATGATAAAAGGGAACCATCCATTCTTTGGTTTTTTAATGTTAATTTTGGTACCAGAATTTCTCAAATTTTGTCCTAGAAACTGGTAACTATTATGTTTCCTATCCCTACCACATGTGCTGTCCTTAGGGCTTTAGAGTAATGGAAATGAAGATAGAAATCTTTGGCTGGAGAAATATTAGAGAATTTTATTGGCCATATGGTATAACCTCATGCCATGAAATTAGCAAAAGTCTTACTTTCTTGCCTTTCAGAGTGGCTTACATAAAGAATTTTATAAGTTCCAAATGAGAATACCTTCCTAAGTTGTCCCCAGCCAATTTCTTTTGCCTTTACCAGAATTCCTAACCAGGCATCTGGCAAGGCAGGGTATAGGGGAGAGGAGGCTGAGGGATCCCAACAGAGAAGTGGTTTTTTTGATTCCATCTTTGCCCTTTGGCTAGTCATTTTATATGTCAAATTGTCCACCTTGGAATCTGGTGATAAATCTTAAACATCTTAAATTTTAGATTGGATATATCAGAAAAGATAAAACAGTTTTTCTTTACCTTTTTCATCTCTGACCTTGTTTATTGGAGGATGACAAGGCTGGAGTCATGTTCCTTTAACAAAAATAGTCTAATTCTATTTGTTAGAAATAAAGAGAACAGAGAAGACACATAAGTAGGTCTCTTATTATTCAAAGCAATTGCATATTGAGAGGATTCATCCCCGTCAATGAAGAACCAAAGTTTTAAACGTCCCTCCTCATTCTGAGTTCTCTGTTCATTCTAGAAGTCATTAGATTGAATTATATTATGACCCAATGTACATATCTTAGGCATTCAACATACATATCCTAGACTATAGGGTGAATTTATTGAGCAGTATTAAGTGCATCAGAACAAAAATATTTCCAGAATAAGTTGGAAGAAGAACTGGACTCCCATTTTTGCCACTCACCAGCTTTATTACCTCAAACATTTCTTAATTTTGTTCTTTCATTTGGGACTTTCACTGTTTTAAATCTCAGTTCATGTGAGCTAAAACTATACTGTTTTATTTGATTATAATCAAAACAATTTTGGAGGCTCAGAAAAACACAAGGAACATCTACATAATGGGACATTTGCGTCTGGCTATTTCTCATGCACTTATTTTCTTGTATTTCAGAATTTGTACCTCCGTACATTGTTAGAAAAAGAGAGAACTATGGTAGCAAATGCATTCTTTCCTTTGATTGGTTTTTTTGCCCAAGCATAGATTCTTCTCAGTTCTCTCTTTCTTTTCTCCCTCTCTCACTCTCTCTCTTTCAAAATGAGAACTTCTTTAATGGGCTTCTCTTTGGGAAAGATGTGAAGAAATAAAGAATGTTGACTAATAAAAATTATTGAACTTACATTTTCATAGAATGTTTTAAATACATTATATTATTTTAAATACATTTGAAGGAATGGTTCTGCAAACATCCCCTTTATATTTTGTTTTATTTTGGAATATGTACATGGTTTCCATTCATGAATGAAATCAATAATCGGTGTGTTGTAGTTCTTTAATAACTCAGAAGACCAAAATATTACACATTGGACCTTGAGCAAGGTTTTAATGATGCCAGTTTTAACTACTGATGCATATAAGTAGTTGAGTTTTAATCTTTACCAGAGATAACCAACCCTTTTGTTCACTGACATAGTTGTTATTATTATGAGAAAAATCTGGTATATTCGTTAAACTATGAAGAGCAAAAAGAAAATAAACTGATGTCCTATGGTGTCAGCTCAATCCAAAGATCTGTGTTGCATGTAAGAAGAGCCAGTTGAACTAGGAAATTCAACAGGATTCACAGCCATTCTCTGTGAGTAAGGGATTACCCAAGTCCCTTCTGTACACTCAGTTTTGTCATGTATGGAATGTTTAGTATTCACATTTATTGTTGTTTTTATTAAAATGTATATCCAGTCTATACTCCAAACAACAAATGCAAAGTTTGATACTTTAGCTCTGTTCCTTTCTTCACTTAAGTCACAGAAATCATAAAACACAGACCTTTTAAGTGAACCTTTA
This sequence comes from Lemur catta, assembly GCF_020740605.2. Taxonomy (NCBI): domain Eukaryota; kingdom Metazoa; phylum Chordata; class Mammalia; order Primates; family Lemuridae; genus Lemur; species Lemur catta. The sequence goes on along the minus strand of NC_059132.1, from coordinate 17,899,330 downwards.
TGTTCAGATATAATCTGTTTACAGCAGATGAGGTATGATAATTTTATGAGACTATTTTGCACACTAGTACAATAAAATTATTGAATTAACCTGTCTGCACCATGTCCTTTATTATTATTTTTATCCCCTTTTATTATGCCTCATCCAAATTACTAATACAGGCAATGTGTTCCCTTATTTCTGCATTAGACTTATTAATTTGTTCACTTGGCCATATGTGTACATGCCTTGACATGAACTGGATATCAATTCCCTTGTCACTTTTTCTTTATTCTGCCATATTGTGACTTGACACCAAAATACACACTGCAAAATGCATGTTACGCTGGAACATTAAAATGATTGACAGTGAACTTGCAGGGCAAGGAGGAGGCTAATCCATATATGACACACAGAAGCTGTTTTCCTGGCAACAACTTCATCATTGTTCCTAAACATGAGAGATGAGCCTATGTGCCTAAAAAATCATTCAGGTAAACAGGAAAGAATTTTGTTTGGCAGGGCATAAATACCATAGTCTTTCTCCTTTTCACTCACTGTGGTAAATGGAAGTAGGTTCTTCCCACTGAGATTAATAGCTGTTTTAACTCAATAAAGGATGTGTAAATTTTTGGCTATTTACTATTGAGTCATATTCAGTCCTTTTGTATGTATGTAATAACATCTCAGAGTAATTGAAATATAAGTCAAGCCCGTGGGGAAAAAAATGTTCATGTATATGTGGAATGTAGGCTAGATACATAGTCACCTTTTGGGGCTAATAAATTGTTTTGAGAACAAGTTGAAATCTGATGATAGCCTGTATCAAATTTTTAGGTGCAGTATCTCATAATATTCGATATTTCACATTACATGGACGAAAAAGAAAATAGGAGACTAAGTTGGATCAAAAAATCATATGAGGCCTAAGAAAAGACTGTTCCCAGATGGAATTCACTGAAGATTCTGTTTCTTTGCATTTTCATTATAATTAATTCTTTAATATTGCCAGTTGAATCTCACGAATTGAAAATGTTCCAATCCATACAATCTGGCATCATGCTGCTCTTCTGAAATTCCAGGGAGCTTTCCTAAGGGAAGATTGGAAAATTCACAGTATGAATGGAGCAATTAGAGTAGAGGTGTGGCATCGAGAGATGTGGGCCAAGTAGATATAACATCATGACAACGGCCTCTTTCCAAATGCAACACAGTCAAATTAGCACATCATAATAAGGGTAGAAGAGAGAGAGAGATCCTGCTCTTTGGAAAACAGTGTGTATACATCTAAATTCCATCATCTCCAAACCATATTTTAAAAGAGGTGTATAGATAGGAGAGTTGGAAGCAGCATTAGAGGAGTTGAGAAAAAAAATGCATGGTTTCAGGTAAGGGTGTGTAGGTGTCAAGGACAGTGGGAAACACAGAAGAGACAGGGACCCAAAAGGTTTGGTGAGGATGGAGAATTGCCAAAGAGAGGAATTCAATGGTAGAATCCTGCTGCCTTGGAGAAAAGTTATTAGAGTGGCAAACGGGCTCACATATGAAGGCAGTGGCAGAACCAGGGTCCCCTGTTTCATATATGTCTCTAGGATTGCCCTGAAGGCTTAAAGTATTCATTCGTTTAAGAAGTTAAACACATAGGAAGTGTCAACCTCCTTGAACCTTATGTAAAATTCATGTAACCTTTTATTTTACCTTATGATATTTTAATTGTAAAAGCAATACATATGCGCAGAAAATTTATAAAACCAAAGGGGGTACTTCTCCTCTCCACACCCAAAGATAACCAGGGTTAACTGCCTTATCTTTGGTCCTACAAGACCAGGAATGAGTTCAAAGATGGTGGGAATAAAACTCATAGACAACTGTCAGTTTTATTCACAAGCTTTAACAGACATGAATAAGGCTGTAAAAATCAGCATTTGCATGGGATACATTTGGACAAGCTTGGTGTCCACATTGTGCTTCTCATGGGGATGTGGCCTAAGGAGGAATGCTGATCCCCAGCCTTCCTTAGGCCCAAACAAAGGAACATTATCCTCCCCTCCCTGGAACCAACCTCCAAAAGAGCCACCTTAGTTCCCAGGAAGACCATTTTTGGGTTTTGTTTTCTGTCAAACTTTTTTTTTGTTTCTCTCTCTCTGTCCTTCCATATTGACAGAATTGAGTTGATACTGCATATACAGCAGGACTCTGCCTTTTTCATTTGGTAACATTTTTGAGTATTTCTCAGAGAGGTACATAGTCTTTAAAACATGGCTGTATAATACTGTTTAATTTTACTGAGGGAATGGTGGATCTAGTCAGATTTTGATTTATTTGTGGAAAATGAAAAGGAGTTAATTCAGCAAATTCTCTGGATTAAAAACTCACTTGCTGGGTTGTGAGAGCTAAATTTACTGAACTTTCACTTGTATTATCGGGAAAATAGTCACTACTATCTGCTAGAGGAGATATCAGTTAAAATGAACTGTGAGAGTTTATCTCTACAAGAAGGAAAAATTATTCACAGGTTATATCCACATAAGGTGTAATTCTTCATGAAGAAAATTACACATCTAAATCATTCTTTTATTCTTACTTTTTGCTTTTTTTTAATTAAAACTTTATTTGCTTTCTTTCATTCTTTTTTTAACTTTACCTTGTCTCTTTTCTTGTGAACCCTCAACAGCATCTGTATTGTGTACCGAGTAAGTCATGTTAATGGATTCCATAGATAATTTCCAAAGGTTGAAAAGGCCTTTGACTTCAGAGAAATTGAAGCAATTTTGAAAGAAGCCAAAGAGGTGTATATTATTATAGAACCCTCCACATACACATGAATAGTGGAGTGACATTTGAATTTGACAGAGAGAGTGAAAAGATCAAGTTGAAATGTGGTGCTGGAGAAGGGAATGCCTCCTTATCCGTGCCTTCTCTGTTTGCTGAGAGAAGATATTCTGAAACTCTGAATGAGAAGCAAAGGGCATTAGCATCAAGTGAGAGTACAAGAGTCAACTCGGATTTGCAAATAGCAAAGTCATCTCTCGGCTAAACTCCAGGAAGACCTTGAAGCTGAGATCCAAGATCATACGCTCAAAAATAAGAAACTTTTTTGTTAAAGAAGAGTGTGTAGGTGACCAAAGTTGAATTTGCACAATAAAGGAAAGATCACAGGAAGGAGACTCCGAGGAAGTTAGGCTACCTGGGCTGGTGGTGGGAGTCTAATTCAAGAGGCTGGGCTAGTCTCTGAGTCTATAAAATGATTTCTGAGAGAGGAACAACTTCCACTTCAGCTTAAAAAAAAAAGAAAAAAAATTCTGAGGGCACTTACATTGACATTTTATCTCCTTTAAAAGGTTGGCTCCTCACTGCAGTTATGAGCATTTATTCTTTATAATTTATACTAAGGGCTACATTTTTCCCTAAGTTTTCTTCTTAAAATCTAAGGCAACCATGGTCCCTGAAAGCCCCATCATTTATTCTTAGCTAAACACCAAGATTCATATTGTTGGTTCAAATATCACTAAACTTGACTCATTTGGAATAAAAAAATAATTCAGTTAGGGAACTACTCATTAAAATTCACTTCCTCAAAAACTACGGTCAGTAGTTAGTTGGTTATAAATAGTATTCCTGCCTCTGTATTGTTTGATTCTGTTACAATAAGAACACGTCCATGTATTATTTGGGAATCTAAAAATAAGTTTAAAAATAGAAAATAAATTATAGTGTAAGAAAAAATAGCATAAACAATGTTGAAAGAAAGAATTTTAATTGGGAAATGAATTTAAATAGGCTTTGCTAGTAATGTTTACCTTTAATATACATAAAGTTGGTTAGGGCAACATAGAGTAGCGGTTTAGAGAACTTGGATCCACAGTAACAGACCACCCAGGTTTAAAGCCTAGGTTTGCCAAGAAATGACTGTGAGATCTTGGGATTGGAATAATAATACATGCACACTTAATAGGGGTGATGAGAGAATTAAATGAGATCCTTATAATAAGCACACTGCCTGGCATATGGTAAGCACTCTGAGAATGCTTATTATTATTTCCTGCCTCGGGCAGGAAAGGCCTAGGTTAGTTCAAACCCTTTGAGATGTAAATGCCAAGATGGTACTATACACACAAGAGATTTAGGGAGGGGAAATGCCTTTGAAGGATAAACAGATGAAAGCAGGAGTAGCAAGGGAAGCTTTCAGACCATAATGTAGGTCTGTCACCTGTGACAGAAGGAGAGGAAGGAAGACAGATTAAGTAGGAAGTCTCAGACTGTAGCACAGTTCCAAGAACGTTTGGGCCAGGCTGTTGCAGGGTCCTCCAGCCAAAGTTATCTGTTGGAGAAATCCCACGTCCCACAGGAAGAGGCTTGCATAATCGTTGGCTGGGAACATTCCAGGAGAAGCAAGGATTCTGTGTGAATGTATTAGGTCCAGAGAGACAGCAGCTAGGATATTGCACCCTGCAGTGGGAGACGTGAGTGGGGCATTTCTGTGACTGCCATGGGACCATTACTTGAGCTGGTGCTTTGGTGCAATTGCTATAAGTCATTTGCATAGATTCATTAAAGTAGTCCTTCACTCCAACCTTTGGGTAGCTTGGCCCAAGGTATCCTATCTCTGAACCTCAATTTCCTCACTTATAATGTGAGTTAAAAAAATAAGCATTGCACACTTATTTTGGTACTGATGTAAAGATTTAGTGAAAAGTATGCTTTGGGAATGTGAAATAGCACAAACCTGTTTCCTTCAGATATTTTATAATTCAAAAATTTCTTTCCACTCACCTGGCCTTTCAATTAGCCTGACTTTATAAGACTTTACTGTATTGTAATTAATTTCACAACATGTGTCTGTGAAAACAAATGCTCAGGCTATCTTGTCTTTGAAATTACTAAGAATTTAAAGTTTGCCACCAGAATGTTTTCTGTGATCAACCGGTGTAAGTATGCATGGTGGTGAATCAGTTTCCCTTATTCCATATGCAATTCATGGTACCTGAAGAATTTAACCCACTGAATCCAAAAATTTATTTTAAAGATATTGTGGATTGGAACTCAGGAACACTGCTAAGGGCTGTGTCAGTTCTTCATGGCAGTATCTTTGAAAAATGATCAGAACATTGAAAACTCTTAATACATATCTGTTAAATGATTCACTGAATCAGTTAACTTCTTGCCCTTTTTAGGCTTATCTCCATGATCTTTCTTCATAGGGGTTAAGAAGCCTAAACTTAAAAACATAGAGGGAAACATAAGAAAAGCACAAATCCCTGATGCTTGTGGAAATTAGAAAGGAGTGGACCTGGTGTTTGGATCATACCTCTTAGGATCACAGAGATGACAGACTCTTTACAGGGCACCATTTGCTTATTGTAAAGCAGGTTTTCTCAACATCAACGTTATTACCAATTTGGGCCAGATAATTCTTTGTTGTTGGGGTGCCTGTCCCAGGGCTTGTAGAATGTTTGGCAGCATCCTTGGCCTCTACCCACTTGATGCTCGTAGCAGCCCCCATGCCACTCCCTGACTCATTTGTGAAAATGTGTCCAAAATTTCCAAATGTCCCCATGGGAACAAAATCACCCCCGATTGCGAGCATTGTTTTAGAGGTTAGGCAACTAAGGAAGCCTCAAGAAGTTAAATGAGTCACCCAAACCCTTGGCAAAATTAGCATCACAACTCTAATCCCAGTGTCCATTTAGTTTTCTTTTTACTAACCAACTCTGCTTCTTTGATTTAAAAATATATTTTCTTTTATATGATTAAATGTGCCTCTAGTACAGTTGCTATTATTTTATCATGACTATTCATATTTATTCATAGCATTGTTCTAGTTTGTAAACTATTTGAAATTATATACATTTTTTTTGCATGGAAACCACAGCCTGATATTCCTTTTTATATTGGATTTAAAATGAAGTTCTACTTGGAGGTGAAAGAGGCATGTTTTGAAGCCCAAAACTGACAGAGGAGAGAGAGAGTTCAACAATCTTTCTCTTAGAAACTGACTTAGAGATGTATTATGCTTTCTTTACCCAGCTTGCACTGAAATAGAAAAATATATCTGTACACAAAGATTTCTATAAAAAAAATGCCTGCCAAGTCCAGAAGACACCCCTCTAAAGTGGCAGAGAACAGAATGATCTCGTAGGGATAGTCAAGTGTAATTTCAGATAATTCTATATCAGGTTTCTGAGAACCCTTTTGGAAAGCTCTGTTATATATTAGTGCTGGGTCTCAAAGAAATGGAAAATTAGTATTTTCTTTCTCAGCCTACAATTTATTGATCAAAGAAAACTTATTTTTGGCTTTGTAGTGTTGCAACAATCTGAAACATATTAATAAAGAAAGAGAGTTGCTTCTTGGGGAGATAACCTTGATGACTGTAATTTTTCTCATGAGTATCAATCCTGCTTACGTGCCAATATATCACAAGTGAGGAGCAGAGGAGGGAGTAGGTGGTGCCTAGCAAGGGCAATACAGAGGTCTGCCTATTTTGTTTTGTCTCCTCCCAGCCTTTCCTGGGGACTTCACATCCTTTTCTCTTTATTCTGAAGAAGGACTAGGAGATAGTATTATAAGAAAAGCAAGTCTTGTTGTGAAGGTAGACAGAGCTTACAAGCAGTTGGCTAGTTCTAATAATCGGTTCTACCTAACACAATAATCGGGGGGTTTACCCGTGATTTGATCCTGCGTATAGGCGTGTGCGCATCCATTCCAAGAGCACCCCGGGCCACGCCTCCATTCCAGCCCCTGCTGACTGTGTCACCCAAGGCAAGTTACTTGGTCCCTTTCGGCCTCAGTCTTTTCTTCTATAAAATGAGGATATTAACAATACCTATTTCAAACAAAGATAAAAATTAGCCAATGGTTTTTTTAAAGTATGTAAAAAAAAGTGCTTGCCAAATAACTATGGAAGTGTTTTATAATAAAAATCACGCACACAATTCATGCTAAGTATATAATATGTAGTGGACACTCTGCGAGGCATTGGCTATTTCATACAATAGGAAAGAAAAAGTTCAGCAATGGGCAGGTCCTCAAAGCAGGGACTAGGTCACATTCTAAAAATTTACTAGCAGTGTGTATTTATTAAACACCTGTGTCTTGGTCCATTTTATGCTGCTACAACAAAACTCCTGAGATTAGATAATTTATAAAGAGCAGAACTTTGTTTGTCATAGTTCTAGAGGCTGGGAAGTCCAAGATCAAGTGCCAGCCAGTTTGGTTGTCTGGTGAGGGCTGCACCTTCTGGAGGGGAGGAATGCTGTGTCCTCACATGGCAGAAGGCGGTAGGGAAAGCACGGAAAGATGTTCTTTTGTAAGGGTCTTAATCCTATTCATGAAGGGAGGAGCCCTCAGGACTAATCACCTCTTAAAGGCTCCATCTCTTAATACCATCACACTGGCCATTAAGTTTCAACACGTGAATTTTGGAGGGGTCACATTTAAACCATAGCAACCTGCTTTGTGGAGGCCACTGTGCTAGCCATGGAGGAAGCAGAGATAACAGTAAGCACTTCTGTTCTCTAAGAACTCTGGTGGAAGAGGGAAAGTGAAATATAATTAAAATATAATGTAACAGGTGATGGGATAAGTATAGAGTCAGTGTGATATATTTGCATCGAGGAACTCCCATCCCAAGCTGGGCATGGACTTGGAGATAGAGAAGATCTTCAGGGGAAGTAATGAGTGATTCAAGCCTCAGAGGTGGAGCCACACCAGCCAAAGCAACTAGGATGGGACAGATGACACAGAACACAGAGGAAGAGAAGTGGGCCTGGAGGGAAGGTAGGGCAGGCAGAATGGTGAGGAGGAAGGTGAAGGCCATGGATGCCCGGGTGAGGAAGGATTCTACAGACTGAGGTATTAGAGAAAGGAAGTCATTGAAAGATTTTCAGCAGGGGAGTGATATGGTTGGAAAGGTAGGAATTTTATTTTACAAACTGCAGTCTTGTGTTGGGTGGCAGCAGAGTTGGGAGAAGGCCAAACTAGAAAGGCTAAAAGGCCAAGTTGGAAAAGCTCCACTGAGAGATGATGAGGCTTGAAACAGGGAGGACACCGTGGGGGAGTGGTGGGATGGGGATGAGCGTGGAAATTCTTACCAGCTGAACTCCAACAAAGTCTCACTGGCTGTGATTCCTAAACGGGATTTGAATTGAGGAAAAGGCAGGAAAGTGAAGTTTACTCTTCTTCAAAATGTTGGAAAGTCTCATGTGACTTTTACAGAAATTCAGAAGAGGAGAAAAATCAGTGTGTAGTCATCAGGAATTGTCTTTCTGACACATCCCTGCCATCTTACGACCTTGTAAACTTAGATTTCTCGGTGGTACCTCTTGCTGCCCTCTCTCTAGGTCTGGTGCACGGACCTCATGTTTGGGCACTTTGGATTTGACTTGAGAGAGTTTTAAACATACTACTTTTGACATAGATCCAGAAATAGAAGGGACTTTAATGTATGATTTCCTTCGGCCCTTGTCTTAAGTCACAGATATTTGAGCAGACCCTAAAAGCATCATTAGAGATCATCTAATAAAATGGAGGCAGAAGAATGTTTATTTCCAGTGTCATCCACAAACTCTTAATAGTGGCTGCTTGGAGAACTGTGTGGACAAAGAACATGAGGCCCATCTGGCTCTGTGGGAAGGAGTGACGGGATCAACTAAAGATGCCAGTTGTGGGTGCAGCAGGGCAGAGCTGAAGCACTTATGCCTCACAGATCCATTTCTAGGATAAAGAATCCAAAGCTATAATGTTAATGGACTTGATTGAAGTCACACATTTAGTTAGGAGCATGGCTGCAAAGAAAACTGTACCACTTGGTTGTCAGTGCCAAGGTACTTCATTCATTTCTTCAAGAAATATTTGCCTAGAGGACATATGTGTCCAGATCTCACATTTTGTTATGTTTTTGTCTTTAGTGCTGAATGTTTAGCTTTTAACCATGCACACAAGTCCCCTGCTTTCCCGAGACCATATTCCAGTGGGAGGTGGGCCCTAACGACACCCATAAGTAAAATAATAAGAGAAAGCAGTTGAAGATTATGAACGCAATAAAAGCAGGGTGTGGTGATCTGAAACAAATAAAACCTGGCAGTGGGGTGGCCAGTCAGGAGAGTCACCTCAGAAAAGAGGACGTTTTAGCTGAACTCGAATGAGAAGAAAGAGCCAGCGAGGCCAAGATCTGACAGAGAAATGCACCAGACTGCTTGAATAGCAGGTGTAAAGACCCTAGAGCTAAAAGTAGCTTGAATGTTCAAGGAACAGAAAGAAGGCCTGCAGGGCAAGGGCACCGTGAGCGAGAGGCACCGCAGTGCCTGAGAAGATGGGAGAGTTGGGCACCGGCCAAATGATGTTTCCCCATCTCACAGGGAAGGGAGTCTTAGGGTCCTGCTCAGTGGCCCCAGGCAGTCGAAAAGTGAGGGGGCTAGAACCTCAGTCCCCAGGTTCTTAGTGCAGTGCTTTTGAAAGTCTCTATGAGTACATAGCCCTTTCTTTCTTTTTATAGGAAACTCCTTGATTATAACTGCCAAGATCAAACAGCTGATAGGATCAAAAACTTTGCTCTATATAGATTAGAGTGGAAAATAGAAACCTGGAATAAGTGTGTTTCCTTCGAGTGACCTTAGTAAAACATTCATGGGGTGCTGACAAGTACTTTGAATTTATACAATGGGGAACACAGTTTAAATACTTTGATATATTGCAAGCAGCTTCTAGAGAATCTCAAAAAAGATTGCGAAGCTCATTTAAATCTTGTACCAACCCTGTGAGAATTGGTAGGAAATAGCTATAGCTGTTTTTTTTTTCCAGATGGATAAAATGAGGCACAGAGATTAAATTACTTGATTTCAGATTTCTGCCCGTAGTCTTGCATCCAATCTATGGATACATTGCACACACCTTAATTTACAAATAAATCCATGGGCAAAATACAGACTGTGGGGAAGCAGCCTTAGAATCTTTGATTTTGGTGTCCTATGGTCCCAAGTTGGTGTTTACCTCGATAATTACAAGTAACAAATAAAATAAAGCAAACCTTTCAGGAGTCATATGTTCGAGCAGTATGCTGAGCTTGTTCAAATTTATTTTATTTGCCAATTTGTTCCTAAATATTTCCTGCTAAGGTTTCTGGTGGCCAAGTTGCAGGCTGCCCCCTTTGATATTTGCATATATTCCATTAACTCCGTTGTCCTTTTCCTTCCCTCCCTCTCTCCCCAACTCTCACCTTTCCCAGGCTGACTTGCCCGTTCAGTGCGTTCTGTTTCTTGTAGGCTGTGCTCTCAAGTGACAGCTTATGAGCCTAATAAATCCAGGTAAATGTGTAAATGGATGTTAACAGGCCACACTCCCCTTCCACATAGCATGTGTACATTTTAATGGTGACCTCTGATGGTTAATACCCAACTCAAAGGAATGACTAATGGCAGAATTAGGAAGCCAAGTAGACTTGGAGGTCGGCATTGTAGCTAATTGAAAGTAATACATCTGAGGGGAGTCAAGGACTTTCCGTGCCCCCCAAATCATTAAAATTTGCCTACCTCCAGAGTCAGCTGTCATCCCAAAAGGTGGGTCCATGTTATTCAGGACTTCATGGACCTCAAAGGGCATTTCTGACGTGTATCTATAAAGGTGTGAGCTATATCTGGAATGTTTCTCGACAAGACAAATTCACAAATTTATATTGATGTGCAAAGTAATACCTGGAGAAGAAATGAATGGCAGAAAAAGTACAATTATCATCTGCAGAATCATTTCTTCTTCTGCTTCACAGAAAATATTTGTCTTTTTGGTTTGAGTCTTTTGTCCACTACCATATCTTTTCTATGAACAGGTCAGATTCTGGTTGATTTTTCCTCTCTCTTCTTGACCATGATCTTAAAGGCCAGTTTCAAGTTGTGATAAGCTAGTGATATGACTCAGCAAGGGAGGAATCCAAAATAAGTAGACATGGACCCTCACATCCTTTTGCAGTGTATCCTCTGTTGTATAGAATGGGGTTGGATATGCTTTGGAAGACCCGGTGTAAAGGGATGCCTCATATTCCACTTTAAAAATATATCTATTTCACTGAGCTCCAAAAATATTGCCTTTCATAATCTTCCAGTGCAACTTTTTCTTCCTCAAAAGTAGATAAATGCATCTTAAATTCTGCTTTCTATATAAAAGTATATGCAGGTATATGCAGAAAGGAAATGATTCTGCCAAAAGTACAGGAAAAGAAAAAAGAAAAATTGTATTTATATTGAGAATAAGTTATGCCACCTTGCAGAGCTTTTAATGTCAGTAATAATTTTTCTAATTTCATTGAAAAAGGTAGATCTTTAAAGATCATGTAACTCTAAATCTTGTTTGAGCCTTGAATTAGTAAAAGTATATTTTAAATTTTTAATCACCCAATATAAATAGGTATTTCTGGGCCTCCATATGTAACACTGACCAGTAGTATCTATATGGGAAATAGCTTTATATCCTACCACTTTTATTGCAGTCAAATGCTGTGGGTTTTCTAGGAAGATTCACTGAGTGATCTTGGGCTCTTTACTTCTTACAGGATTTCAGATTCCTTATCCATTAAAGAAAGGGTTAGGTAAAAGTTATTTTTAAGGGTACCTCTCATCTTCATAATTCTAGGATTCTAAGAAATAAAAACAAAACCAAAAAAGTTTTCGTAAAGACAGAAGGAGATTTTGCAATGTATTGTTGTGGGTCTATCTCCCTAATGTTAAGCTGTGACTCCCATAGCAATTTGCCTGTATTGTTTTATTTTATGTCCATCTTGGGATATAATTATTTAGGTACTTGCCTTACTTCCTCTTCTAGACTACAGATCAAACTTGATATAAAATATGACTATATAAAACCTTGCTCATTATAGACATTCAATACACATGTCTCTATGGAATTGTTGTCTCCCATGTAATATTCTTGTGTGGGTTGTAGAAATCTTATAAAAATGGTCATCATTTCTTTATTTTTACTTTCCAGTATACCATTCACTCCTTCCTTTGGTAAAACTTTCCTGACTATCTGTTATAAAGAAAGCACTGTGTTGGATGCTATGAGAGCTATAAAGTTTCGTCTGCTATCCTGGGGACTTTGTAATCTGATAAGGTGGGGGTATGTGTACACCATGCCGATGAGACAGTCACCAAAGTCAGGGGCCTTGGCAATTGTGTTCAGTAAATGGTTGGCTTCTCCACTGGCTAAAAATATAACTTCTAGTGTTGTTATTATTTAAATTATTTGTAAAATTTAAGATGGGTAAATGTAAGAGAAGCAGCAGCAGCACCCTATAGTGATGAGGTAGTGCTTCAAATGTTGAGATTTCATTATAGGCATCGGAGTTCGGTTAAAACTGGCTGGTGGTACTTTGAAAATTATATGTCACTTCCCCACAGTGGAACTAGATATCTGTACAGCTTCTAGGACAGTGTGAAGTGTGGTTCTGGAAGAACAATGATAGCATCACCTAGGAAATTGTTAGAAATGCAAGTTCTTTGAGGTCAAATAAGACACTCAGGTGTTGAAATCCAGCAAACTGTTTAAACAAGCCCTCTGCATGATTCTGACGTGCGTTTAAGGTGTAAGACCAACTGCCACTGTCCAGGATGCCTATAGAGAAGGTACCTGGGGAGGAGTGTATGGCAAGGAGATGCCCAAAGACCAAAAGTTATTGAAAAGAGAAAAATTTCAGACCCTCTGCTCTCACAGGGTCTTACAGCCTATTGAGGAAGCAAGCAATTATTCAGATAAGTTACACAATCAGGAACCCCATGCATTCTATAAACACCAGTATGGGGGCCATCATGGCCTGTACCAGGAAGAACTGAGGGAGCGTAAGTTTCAGGCAAGACTTGCTGAGGAGTGAGTTTGAGCAGAATTGTACCTTTGATGCTGTGTAAGTGTCAAGAGGAGACGCTGAATCTGCTTGATTCTGATAGACCATTACAGAGCCTATTTAACAAAATGGTTTTGTACAGCTCTTTGCCCTTGTACATTTCTGGGAGTTAGCGGCCATATCCTCTGATCTCTCTTAAGCCGATTCAATACTGTATATGTATTGTTTGTATACACACATATAGAGAAATATTCATCAATGACTATAAATACTCAGTACACTGCTTGCCTTGTACTTTTGGGAGACAATTAACATGGGTTAGGTGAAACTGTACTAGACACATCCCTAGGTCCTTTATACATAACTTCTAAATCAATTCTTATAAGATTTATTGGAGTAGCGATTGTTAACTCCACTTACGGTAAACAAAGTGGTTCAGCAAGATTAAGTTGCTTACCCCAGGTCACACAGCTAGTGACAGAGCAGGATTCAGTCAGTCTGGCTCTAGAATACTTTCTCTCAACCACTTCAGGAAGAGTTCTTGGGATAGAATATGTTTCTTATTAAACGTCTGTGCACAAAAAGGGAAGCTCTGCATCAAAAAGTTTTATTTCATCCTAATCTGTATTTTTTCTTAGATGTCTACAGATTTTTCATGACTTTAAGGAAAGATAACAGGTGCTGTATTTCATTGGGATTGAAGCAACCTTCGAAATGTCATTCAGATATTCAGAGGAGCTGGGAATTCAAACTTCTATAGATATAAGAACTTGAGCCATTCCTAAAATAAGGCAAACCAGGACATAGATATGAGGATGTGAGCGTGGGCTTGGGGAGGGGAGATATGAATAGATGATTGGGCATATTTCAGGGAGGCAGCCACTGGGGAGGAAGGAGGTGTCTCTACCAGCTGGCACTAAACTAATCCTACATCTTCCCTCCCTAGCTTCAAAATTATTCCCCATTTCTTGGCAAATGGTTAGGGTGTCCTCTGTATGTTCACAAATTTCCTTTAGCTTGACCTTTTGTGACTTCTTTTGTTCCTTTAAATGCCCTTGATGTTAATTTCACCTTGATGATAAATAATCTAAATAAAACTAGAAAAAACACCTGGTGTATATTTCCCTGATTCCTAAACTTCCTTGTCTATTTTAGATGGAAGAATTATAAATGAGGAAAAACAAACAAAAGGAAACAATTTATTTCTAATAGCAAGAATGCTGATGACATAGTCATTAATAATAAAAATAAACACAACTGTAATGATGTCATTGTATAGAATTTCTTGGAATGTTTTCAAATTATGATTTTTAAAAAAATTCTAAGCTAAACCATATCTGTTTTATTTTATCTTAAAAATTATATCAAGGAAAACTGCAAAGATTATCATTTTAAATCATCAGTGTACATTTAAGGAAGATTTTAGGCAGCCCCAGTTTCCTGGGTTGTTGGGTTTACTAACTAGGTTCATAAGATCAACTTCTGTGAATGCTTTGGCTTCAGATTGTGTTATTAATATTTTCAGATATTTTTATGCAGTTATTTTGACAATCTCTAAAATCAGTGCCTTTGTAGTGGAACCACAGATTTTTAGATATAGAAGTGAATTCACAGGTACATTTTTTTTTTTTTTTACCTGCCTTGATACCTACTTGAAAACTACACTAGGACCTAAGGCTGCCCAAGCAGGGTCCCATGAGGCCAACAGAAAGGCATCTTTGGCCAGGAAAGATGAATAATTTTGATTTGGGCCAAAAATAAGAATTTGGTTAGTTTAGCAGAAGCAGAAATATTTCCCCAATCTGTAACTTCTATAAAAACTGTCCCTTTTAAAAACTAAGCTCTCAGTGAGAATTAAGGGGTTTCAAAATGAGCAAAAGCAATTGTCTATAGGGGATCCAAAAAGCAATTTAGATGCAGCTTTCCCAACACTAATAGCTTTGGTGAAAACAGCACTGCTTTTATTCACTTTCTTTAAATATGCAGGTTATTAATACACTTTCAAATTAATAGTTTGGAAATTTTCATACCCTTCTAACTATGAGTCAATAGTACATCTCCACCTGCAAGAGTGACTTGATGCATTCATTTTACTACAATGAAAGTGTCATTTAGAAAGCCATTAAAGCATAACCTTAAAATTAACATCATGACCCTACAAGGAAACATTAAATGGGTTGAAAAGTAATGGTCTTGAAAAAGGAAGGCCTGCCTTTAGAATACAAGCTTAAAAAAAAAAGGGAAAAGAAAAAAAAGCCACTAATGAATAATTACTTTAATGAGCCTCTGGTCTCAGAGCTGATGTTCACTAGCATTAATACTGTGAAATGCTAGGTGGTGTGAACACATTAAAATTTTCATTTTAGTGCTTTTTTGTTCAACAAAGCAATGAAATATCCCAAACTCCTCCATGAGTAACCTTTTTGGCAGTTGACCTTGCCATCAAAATACTAATGATGTCCAGGGGATCCTTCCAGCCATGGCCTGGAGGAGCTCCCTAAAACACTAATAGGACCATGGGTCTACTTCAAAGCCTCCAATGTCTCAACCTCCTCACCCTGTGGCCCCACTGCAGAGGGTCTTTCTCCATAGAAGGTATTTTAGCAAAGTGATAATCCTGAAGGTTGCAGTATGTGATGCTGAGTACAAATACTACTGTAACCTGTGGCAAATTGCAGAGCCTTCTTGTGCCTGCAAGTCCTTATGTGCTAAATGAGCAAACACATAGTGCTCGTACAAGGAATTGAATGACCTAGGCAAAAATGCTTGGTATAGGGCTATCCTTAATAAAAACTAAAAGGTTAAAAAAAAAGTCATTTCTCAGCATGGCCTACAAGTCCACCGTGAACTGACTCCAGTTTACACTGGAAGGTTATTTCTTGCCCCTTTCTTTATGTTCTGACCCAGGGGAGTTTTAAACTTGATTATGCATCAGAAATGTCCCGGAGCACTGATTAAAATACAGATGGCTGGATCCTACCCCCATAGTTTCTGATTTGGTTGGAGTGAGGATGGAGCTCAGAAGTTGACATTTTTTTTTTTTTTTTTTTTTTTGAGAGAGAGTCTCGCTCTGTTGCCCGGGCTAGAGTGAGTGCCGTGGTGTCAGCCTAGCTCACAGCAACCTCAAACTCCTGGGCTTAAGTGATCCTACTGCCTCAGCCTCCCGGGTAGCTGGGACTGCAGGCATGCGGCACCATGCCCGGCTAATGTTTTTTTTTTTTTTCCTATATATATTTTTAGTTGGTCAGATAATTTGTTTCTATTTTTAGTAGAGACGGGGTCTCGCTTTTGCTCAGGCTGGTCTCAAACTCCTGACCTCGAGCGATCCACCCGCCTCGGCCTCCCAGAGTGCTAGGATTACAGGCGTGAGCCACCGCGCCCGGCCAGAAGTTGACATTTTTAACAAGTTCACAGGTGATACTGATGCTGCTGGTCCACCAATCACACTTCAGAACCACTAGTCTCCTGTAGCCTTTCTGAAAACAATGGTACCATTCTTTCTATCACTTGGAAAGTTGATACCAAGATCCCGCTCACAGATACCTCACCTAAGACTTTGCTAATCCCTTCAGCCAGAATTGGCTACTCTGTGCTTTGTACTGTTACAAAGTCAGTTAGTTGGTTCACTTCTATAGCACTGATCATCTGGCATTGTAATTGTTCAGTTTGCCTCCTGCATGCCTGTCCACCCACCTGCACCGTACTCTCTTCCAGAGCAGAGATCATATCATGTTCATCTTTGTAATGTTAGCATCATATGTGCTGCCTGGCACAAGGTAGCTGCCAAATAAACTGCTTGAAAGAATGAACAACCTAAACATACCCCCCATGTCTTTTGTTCATTCCCTTTCCTTTGCAAGAGTGGTTTCATCCTTCAGAAATGGAGTTATTTAGTGGCTCTGATAGTGAGTCCTGGTCTGTTCTTCAAGACCTTGTGCTGGAATTTTTTAAGTCAGGAAAGCCTTCTCTAACTTGCTAACTCCTTCCCCTAGGCACTCATTGCTCATATATTTTCCTGCCATTTGACAGTGAGTTTTTTAGGGCAGTAACTATGCTGTAATTGATCTCAGTGCCCCTAGAACCTACTAAAGTGGCTGGAACTTAGGAGACTCTTGGGAAATGTGTGGAATGATGGAACACTGACCGAGCATGCTGGAGGCCAGGCAGCCTAGTCCGAGAAGCTGACTGAATTTATTGCTGGTGTCCTTGGCTCTCCCCTCACTTTCTTTCCAAAATATCTCCCAGATCCCAATTCCCATGTACTGAACCGCCCATATGAGAGACAAGGAGTATAATTAGCAAGCTACTACCATAGCCTGAGCAAGATATGATGAAACCCTAAACTAAGCAATAACTTGAGAGCAAAATGGAGAGGCCAGTTAGAAAAAGAATACCTGATAAAGCAAGGCATTAGATTAACCAACTTAGAATATTGACTCTCAGGCTCCAGGCTGAAAGGAACCTGTGTCTGAATCCTAGCCTCTCCACTGATCTTGTACTTAAGCTTTCTAAGCCTTGGTTTCCTTTATCTGTCAAATGGGAATAATAAATTACTATAGGTATGAAAAGAGATGATGCATGTAAAAATACTTAGCACAGTGCTTGGAATATAGAAAGTATGCAAGAAAATAGAGCTATCTAAGATAACTGTTAAACTGTCAGTGCTTAATGATCTCTGGCTGTGTCATGGACACAAAAAGTAAATGATTTTTTTTTTCTCTACCCACAAAGGATTTACAGAATAGCTGGGTAAGAAAAACTAACCACACTCAAAGAAGCCTTTGATTACACATTGTCTAATATTCACCACCAAGGAAATAATCCTGTGCAGGTTTTAATGTGGCTGGACTTCACAAAAGGGAGTGAGATGCCGGGGAAATAATTATACTCCATAACTAGGTAGTAGTTATGGAGGAGGAGGTTAAGAATTAGTTGAAATATGGGAGTAAAAGGACATCTTTGGAACTTTGAATTTTCTCGAATGTCAGTTTCCATGTGTATCTTTGCATATTGCATTTATCTTTTAAGAATATAACAGCATAAACTCAATTAGATGACTTAGGCACAACTAATAATTTAGTATTTGAACTCAATGTATAAACAGTAACACTATGTAAAGAATGACACGAAAACTTTAATGGTTTTCTATAGACATAGAAATACAGGTCCGTGTGTGTACTTTGATAATCTGCAAATGGTGTTGCTAATGAAGAGATTTCCTAAACATCTCAGTTTGGGTGGACAAAGGTAATAGTAGCTGATACTGTTGACTGTGTCAGACCTAGTTCTAAGTGCTTTTATATTTATTAAGCCCTGTAATCCCCCGAACAACAGCACGAGGTGAGGTGAGTACTATTATGATTCTTACATTATGGGTGAGGTCACTGAGACAGGAAGACGTTAGATTATTCACTAAAAATCCTACATGAAACCAAGATAATATGGCCTCCAAGTCCACGCTCTCAAGCCTAAAGGCACAGGCATTCCTGTTTCACTGGCAATCTGAAAAGCTCTGCCTGCATCTGCTAACTCAGCCAGAGTGAGCCAGGTGGGTCCACACCCAGGCCCTGTTTGTCTACAGACACATGTGGGCCCCTCCACCACTGTCCTAGTAGAGACCATGAGTCAGCAAAGTCTCTCCAGTGTCTCTGATAAATTGTCATTGCCACCCTCCTGGAGATCCTGCACATTCCAAATGTTAGTCCTATCATTTTATTTACTCAGACACATAGATTTGTCATTTGAAATGATCTTTTAATTGTTTCTTTTCCTCTTCCTTCTTTCCAGGGCTTTGCAGCAAATGTTAAATGCTGTTGAAAAAAGTGCTTTTCTTCTTGCGGAATAGGTTAACATGTGCGTTGGTTAGCTGCTGCATTCTGAACTTCCTACTTACTAACTGACAGCCTGTAATTAGCATAACTTGAACTCTGACCCCGTCTATATGTAGTTTTGTAGCCTGTAACCAAATTTCTCTTGAATATTTTCTGTTAAAATGGCATACAATGAAATGCTTCCTGGCTTAGCAATATCTCACCGTGGTTAGGTTAAAACATTCTCTGATGGGTTGGAGACCTGGAAATGCTCTTACCATGTTACAAACATTTTTATTTCTTCTTGAGAAAAAAGTTTCTTTATAATGCATTAATTACTTATTTTCCTTAGAAATGCAGAAACTCAATTCAGGGTATAAAAGGTGAAGGGAATAGCATTCACTGAAGTATCTAATAGGGCAAAGTTATTTCCTGGCTGCAGGACTAGGTGATGGATTTGCTCTCTGTCCAGGTTGACATTCCAGATTGAGAGCCTATGTCTTAATCCCTTTGATGGAGCCTACGGCTTTGACTTGAGGCTACGTCTCAGATTCCATTAGGACTCCTAGACCACCATCCCTTGCACCCTATCCTATAGGAAAGGGTTACAGGCCAGACAGCTGCTTCCTTAGGGGACCCCCAGTCTAGTTAATAGACACTCCCGAGCTAGCACTGATCAATAGCATTTACGAGTTCTCAACCAGTAGAGAAAGAAAAAGAAGGTAAGAAATATGAGAGCAACATATAACCTTTTTTTTTTTTTTTTTTTTTTTTTTTTTTTTTAAATATTTTTTTTTATTTCAGCTCATCATGGGGGTACATAAGTTCAGATCATATACATTGTCCCTGTCCCGCCCATCCCCCCGAGTCAGAGTCCCAAGCGCGTCCGCTCCCACTCTCCAGACAGTGCGCCTGGCACTCGCCATGTATTCATACCTCGATCCCCTCCCCCCCCACCTCCCCGGGTCTGCACCCTCAAGCATGACCATTCCCCAGAGGGTGCGCAATGCACTCGTCATGTAGGCATACACCAATTGGATATCAGACTGGGATGGGGGGGTGGGGGGAGGGGATGGGTGTATGCCTATAACCTTTTTTTGACTAATAAAACTGATACTAGAAAATGTAAATGGAAAAATGTATTCTCCCAGGCACAGGCAGAATTGGACCCCCATGGGGTATCAAACCCCCTCTCTGTTGTTGTTTTTTTTTAAATTTTTGTTGTTATTGCTGCTGTTTTGCTCTTTTACTGATATATAAATCACAAAAAGTTAAGTCAAAAATCATTTACACCTACATAAAATTTTATGTATGTATTCACCTATGTAACAACTACTTAGATTTAGCAGCTTTCCAGAATCCCAGAAGGCTCCCTCTGAAAGATTACCCCTATTCTGACCTCTGTGGCCATACAACATTTTGGAAAGGCCCATTTAAATGTTATCATCTAGAAAAACAGGAAACAGTAGCATTTGTGCATCATGTGAGAAGCTTTTGACAGAGAGAGAGAGAGAGAGAGTGAGAGAGAAGCCTGGAAGTTTGGCTGAGTAGTTTTTCCTTTTAAATTTGCCAAGCAGATTAAGTCCCTCCTCCTTCCTCTGGGAAGAAATGAGAGAGGCCTTGGGATGGCCGGGCATGTTATGCTAATAGATTGCCTTCACTTGGGAGGCAATATCAGGAGTGGAGAAGTCCTCCCGGCTCCACTTCCATTAGGTATGTGAATCCCTGGGTGGTAGAAAATGGTCTAACAAGATGCACAAAATATCACAGGATTAACATGACACATCTTCCAGGAACATTGATTTTACTCAATAAATTGTGGGAAAATATTATTTTAATAGTAACACAAATATGGAGATATTTATGGAACAGAATATAAAATTCACATGAATTTTTAAAGCAAAACATAATACTTTAAAGCTCTTTCAGGCTCACTTTGGGCTGCTTTGGGCTAAGCCCCCAGGTCCCTCAGGGGTATATGTTCACTTCTGTCTGCCTAGGGTAACTTCAGTGGAAAAAGTCTGGAAGCTCCCCCAGGACACTGAGCGTGTCACTTAAAACCTTTATTAATGCACCAGCATGAACTTGGCAATGTTAGCACATCGAAAAACAAGGAAGAGAGGGCTAGATAATCAGAGAGACAGGTATCAGAGTCATGTGGCCTCGGAGGCAGACACAGCACAAGGCCAAAGAGGTTGATCAATGGGCAGGAGAAAGGGAAGACGGGAGGGAGAATGAGAAAGAGACCACAAAGGCTAAAGACATAGAATGGCTAAGAGGACAAAGGAATGAGGAAGTTTCCAGGTTAGTCCTGAGACAGATGCATGCATCCTTGTTCATCTCCTGCTTTTATGATCCAGGGAGCCACGTACTCAGCTCTGTCAGGACGTTCTCTGAGTGAAGTATGTCTGCCATGGGATTTTGTTCACAGAGAACCGCTGCTCAGTCCTGCCCCTTAGCAGTTTATGTATGCCTGGTTCATCATACCTGATTACTCCATAAAAGAATAGAATAGAACAGAACAGAAGAGTCCTGATCAAGTAGGCCTTGCTGCCCAAGGTAGAAACTCAAATACCTGTGTAACTAGACAGAAAAGGTGTGTTGCTGACAAGTATTAATTATAGGAAATTCAGGGGACTGTGATAAACTTGCAGGTGAGTGTCTTGTTTAAAGGCACTCAAATTTTAAAACAAAGAAAAAGGAACTGACTCGCTAAAGCCAAAATCTCTTTTCTGTTAGATTTGGTTTTCAGGGCCTTAGTTTCATATGCCCACCTCCCTTAACAGATTCATCGTTCTCTCTCTGATATCAATATAATATGTGTGGCATTTAATTTCCCTAATATTTCAGTGGAAGATGTCCTCTTATTTTTTCAAAAAACAAAAAAAAGAAAAAAAAGAGAAAAATCAAGGCCCAGAAATTAAGTAATTTTCTTAAGGCCACAAAACTAGCAAAAGTTAAAAACAAATTTTAATTACATTTTTTTACTTCAAAAGTATTTTTTTTTATTGTGACATCAACTTGAGAGCTTCCAACACCTCTACATTGTGTTCATAGCAAATTGCAGAGGTAAAAAGCTATGATCCTCCATAGAAATGTGTTTTGCAGAATATTTATCCATAGAATCCCATAGAATCATTATCAAACATAATAGTGTTAATTTAACAAAATACAGTGACAACTTTGCTATTTTAAATAACATGCTTCACAATAAACAACAACAGCAAAGCTGGGACTCTTAAAATCAAAAGAAGAAATGATTATTGATTTGGAAAAAAATAATTGGTTTAACAGCAGAAACATTTTAATATGAAACTTAAAAAGAAACTGTCAGTTGATGTGGTCAACGACTCATTCATAGCCAGATATTGGACAGCTTTTTCACTATTGACATCACTTTAGGCAATGAATTTTGATTTTTTTGGCATGTGTGTATAAAATCCAGTAAAATATCGAAAGGATAAAAGATAAAAAGTAGTGGAGGTGAGTGGCTTCTCTAACTAGTTGATTGTTCATGGTATTCATTATTAGCACTACATTTTTACAACATACACTTGTTACATTCTAGTGCTTGTTTTATTTTTATGAGAGGTTTGTTATGAATGTTGATTTCATTCAGCAAGTGGAAAATTTACAAAATGCCAGGCAAAGTGGAATTAGATACTGAAGCCTGGTCTGACCTGGTTCATTTTGCATATTTCCTTTATTTAGAAGTTAGAGACTTACCATTATTCGGCTTTCCCTGACCCATTTTTCCCACTGTTTTATTGGACAAACACAGGTCTTATTGGCTAGAGACATCACCAGCTTGGCTAAAGAAATTAGTATCTTACTACATATTTTCCCTCCTGATTCCAGGCTTTTGGTAGCTAGAATTTAAGCATAATGGTATAACTCGAATAGCCGCAGAGGTCTCAGTAATCACTTTAAAACACCCACACAAAAAATTACCTCACTCCTAAATGTGAAGTCACAGAGGAAACATTGTTGTACCCTCTCGCTTGTGAACAATTCTATTGTTAACAATGGTATATTAAGCCGGTAGCCTTATTCATTAATACAAAATACAGCAGAGTACATTTTCAAGTGTGTGCAGTGAATTGCATACACAGTGCACATTATTGTCATCAGAGCTGTGCTGAGGGAATTTAGCTAAAACCGTTCAGAGGCACCCCGTAATAGTTGCCTGTAATTGTTTCAAAATTGGTTTTCTGGGGTTTAGAGCTCTGTTTTTATTATTGTTGTTATTTATTAATCCCATTCTATGACTGTCATCACTGATCCTAGTTTTGCATGGACTTTTCAAATAGCAAAACTATACGATTTTATTTCATCAAATAATTTCAGTACTATACTTCACCATTAAGTGAGTTGCACCTCTAAACATTTCTGAACTATTAACAGAATTCTTTAAATTTGCGATAGAATTATAGATTTACTGAGAGCAAATGTTTGCCAATAAATAGAAAATTTTGTTCTATCTCAGTATCAAAATTCTTTCTTCTTCCTTTTTTTTTTTTTTTTTGTGTGTGTGTGAATCCCTATATTCTTGGTTCTCAAAAGAAAGAGAAACAAATGGTATGTATTTTGACAATTCTTGCAGAGATGTCTAGTGATTTTGGTTTTTTCTACCCTGGCTCATTGAGAGTAGCGTAAAGAGAAAGGTAAAGACGTGGGTTTTATTTCCAGTAGCACACTCATGCATAAGGGTTTTCCATTTTTTGTGGGACAGGTAACAAAGTAGCATACAACTCCATATCCCACCACACTTGTTAATATATTACACAAATATGGACAACTTCTAAGCTCTATATTTAATAAGACAGGGTGATCATCCTTTAAATATATTTATTACTTGAATTTTATATTTAAAAAGCTTGACATAGCCATCTGTTTTCTGGAAGTCCTTTATGGACTTCTTTAAATATTTTCTGTATCTGCATAACAACCCAATTGGGCTATTATATTTTGACCTGTGGCTCTATTTTTCTTTCTCCTCATTGTGATCTGAAACTTACTGAAACTACTGGCCGAACTGATCACCAAATTTCTGCTAACACTCCAGTCCCCAGCCTTGGACCTCAAGACAGTGAGTCCCACCACTTTTCAATTTAAAGTCCCTCCCAGGCATTGATGCTAATAGTATAAATGAGAAGTAGTGGCAATGGCCGAGGTTGGTTCACTGGTGCTGGTTGTGAATAAACCAGTGGAAAAAGTAACAGGAGAACACAATGTTCAGAAATTCTCGATGCTACAGCCCTGTCAAATCCTCTTACTTATGCTTTGTTGCTTACACTCACCCAAATTTCTCTTCAGACCAGCCTTTGTGATGGAGCTAATTAGATTGTATGTTGACCCACCTCTCTTTTTTCTCACTTCTATATTGCTTTTTTCATTGTAAGATCATTAGAATGGGGAGGAGATGCTGCTACTATGATGGCCAAGAGAGGCGCATGCTAAGTGTAGCCTTCCATTTGATCAAATTCCAACTAAATTCTTGATGATCCTGATCTCAGAGTAGGCAGAAGTTCTCTTCTTCATACTGTATCTTTTATTCAAGAGTGTTGGGTGCTTCATATGTTTCTCTAAGTTTTCTATTAGTCTATTTTGACTGCTATAACAAAATCCCTTAGACTGGGTGACTTAAACAACCACTATTTATTTCTCATTGCTCTGAAGCTGGGAAGTCCAAGAGCCAAAGTATGGCAGATTGGCTTCCCCGTGAGGGCCCTCTTCCTGGCTTGCACATGGCCACTTTCTCCCTGAGCCTCGCGTGGCAGAGACGGAGGGTGATCTCTCTCTGTGTCTTCCTCTTTTGAAGAAGAAATAAAATATGGGCAGGTTCTAAATTCAGGAATCTCCCCCCAGACATCCCAGAAGTTCCAGTACTGGTATAGCTTGAGAGTGGGCTCAAGCTGCGAGTTTTCTATATGGCTATACTAATGACCTTAATCTAGCTTAGAACATATCAAGAGTAGGGGAAATGAGGAGGAATTGCAGCTCATATTAAATTTCATCACTTTTCCTTTCTGAGTCCAGATTTATAGTTGTGAGTAATACATATTTGTTTCTTGATGTGAGCTATACTGGCTACTGGCTTGTTAACTTTAATTGGTGGAACTGTGATCATTTAGGCTATTAACAGAAACTAGTCATGTGTTTTCAGAGAAACTGGTATAAATTAGAATCTATCATTAAAGACCAATCAGCCATTCTCACATTTCAAAATTTGATGCCATTGCTTTCTCAATGGGGTAGCAAACTGACCAGAAAATTCATCTAATCCATTTTCTAAGGGTAAGAGTCAAGAAAATAAAAATCTATCTATATTAACAGCTTAAAATATTTATATTATCAATTCTGGCATAACTAGTTCAAGAGTCAGATTATGAGGTGATTTAGTCAATGTTGCTTGAAAGGTAGGCATAGCGAAGCAGCAGCAGAGACTGCCTCATTACTGTCTCTTCAAATCTCTAATGTTTGCTTTCAAAGAAAACAATCAAACAAGTGTTTGAATCTTTTTAGAAAAGAATCAAACAAATGTTTACCTAAAAAAGAATCAAAGTGGAATCTAGCTGTAGATAAAATGGCATATCTTTCTGTTTAAGAGCAAGATATAGCAGTTAAAACGGAATGAAAACATTTTTCATGAATATTTTGAAAACAGGCCCAGAACAAGTTTCTTGGGGAAGTCCATGAGTGGCCCCAAAACTAGAGCAATGGACAGGGAATTCAACGACTTTGTAGAAATGACTGACATCTATTTAAACATGGTCGGTTGCAAGAGCCTGGAAATAGTATTATAATAGCAGACCAATGTCTTAGATTCTAAATCTGGTCTGTCACTTAGAAATGATCATCTTAGGCAAGGCACTGAACTTTACCTAGCCTCAGTTTTTTCATCTATAAAATGGGTATGATTATGACAATTGTTTCACTGATCTTAGATGGTTGCTGGGAAAGATTGATGAGATGTTCTGTGTGATTGTGTTTTAATACGCTGAGTTGCTGATTCATACACTAATGTAAGGTCTGGTTACCATCACTCTTTTTTTATTTTACTCTCTGATGGGGGTAGGACATTGGAGGACCCACAAGACCCAGCCAGTGAAAAGACCGAGGTGTGACTTTCTTGGTCACTGTTGCCGTGGCCATAAAGCAACGTCAGAGAAGGGGGAGTCGGTGCACAGATATAGTCCAAGAACTGTACTTCAATGGCCAAATTTCAATGACCCTGCACATTTCTTCTTCATTTATCACTCCTGCTTTATGCAATCTGCCTCGGACTACTTATGTGTCAACATTTTCACTGATATGTAGGGGAAGGAGATGAGAATTAAAATGGATAATTCTTCTATCTTATTTTAGTTTTGAAAGAAGGGTTTATGGAATGCATTCTCTGTGTGTGAAAATCTGTTGTTTAATGATCTATATTCCCTCAAATTGTATGATACATAGATTCACATTTTGGGCATAAAACCAAATGTCAAAAAGAGTTTAGGACATAAAACTCTGAACTTCAAACAAATTCATAAACCTCAGGACATAAGCCCTTTCTTGTTTACCTGTAAAGACCTTGGTAAAATAAATTCAAGGAGCCTTTCTGCCATATATATTATTATAATGGAAACACTTTTCTCTAAGAAAAGTCATTCATTAACTAATGATTGTGTGTTTATTTATTATAAAGAAAATTTTACTATAATACTCAGTACAATTTATATATATATATATATATATATATAATTTATCACTTCCATTATCCACAAAAGATTTAGTGAAACTGACAAAATGAACATATACCAGAAGATATAAATACAAAAAAAAAAAAAAAGATTCAGGACTAGAGAAATGTAAATAAGACTGAAAAGTCAAAACAAAGTGTTGCAATGACTTCAGATATATGGTTACTTGCTTTTCTGACAGTTGGTTCTGTATTACTATCATTGGTTGGAGAGAAAAATGCTAGTCATTTTAACATATATTTTTACATTTCATTCTAACACTGGCATCATGAAAAGGATTTTACTCTTTGTTTTGTGCAGATGATGAGACTTCTTTATCTAGAAGTCAAGTGATTTGCCTAAAGTTAGTCAGCTAAAAAGTGGCAAGATTCTTATTTGAACACAATTCTAATTCCAGTGCTGAGTTGGCTTTTGACACACTATCTGGTTACCATTAATTGGTTTGTTACTTTCTTTATACTTCAGTTAGTACCTGTCCCTCAACCATGGCTCCCTTATGTAGCTTGCAATTCTTTATGTTCTTAGATGTGACTAATTAAGTCATATTAATAAAATCTCAGATTTTCCCCCCAGACTCATATAATGTTAAATTGTATTTAGTTGGAGAATATTTAGGAGTCTTGCAGTAAAACAAATACATTTGTATAGAATCTTACATAGGGTAGGGGTGAGTGCAATATGCGTAAATCAGAATGACTGTCCTGGATGCTGCTTTCTGATTCTTAAGGAATCAGTTTGATGAGGGCCTGAGTGACGTCAGATGAGAAGATAAGTATTTGGGCAATGGGAATTCTTTTTAAAATACTTATTATCAACTAGGCTTCATAAAGACTAAGAAAAAACACTTAAAATTATCATGCAGGCTCTACCATACACTTACCATTAAAAATCACGTGAATTGTAGAGGGTACTTGAGCACAGTTGGGGTATAGAACTTAGCAGCAGTACCCTCTTACGTATTTACATTGGGGTATCTGTTCTGTCTGCTTTCTGCCCCTTCAGTTTCTATGTAATGTAGTTTATACGTTTTCTCATCCGGTTGATTCAGACTGCCTTTCGAAGTTGTATCAAACAGATTTTACCCATGTGGAAATGTGATTGGGAGGGAAGGAGAACCACACGCCGAGATTTGCTTCATGCATACGCAGCTCTATTTTCATTGTATATTAGTCAATGGAAATTAATTGCTAATTATCCAAACATTTCTATGATAATATTTCAAGCTCTCTTATAGCAGATGTGGCCTACACTATATTTGGAAGAGAGTAGATGGTATTATCTTTCTTGATGGGAATGATTACATAGGGCTTTAACATTTTTCTGACCATTTTTTATTTTAGAAAGAAAAATGGGTATCATTATTTGACAACATTTGTTAAATATTCATACTGACCAGGGTAATTATGCACTGACTATATTAGCAAACATATAACTCTTGTCAACTTTAAGAAGTTAGGAATGAAATTAAACAGGTTGTGGATAATATATTCGGTTATATGCTGGTGCAGACATATAGATTGTTTAAATAACTATCTCCACATTTCATCTGTAGTCATTGCCAATGACAGACTTCTCTCATTTTGGGACTCTCATGTTGAATTATTCTTTTTTATTGCATTAGATGTCTGTCCTTCAATGTCTGAACATTGCTTTTTCATTTCCCCTTTATGAATGCTAATAATATACTGGGTAGAGCACTGGCTATTTTTAGTAATTCAGCATTTCTTTATATTTATACTGTGAACCAACTTGAGGGAGTTTAGCTCTGATTAAAACAGATAATTTTCTCTTTTTAAAAAAGAATAATATGGGACTGATACATAGCAAGGACAAAAGGAATTTGATGGGCACAGTGTCAAAGCTTAATTGTGTCAGTAATTATTTGTGTATTAGTGCCAAGTTTTTAATGAGGAGTAGTCACTTGTGTGTAATCATTATCAATGACAAGTAGTTAAAATATCTTCATGAAGTGGCAAACTCTGGGGGAAAAATGATGCAGTATTAACATTGCCTACAATGTCTTACATACTGGCACTTCTGAAATCCATAAGTAGAGTTGGTGTTAAAAAATTGAAAACCCCATAGGGATGTTGCATGTGTATGTATATACATGTGTTCATATAAGATTTTTTCTGTGCTGGGACCATTTTGAGGGGTTGTATTCTAACCTTGTTAGAACCTTTTTGGGGGAAGGACTCTACCACCTTGCTCACCAAGCTGTTGCTCCTGCCCAGAGGCCTAGACCTATCTATGTACATCCCCATTTCTATGTTAAGATAATGGCTCTTCTTTTTCCACATTTGTGCTTTCCAGGCAGGTCATTAAGACTCATCACCCACCATCCTGAGCTCTGTCATTCTACTTTATTCAATATCCTGCCACTTTCCACGTGGCTGGCTCTCAACTTTCATCCATATTTTTAAGCTGGTGAATCTGAGGAGTTCTGGAAGGAAGGAGTGAGGAAGTTACGGGAGCCCTGAAGCATCTGGGGAAAAGTTGAGTCTGGGAGTAGCCTGGATACCTGCTTTCCGTTTCTACAATGTGTGATATAAAGTGTAAGCGTTAGTAATCACATGGCGGAAGTCTAGAAACTAGGCCCCCTTAAGTATTGCCTTACTATCCATTTGCATGGATCATTTGCAAATGTTATCTGCATCAACTAATCTCAAATCGTGAATTAGGGTGATTCAATTCTATGCAGTCCTGTTGTGCTTACAGACATGGGAATGAAGTTTTATTTACTGATGACTGCAGTGAAGCTTAGATATGACTATGGATATGTGTAATTGAGATGATAGCTACAAACTGGTTTGCTTGGTGATAATGTCTACACAGAAACACCATTTATGGAGTTTTCTAATTCTGTTGGCCTTGACCCAGAATGCATAATTAGTAGCAATGAGGATCATTAATAGGTCTTCCTGCTTTACCACCATTTGGCGGAATACCTACATTTTATCTTCTTTATTATAGTTTCATTCAGTCTGATGTACCTTTGTGTACGATGTTTTCTGGAACCAGGAATCGGTGTCTCAAATATCGTGGAGTTTTTTGTTTTTTTCCCACTTCTATCTTAACAGTGAACTCTTTCCTGTATGAATATTCACTGAGGAGGAAAAAAAAAAAATACATGAAGTGGTTGCTAGTAGCAGATTTTGAGTAGGCCTTAACCACTGAGTTGAAGTCTGGAGACTTGCTGACATTTTGAAAATAGTTTTTAGAACAAAATGTCAGATGATGGGAGCTTTACATCACGCAAGAGTAACTTGTGCAGCTGATGCTAACTAAGCCGATTCTTACAAAGCCATGTGAGGATGGATGACCACTGCGCTTTTAAAAGAACTAATTATACCCACATATATATTCAACACTTCACATTTCACACTTGCTTTGCTTTGCCTGGCTTATATAGAAGACGCAGTTGACTGACACCTTTACCGACCAATGAGATGCTAGCAAACTGGCGTTGTTTTTTTTTTAAAAAGCAGCCATTGGTGATGAGACGTCATTACATATTCAAACTTTGGACCAATGGCGTTGCCGCCCTTCTGTCATCGCTCATCAAGGCAGCTGTGCTGTATTCACATTGAAATGAGGGGGTTTTTAAAACCCAAGCAGCTGTATTATTCATACTTAAAATAAAAGCTTAGTTTCCCCAAATGGGTGTGACGTAAACATCTCATTAAATATTTTTAATTTTGGAAAAAAAAAATATTTTAAATGCCAATGACTACCCCGGTGGTGGCAGCAGTTCGCATTTGTGTGCAAGATTGTGGGAGTCTGTCTCTTTACTCTTGAGCGGCATTAGATTATGCTCTTCTTACGACCGGGGATCTGAGGAGTGACGCTCCACTCCACAGGTGGCAACAGATTCGGAAACACTCCAGCGGTTGCATCACTTCTAATTACGTGGACTTTTGTCTCAGAAGGAAAGCCGGTGCTTTGTTCTGGCCCCTCTTCATTTTCTTGAGTGAAAATTTCTCTAATTTTCAATAAGCTAAACCTGGAAAGGGCAGAAAGATTTTTTTTTTTTTCTTGGCTTCTCTCCTCAATTCATTGGGTAGTGGTATGTGATGGACACGTTTTGCTTAACACTTCACACTCCCAAGAAGGTGTCTCATATTCCATAGAGCAAGAGAGCAACAAGATCCATCAGGACCTCCCCTCTCTCCCTTTATCTTTGGGAGGATATTGCTTATTAGCTGGTGCCCATTCACCCATGGGCTGTTAATTAAAGAAAGATGGAAGAGATGACTTTTGTCTCTTAATGCAGGAGCAGCCTATGTGCTCTGTCATTGGTTAAGGAAACATTGCATTAGTGTACACACTAGTTTCTTATTTCTGCTATAACAAGCTTAGTGGATTAAAACACAAATTTATTTCTCTTACGGTTCTGGAGGTTAGAAGTACAACGTAAGTCTTATAGGGCTAAAAACTCAAAGTGTAAGAATGGCTGTTTGCTTCTGGAGGCTTTAGGGGAAGGTC
Organism: Lemur catta; assembly: GCF_020740605.2. Lineage (NCBI taxonomy): Eukaryota > Metazoa > Chordata > Mammalia > Primates > Lemuridae > Lemur > Lemur catta. The sequence continues at coordinate 17,868,482 of NC_059132.1, read as the reverse complement.
TTTTTCAGCCACTGCCATAAGTTCTTGGTTCATGGTATCATCAGTCCAATCTCTGATTCTCCCCATCACCTTCTCTGTTCTAATCAAATTCCTCCTGCCTCTGAAGGACCTTGTGATGTCGAGCACACCTGGCTAATCCATAATAATCTCCTCATCTCAGAATCCTTAATTTATGCACATCTGTGAACTCCCTTTTACCATGTAAGGTAACATAGTCACTGCTGTGAGGATTTGGACGTGTACGTCTTTGGGAAGCCATTATTCAGCCAAACACAAGGTCTGAGCTCTGAAGGAAGATGGATCTGTGAATTCTAACTTTGCCAGTTGCCAGCCACATGTCCTTGGGAAAGTTCTTAACCCTTTCAGTTTCTCACCCATAAAATGGGATAATGCTGCCGACTTCACAAATAATATATCAAAAGCAACAGGCTTTACATAGTAGGTGTTCGATAAATTTAATACCCACCCCACCTCCAAGAAATAATCGTAGAAGGAATAGAATATTTCCAGATCTAATCAGGCCAAGTTATTGGTCCATATAAATGGCTAGTCTTTCCTTTATTTTTTTTTTTCTTCTTCTTCTGTTGGTGGACTTTACAGAGAAGTGTTGATGCACGTGGGGGTTTAGGACATTCTCATCTGATTAATATTATTATGAACTGGGGCATTTTCTCCCTGCACCTCCCCATATTAGTTCAAGTGTACCAGTGATTTTTTGACAGATGCTTCTGTTACCCAGCTGCCTTGTGTCACACAATCCCAACGGGACTGAAAATCCTGTGACTGATTCTGCCCCCTGTTGAGAACAATAGCAGTTTGAATGTGATTTGCCCATCTTCTGGGATGACAGTCAAAGTTCCCCTTCAGCACCACTGAGTTGACAATGGGCACCGCTTGTATTCTTTACAGCTTAGTTCACCTATTATTATGATGATGTCATTATTCACATTATTGCTTTCATTATTATTATTATTATCCGGTGACCTCTGTCCTGGGGTGGAACTCCCTGTGACAGATGGGAGCTTCATTTATCGGACTGCTTTATGCTGCACAACTCCCCTGCCATTCTGAGTTTATATTGAGACGGGCTGCTTTTGGAACAAAGGCAGCCTGATCACAATTTGTCAGTGTACTTGGTAGCTATATATCACCAAAGCTCTCTGCCAGTCCTTCTGGGACCCAATTATTTATGGAGCTGACAATATGGGCTAACTCGTCTTGTTATGAATGCCACTATTATAATAAAAACCTTGCTATCTTGAATGGTAAGTCAACAGGAGTTCTGGTTGGTCAAAAATTCCATTGAATAAGAGTTAATTCACATTGCCTCAGGTGATCTCTTGATGCCCCAGGTGAGTTGATGAGATCCCTGGGGAAAGTTCTATTTCAATATCCTTTTCTGTCCAGACCTGGAAGATCTGTTGATAACTTTAGTTTCTGTGGCTTCTGCGTAATACAGGTTCCATTCTTAATGGTTAGGGAATAGTGTTCATTCTGAGTCTGCTATCGACAGAGGAGTTTACCAAGTACCATGGGGAGTGGAAATGAAATGAAAGACTTGGCCTCCCCCTATAAAGTGCTTATAATTGAATGAGGGGAACGATCCAACTCAAATCTATACTTACAACTCAGATGATAGAGAAATAAATATCAACAGAGTCTGGCTGGACCGCCTTGAGCCTAAAAGTGGACTCAAATCCCATTCCAGTGGAGTGACTCCTTTATTCTCCGATACCCTTTGCTACCCCTTGTGTCACGCTGATTTTAAATCAAATCCCTCATCTCTGCTTTTAAGATACCTCAGAAGAACACTGAAAAGAAAGGAAACTAATTAAAGCTAAAAGACATTAAATTCTTGAAAGAAAAGAAAGTCCCATACTAGGAGGAGATGAACAGAAAAATGAAACAATCATGATTTGATAGAAAATATAGGGGATTATTTTAGGACACGAGATCATACATTTGTGACATCACAGGGAATAGAGGAACCCATTTTCAGTGATAGATCATTTGAATTTGAATTTTCTGAGGTACCGATTGGCAGGGGCTAAGTATAACATCTGTATTACAAGTATAGAGCATATTTACAGATACACCTTTTTCCTAAAGCTTGTGCTTTAGTTGTACACAGAATTATTTTTGTCCCTTTCCCTTTTATTAAAATAGTCTTTGAACTAAGCATAGTGCTTAAAAGATTAAATCATATAGAGAAACATAACATATTGTATTTAAATATGCTAATCTCTTAGAGGAAATGAAGGATCTGAGGCTGCTCATTAAGAAATAAATTAATTCATCACCATTGCATTCATCATCAATCATCATCCAGTTGTGTCCAGTTTTCAATTAAGTTTTTCCAAACTGCTTTGTGCCTTTACCAAAAGGACTGATTATCTCTGATGATGATTTTTTGTGGGTATTCGGATGTTGATGGCGGTTGAATTGGCATAAACATGCTGAATGTCTTTTTTATTCAAGTAGTCAAGCAGTAGCTGTTCAGCGCATACAAATACATTATGATGACAAGTTTAAAAATCTTACTTTTTAAGATGTATTTTGGTGGCCAAATAGCCAGCTTCTTAGATTGACAGGGAATATTTTGTATGTTCATAGTTTTAGGTTTGAGCATATAAAATACTCCCTGTCAATCTAAGATACAAACATTGAACATTTATAATACATGCATCATTCATTCATTTATGAATCATTCACTAAGCCAATATTTATGAAACACCCGTAAGTTTCTGGTACTATGCTAGGCACTGAATATGCATCAATAAATGCAGTTGACGTTATTCCTGCCCTGATGAAGCTTCTAGTCTAGAAGCTAGATAACACATTATCAATTTTAATGACTGTACACTCTCTACCTTGGTTTTTTCCTCAAGGTGACCACCAAAAGCCATGATTACTTCACCAGTGACCCTTCAGGTATAGACAAGCCTCCTTACTCTCGGAGTTACTGAGCATTCCATGCCAGAAGTGAACAATTTCTAACTATCTCTTTAAGGTTTCCATGCACAATAAGGATGTATGAAAATGACTCACCATGCCTGCCACTTATCTCTAGATTCCTATAACATGAAGATGATCACAATCTGCCATCGTGCTGTTAAAATGATGCATAACCCAAGCAGCACTCTGAAATGATCGAGTATTATTGCAGCCTCTTACAAGTTGGGCACTGAGATAATTTGGCTAGTGTTGGAGAAAGAATGTTCCACAACCCCTGTGGCTCACCCTGCATTGAATAAATATGGCATGCTGCTGCTTTTGTTCTCCTTGTGTATGGAAGAGCAATTAATGTGTCAAAAAAGAAAAATCACAAAATGTGCATACTTTTTCTCCCCTATGAAAATTGCAAGACTATGTTCAATCTACTTTAAAATTATTGCAAAACATTACAGGATGTTGTTATTTTTGAAATATTAGATAACTTGTGGTTGGCATTACATTTCTTATGGTGGCTTCATGACTTCTGTGTCCATTAACAATCCTACTGTGGGTTTATATATTTCTTTAAAAATATCATTGGGCTACCAATGTTTACATACACATTCATGTATATACATTTTTTAATTTAGATAGTTTAAATGAAACATTTTTTAAAATGCAAACATCTGTAGATTTTAGTTAAGAAAAAAAGCCATGAATATGGCTAGCCTGCTGCAATTCTTGCTTTCTAGTTCATTATTTTCCTGATATTCAATTGTGTCCTTAGAAAGGATATGAAATCTCTGTGGTAAGAAAGGAATAAAAGATTATTTTCCTACTGCTAGTATTTGGAGGGATGAAAGGGGAGAAGGGAGTTGAAAGTTTTTCTTTGTCTGTTTTGTCTGCTGATGTAGTCCAAGAAACTCAGTTAATTCAATATTCCAGACCATAGTATGTGTTCAGTAAATATGTGTAGCTTGAATAAATGAATGAACTTACCCTCTTAACAATAAAATTTATTACCAAAGGCTCAGGGAGGAACTTAATTCATAGCAAACACTAATCTTCATAAATTAAATTAGGACTAGTTTATTTTAAAACAAAAATGAATATTTTTATTTTAGGTTGCTGAACTATAACTGTTTGTGTTTCATCTCCCCTGCTAGATTGCAAGCTCTGGGAGGCCTGTCCTGTTCACTCCCATTTCCAGTGCCCAGGAGAATCTGGCACCAATTACTTCTCAAATGACATAAGTTGTATCTGGAAAATGTATACATTCAAAAATATTAGATATCAATTCCACCTCTACATCATATTATGAGGAATATTTTAAAGATTACATGTTGCCTAAAATCTTGGACAGATACACAGAGTACAGATGGGAGTGACCTGGCCAATTCTTTCTACTCACTGATCTTCCTAAACCCTCTCTCCATTCTTTAATACTCTGGCAACATAGACCTGATTCTCAGTGCCCTGCACGGATCTCATGACCTCTCCATACCATATTTGTCAGGCTTCTTCTTTATGGATAGCCTGTGCTGTTCTCCCTGGTCTCTTTTCTCCTGTTCTTCTAGCTGTTTATATTTATTCTTGAAGACAATTCAATCAATTCCTCTTTCAGAAAGTCTTCCTTATCTCTTTTTCCAAAGATTTCCAGGCTGCCCTATTCTCATTTTTGCTTCCATCTGTGATTATCTTTGTACTAATTCATTGACTATTGTGATCTGATTATATGCCAGTCTCTTCCACTAGACTTGTGAGTATTTTGAGGACAAAGATTATGTTTTATTCACTGTTATATCCCCAATGCCTAATGGAGTGCATGGTACAAAGTGGGCTATTGTCAGTGCTTTACAGAAGGAAGGAAGGGAGTATAAGAGGGAGGATGGATGGAAGAATGAAAGGATAAAAGGAAGGAAGGAAGGATGGGAGAAGGAAAACACCCAAAGACTATTATAAAGTAAGTAGTCTCCACTGGAGAATAAGCCCTAAGTTAGAAAAGGGAGGGGAAAATATAGGATTTTAAAAAATTACTATGGGCATGTGAGTCTTTATCTATATGAAAGGAACTACCCTCTTCCTTCTACATGCTCTATGGCCTACTCAGTTCCTTTTGGCAGCCACCATCACAATTTTATTGTATGGTAATGGCCACCTAAATTGCTGAACTTGTGTTGAAATCTTAGTTTCTTAGCCTGCCTCTGATTGTCTAAAAAAAAAAAATCATTATGGGCAAATGAAGAATTATTGCTATGTAAGGAGCTTAAATATTCAAGCTTGGGGTCAAGTAAATTTAATTAGTGTATCATTTTGTTTTCAAAACACATCTTAAGGGCAAGAACAGTGTTCTTGTACTAGAATTGAAAGTGTTTATGAATTGACTTATTCAGGATGTCATAATAACAGCTAATACATAGATAGTGCTTACTATGCCAGCAACTATTCTAAGTGCTTTGCATGATCAACGCGTTTACTTCTCATAACAACCCAGTAAGACAGTAATAGTATCTGTCTTTTGTAGTTGGGGAGACTAAGGTACATAGAAGTTAAGTAATGTGTCCAAGGTCACACATCTTACATGAGGTTTAGTTGCAATTCTAACCCAGATAGTTTCAATGCAAAGCTAATCCTATAAAACCTCTCACAAGATTTCAACCTGGTGCCTGGATAATATAAAAGCTGTTTCACAGCGATGGTTGCAAGCACAATTATGTTTAATATAATAAGCTAATGTATTATGATTAAAATTTCATTTTCAAGGAAATGATGGGGTGAGCTTGGCCACAACACTCTTATGAGATTGGTGATAGTCTTTTCCAAAACTTGCTTCATAATAACTCAAGGTACGTCATCAGATGGTTGAGCCAGGACTACAACCTTTGCAGTTTCTTTTGGCTCTTACCACTAAATCTATGAATTTAAAGTGTATTTTATTAAACTTCTCCTCTAGTAGGGATTATTAAGTATTGGCCAGTCTTTTATTCCTAGAAAGCAGATTGGGAAGACAGAGAGCAATAAAGGAGATCTTGGGGATGCCTGCCAACTGGAGAGCAATTAAAAATGAAGAGTAATGGAATTTCTGAAACATTACTGTTTTTTTTTCAGTTGGGGAAGTTTTGTGAACACACCAGCTTTCAACAAGGTGCCCATTGAGTACAGTGAAGCATAACAATAGATCAGTCATTAGCTGACCCTGTAATGCTTTCCAACATTTGGAGCATTCCTTCTGAGGCTGCTACCTAATGTCCATGTTCACAACTTAGTACACGTTTGGAAGCCTAAATATTTGTAGCTAAGTAAGCAAGCGCTTTTCTTCTTTAAAAATGTACCTTAAACCCTTTGGTAATGTGCAGTTTTCCACTCTGTGGGAGGTCAATAAATCCCCCTTGACTCTCTTTACATCCAGCAGCTCCAAGTGAAAGGGAAAGACGCCATATTCATCTAGGCATTGCACACCCTATGGCTTTTTCGCATGCTCCATTTAGATGCTTAATAGTTAAGCCTGTGTGGTGTGTGGGGCTCAATTCTGAACCACTGGTGGAGGCACTTGTATACAACATTTGCTACTTTTTTGTCAGGGAAATAATCACATTGGAAAAACAAGACACTATACATGCTTTCAAGCTGCTCTGATTTCTTGTAGGTATTTATGAACTACGCACTCTATTTTCTTTTTCTTCACCAGGAAACTTACATGGTATGGGGCAGAAATTTTATTCTCATGTTGATTCACTTTTACAACCTGAAGAAGTGAAAGCTTGGAGAGCGGCAGCATACCCGAACGTGGAACATCGTTATAATAATAAGCTTATGCACATACGTGATTCAAATTCATCCTGAGATTTGTTATATGAAATACTTTATTTAACAGTAATGTGAAAGCTGGTAGGAGGAAAAGTTTTCTTGTCTTTCGAACTGGGAATTAAATTTCGACATTCAGTTTTATGGGTCCAAAACAGGGGTATAGTTTTAAAATAATTCTACAATTTCTCAGCTGTTATATAGCATTAAAGTAAAGGAGCCCTCTTATATGTAGTCCAGAATAAGGACATGTGCATTAGGCATTTCTAGATGCAGTAGTCCTCCTTTATCTGTAGGGGATACTACTTAACCCTATATATACTGTGTTTTTCGATCTCATAACCAACACGGCACTTAAGTGACTAATAGGCAGGTAGTACATACAGTGCAGGTACGCTGGAGAAAGGGATGGTTAACCTCCTGGTCAGGACGGAGTGAGACAGCAAGAGATGTCATCACAATACTCAGAACAGTGTGCAACTGAAAATTTAGGAATTATTTATTTCTGGAATGTTCCATTTAATATTTTTGAATCACTGTTGACCATGGGTAACTGAAACCTCAGAAAGTGAACCTCTGATAAGGGGAGGACTCCTGAAACAAATAATGTGTTGTAGTTACCAGAGGTTAGTGTGCCTACTCTTGGTAACAGTTAGTGACTTAGACTACTTTGGAGTTGTAATTATTTTGAATGAGATGGAAATTACAATCAACGAATACACACATACACATGCAGTTGACCTTTGACCAACACGGGTGTTAGGGGCACCTGATCTCCTGCACAGTTGAATATCCACATGTAACTTTTAACTCCCCCCAAACTTAACTACTAATAGCCTGCTGTTGACCAAAAGCCTTACCGATAATATGAGCAGTTGATTAACCACATATTTTGGATGTTATATGTATTATATACTGTATTCTTACTATAAAGTAAGCTAGAGAAAAGAAAATGTTATTAAGAAAATCGTAAGGCAGAGAAAATACCTTTACTATTCATTAAGTGGAAGTGAATCATCATAAAGGTCTTCATTCTCCTTGTCTTCGGCTGGTTCAGTTGGCTGAGGAAGAGGAAGAGGAAGAGAAGGGTTGGTCTTACTGTCTTGGGGGTGGCAGAGGTGGAAGATGTGGAGGAGGTGGAAGGGGAGGCAGGAGAGGCTGGCACACTCAATATAACATTTATTGGAAAAAAAATCCACGTATAAGTGGACCTGCACAGTTCAAACCCACGTTGTCTAAGGGTTAATTGTATGTATCTTCCTTTTAGCTGTGATATAGATTTTTTTTAACATAACAAAATCTGGATCAATTTGGCTTTAAGTATGAAGATAGAAGGGTTTTCTTTTAGATATTCAAATAAACATTTAATCTTCTTACCCAATTAATTAAAAACCTAAAAACAAAACAAAATAAAAAAGCAAAAGAGAAAAACCTTTGTTGCAATTAACACAATTATCAGATGGCCTAGAAACTCACTGCATTTTCTAATATTCATCTTTCCTATTTTTAAGTCAGCTTTTATCTTAAAGTTAATAATATCTCCAAATGGTGTTTCTGCCACTGTTGTAGAAACTGTAACAAATTCAATCCAATGTGAAATCAATAAAAGCTGCTTTCAGTTGGGTGAAATACAAGGGCAAGGTCTCTTTGTGCTTGAAATGAGACTGAAGGATGATTTTCTTCTGGAGATTAATATTTCTGTTTATATTGTCCAGACCAGGAACAGCCTGCCAATAATCAATTGATCTAAAGCTAAATGATAAGGATGACAAATGGATCTGTTCTTATGTGTGTGTGTGTGTTTTGAAGAATAGGGCCTTTCTTTTGTATGTAAAAATTACGTTTATTGAAGTGATTTAACCAATGACAGATTTAGTTTGGAACATGTATTTTAAAACTTGCAAGCATTTTCCATGGGCTGAAAATATTTCTACCTTTATAGTTTAATGGCATGTCATGAACCACACAGGTATTTATAGAATTTACAACACCTTTCTATTACCTTGTTGAGTGATGCAAACTTGGCATCAATCTGGGCATGTGAATGAAGGAAAAATGGGTCAAAACAGAAAGAGTTCCAAATTATCCATTATTGAAAAATACTGATTTTTAAATATTAAAATAAAACATAGTTGGGACATATCTCAATTGATAGTGAATAAAAATTCTTCACTCTGATTAACCAATGACAGATCAGATGATGTTTCCCAGAAAAAATAGAAGACACTTAAACTAAAGTTGAGAAATTTCCTTAGCATGAAAATGCTTCCAAATTCAAATCACATTCAAACTAGTCCTGCATTATCTTTTTTCCATGTGCCGTTTGCTAGGTGTCTGACCTTGTGCAAGTTTCTTAACTTCTGTGTTCCTGAATTGCCTTATTTGTAAAGTGGGTAAAAATTAGAACCTAATTTGTATATTTGCCCTTAGGCACAAATGAATGACTGCATGTAAAGTAATTAGAAGAGTATTGGGCACATAGAAAGTACTCAATAGATACGAGCCACTTTTGTTAATTATTCCAATCCTGTTTGCCTTATAAAAGCATAAAAGTCATGCATATTGCCTTGTAATCTTTCTTGCATGGTTTCTTATTGGATGAACTTAATTATATCATAACTACCTTGATATTAAAGCTTTTGTGATGGTCTTCTTTAATATTGCTGATAAATTGGCAAAGACACAATCTGTTGTGTAATGGGGTCCATTTTGTGGATCCAACATTATATTAAGAATGCACCAAAATGCACATAGATATTACTGTGTCATGAGGAGCAGTGTAGGAGATGAAACAAAAAAAATTATTCACTAGTTCGGCAACTTGCCCTGTTGTGGCATGTTAAAATATCATTATGCTTTATGGAGCAGAATTTTCCGAGCTGTGTTTTATGGGATCCTGTGTCTAAAGATATTAACAAAAAGTTTCCCCTTCCCCGCCACCCCCCAAAAAATATTCCATAGTCAAATAATCTTTAGAACCTAGGTTAAACCACCAGGCTCCATGATTCAGGAATTCCCATACCCTTTAAATGCACTAATACACATTGAGATAATTCAAGAAAGGGAAGTAACAGTTTTTAAACTTGTCTGTGAACCCTTTTCTGAAGGGAACCTGTCACTCAGTATAGTCAACAACAGGATTTGGGAAGTGCTGCTCTACATCTGTGACCACGACGAGAAGCACAATATTGGGCTTCACCTGTGATGCGTTTCAGAGTGCCGTGGCACAGTGTTCTGCAGTAGGAGCTAGGTTTCCCCAATTAAGTATTAAAAATTGAGAAATATTTACACAAAATGAAATAAAAGCTAGCCAACTCAAGGGTATCCCTCTAAGTCTGTCACTGACATTGATTTGCATTTCAGTACCTTTACTCCTCAAGTGAAAAGCAGGAAGCATGGGGAAACTGACAGGGATTCTGGTGCACGTGTGTGGTCGTGCGGCGTGTGTGGAAAATGGCAATGAGCTTGGGCAGCGCTGGACTCCTCAGGCACGCTCTCTTCTTCTAAACGATTCCCTGGGCCTTGTATTTCACTCACTGCTTCTGTTGTCACTCTTGAGTGTGTCTGGGTATAGGTAGAGCAAAGCATTTTAATTTTATGACTTTCAGATGTCTTGTTAGTGAGCAAATGAAGTGATAGGACAAGTGGGTTTTGTCTAGTTGCTAAGGAATGAAAATAACAAGTGGCTTTATTACTTTACTGACAATCTATTTATAAATTTCTGGAGGAGGTGCTTGCAGAGGAAAATACGCATATGTTTTGGACATACCTGAAAGTTCTCAAATAAAATCATTTATCGATAGCCCTTGCCTTACTCTGCCTTGGTAGTGTGCACAAATACTGCTCCTAGACACAAGGAAAGTTGCAGGCTTTGTTCTTTGATGGCCGCTATACAAATGACATCTGGCAAAGGCTGGTCCCTTCACCTCCTCTTTGGCCTTATTCATTCTAAATTGCATAGGGGATTTCTAGATGTTGTAGTGCTGTCACCTTAAGCACACAGGATAGAAAAAAAAAGGCTTTTTTTTTTCATGTTTGCCCCAACCAATGGTTAATTTGTAATGGAAATGAGCTCTTGAAGTCTTTCTGTGAAAGCTGTGAAAGTTTTCTTGGTTTTTCTTTGTCATTGCTTCTCCTAACAAGCTCTGCTTGATCTTCAAATCAGAGAGCAGCTCTCAGGTTACCTGTGTGTCCACACCTTTGACAACCTTGCCAGAGGTTGGGCCCTCATGCTGCTTGCAAATGGCAGTGGGTGAGAAGAGCATTGTGGGTAGTGGGACGCAATTGAGAGAGCAAAATACGCTTTTCTGGTTACACACCTGGCCCTGTCAAGTCCTTGTCCAGGATAAAATGACAATTTAAAAAATGGCCTGAACTACCAGAAGTTTGAATCCAAATGGCTAGTCCTGACAACACTTGGTGTCTCTGAAATATTTAAATTGCATGTTCATGAAGGTATATTTTAAGGGGGTCTAAAACTGAAGGAAGAGAAGTGGTAAAATACAGTGGCGTGTTGTTTGTATGTGAACACTGTTGTATTTCCAACTTTTGCAAACCCACATATATTTTTTTTTTTATGAACTAAGCGTTGCCATTTGTTTTCATGCAGGTGTGATTCATAATATCCCAGCATTCTGAGTTAAAAAAGCAATTTTGTAGACTCATGCCGTTGATGCTGTGATAGTTTGGCAATCTGTTCCAGTAGGAAAAGTATTTTTATTTAGTAGCCCCGGTGGTTCCTTCTAACTTGTACAAAGAACGCCTTCCATCCTGGTATTGTTTTTTAGTGTTTAGGTTTCAGAAGGCCTCTCTCTGATGAGGACAAAAAACTCCACAGGATTCTAAGATAGAGTAAATCAAAGGGAAATGAATGTGGTCTGTTTATTGATAAACCACTCATTTAGAATAAGTTGGCTTCCTGCTTACCAAGAAATGATTTACATTTTTCACTAGCATACTTAAATGTGAAATGTTCCAATTTCTACCATGTTATTAGATCATAAGGCTATGAAAAAAGTTTGTTTTCTAATAACCAAAGATGAGATGATAAAAGAACCTAGAAATTTTCTGCAAGTGAAGAGTCTTTTGGAGTTGTTAAAGACTTTTAGAATTCTATATTCTTTTCCAACGTCTGGGATAGAAAAATGCATCTTAAGGAGGAAGATGTGTTTATACCTGCATCAGCACAAAAGACCTGTAATTGTCAATTACTTTGTCATTTTAAGCCCATCAACCATGTGGTAGAATGAGTAGTTAAAAATCAAAATAAAAAATTAAAAAATTAATTGTCCAGTTTGTTCTGGAGGTAAACTTTTCTATAATCTATGTTAAAAATTTTATCAACAGGAATGCCTTCCCATTGCTCATTTAATTTATACTTTTATCATATAATTTCATGATATGGGAGCCACTAAACAACAGACAAACTAATTGAACTTACATTCAATGGAAATTACAGTTTAGTGAGTCATTTATGATGTACAATCAGAAAGAAGAGAAAAATTCAGCAGAAAAAGTGAAATTGTCATCATTCCCATTTTGGATTATTTTTTTCCTATAGGAGCACACATACATCAAGTCATTTTGTAAACTGCAAGCTATTTTTTTTTACTTTGAAAATTTGTGTCATGACTTTGATTGAAATAACCGATGTGTAAAATTTATTTGTTTGCTCTTTAATTTCTTTACTTTTTAATCATTTTATTTTAAAATAAAACATAGATACAGAACACCAAATAAAACAAACGTAAGTTATTGTAAGGCAAGCACACTTGCAACCACCAGCAGGTAAAGACATAGAACTTGGCCAGCCCTTCATCACTCTTATTTAGAAGTCCCTTCCTATCCCAAACCACTTTTTTATATTTTATGTTATTTTCTTGCTTTTCTTTGTAACTCGGAGTATATCCCTAGACATCATAGTTTAGATTGGCCTGTTTTGGGTCTATATCTTTGTCTTTGTCAGTTCAGGCTGCTATAGTAGAACACTGTACACTGAGTGGCTTAAACAACAAACATTTATTTCTCACAGTTCTGGAGGTGGCTGGAAAGTCTAAGATCAGCGTGCCAGCAGATGCTGTGCAGGCTAGTGACGGCCTTCTTCCCAGTTTGTAGAAGGCCAATCTTCGGATTACAGTCTCACATGATGGCGGGGGGCGAGAGGAGGGGGGAGGCAAGGAGAGAGAGAGAGAGAGAAAGCTCTCCCATATCTCTGTGTCTCTTCTTATTAGGGCCCAAATAGCACTATGAGGGGCTCCACCCTCATGACCTAATTACCTCCCAAAGGCCTCATCTCCAAATATCATCCCATTGGGGATTAGGGTTACAACATCTGAATTTGGAGAGTGGGGGGGACACAAACATTCAGTCCATAAGCAGTCTTTTAAATCTCTTAAAATTCACCATTTCCCACCTGTATCCTTTTATTTCCACACATTTTATTTGTTAAAGAAATTGGGTCATTTATTTTGATTGTGACTTTTTAAAAAGGCAAAGTTAAATAGGAAGAATAAGTTCAAGAGCTCTGTTGTATAGCACGGTGACTAGAGTTAATGATGATATATTGTTTTCTTGAGAAACATAAAGAGAGTGGATGCTAAGCGCTCTCACCACAAAGTGATAACTATGTGTGATAATGTATTTGTTAATTAGCTAGATTTAACCATTCCATGATGTATATATACTTCAGAACATCCTGTTGTACATGATAGAGTCATACAATTTTATCTATCGCTTAAAAATAAATTAAAATTAAAATTGAAAAAACATAATGAAAAACATTAAAAGGCAAAGTATCCAAAGGGTCAGCACAAGGTATTTTCTTTCTAGGGGATGCTTTGTAATTATTCATTTAGTTTCTGGCCCTTCCCATACCCCACAACCTTCACATTTCAGTTCTGCTTGGATAGCCAAGCACATTTGAATCCAAACATTGCTGATGATGGAATTCTGAATTCATAAGGAAAGATTGGTGATGTTCGCTCTCACCTGTCACGAGAGGGCAGGTAGTGTAGAGAGGGCGTTCTCTCTGAAATTATTCACAGTGTGGTCCATTTGACATGCAGACAATCTCAAGAGGTCATAATTCAGAAAGCTGGATGGACTGTGTAAGGTTAGGAGGGTGGAAGTCAACTCAGACATATGGAAGTCTCTAGATAATTGGGCTCTGTGTGTCAGGAAAGAAATGGGAGCAGGACGTTCTATTTTGGCAACTTTTCTGGTGCCAAGATCTTTTTACAAGTTTTAACTCTTTCCTGCAACAATATGAGTTAAAAAGTCAATATCCCAGTTTTGCAGATGAGGAATCTGAAACGGTTTCTTACCAAGAAATTACCTCCTAACTTGTCTCCTGTTTCCATGCACTATCTTTTATAAACTTAAATCAGATAGTATCATGCCAGCATCCTTTGCACTTACAGTAAAATCCAGACTACTTGGCAAGAGTCCTAAACACCAGGACCCAGGTCTGCCCCTGCCTGTGTCATAGCTGTCAGCTGTCACCACTCAGGCTTGCTGTGCTCCAGCCACACTGGCCTCTTAGCTGCACCTCAGATACAAGAAGCTCTTCCAACACGATGAAGGAAGATGTAGCTGAGTAGTCTTTAAGATTCATGTTTTCTCCATTGAGCGAAGTCGGCATGCAGGGCCACCGTTGGGCCCTTTTTATTTGCTTTTTCCTCTCTCTGGAACACTTGGCTGACACATTTTGCTTTGCTCTCTTTCCGGCCTCAGCTTAATTGTCACTTCCTCAAAGAACTTCCCCGCCCACTCAATCTACTTAGGCTTTTTCCTGTAATTATCTCCTCCACTTATTCTTTTTCCTTGCTTGCGCTTATCAACACTCTAATTATACATGCATTTGTTTAATGTCTAGCTCTTCTACCTGACCCTAAATTACCTGAGGGTGGGGCATGTCTGTTTTGTGTATTGCAGTGTTCCTTGTGCCTAACTAGCATAGGGCCTAGACTAGCAATGATGCCTCATGAGTACTGGTTGGAATGCAAAATTAGAATGAAGCTCAGAGAGGTTAAGTAACTTGTCCAAAGTCACACAGTTAGAAAGCATCAAAGCTTGAGATGGGAAACACACACCCTACCCATGGATTTTCAGTAATAATTGATTTTTCCAAGCTGTGTTCCTTGAACACTAGTGTCCTGAGTAATCTTAATGATGTTCCAAGAATAAAAACAGATCTGTGTTCAAATAAATTGTGAATCTGATGCGATTGTTTGAAGAAAATTGAACGTATTTCTTTCCTACAGGATAACTCAGGGATTTTACTGTGCAAGTGTGCACTGTGACTCTCCAAGAAACCCGTATGTTTTGTAGCATTTCTCACCAGTGTTTGGCTAGGATTTACTTTTTTACACAAAATTAATATCTTGTGGGACAACAGTATTCAGCAGAAGCCACGGTGGGCATTACTCTATTACAGACTGCTTCTCTCTAGGGAGTGAATAAATAAAAATTTCTATCAGCAGATTAAGTCCAAATATGTTAGTATTTTTTAAAAGTTCTTTGCTTTCTGCCCTCCTTTTCCAATACAAATAGAGGGTGGGGCATATATCTTAAGAAAACAAGATTAGAATGTAGAAATTAAAGAAAGTTGAATGGATTGTAATGTAGTTTATTGTGGAGAAAATATGATCAGGACATATTTTAAGAAATAACAGATTAGAAAATAGAAACCAAGGAAAGTTAAATGGCTAAGAACTTAAAACTGCAAGCATTTTTTCCACTTCAGTATGCTATTAAAAATGACTGAGAGTGATCTTAAATGCTGACATCCCTTAATGGAGAAAGTATGAAATTACAAAATAACCAATGTAATCACACCTTAATCTTGTTAAATTGAAACACTGTAATCTACATTCAAATTTCACATATGGTCAATCTTGCAAGAGCTGGGTGGATGAGCCAAAGCACTTTGGAATTTTAAATAGAGAATCTTTGGTACCTCTCTGAAGCCCTTTTATTTCTCTATGAAAAATATTTCCCTGGGTCTGGGGGAAGGGAACCCTAAGCCAAAAACCTATTTTTTTATTTTTTATTTTTTGGTAATTGAAATAGAAAGTTGTTTTTTTTTTTTTTTTTTCAGTAGACTGATACTTATGACCAATGCTACTATAAACAAAGCAGAGTGCATTTCAGAAAAAAGTGCAACCATGTGACTAGAAAATAGGTTTCAGCTCTTTCTTACCAATAGATTATTTCAATCTGTTGACAAGCATGATTTTTAAGAATTGCCAAAGGAAAGCATTTTTATCCAATGCTGACCTGGTGTGCCTGTCAATTGAGGGGTGTGATATGCTACAAAGTCATTGTCTAGTCATGGAACTCACATTTGGGAGCAAAGTTCCAAGAGCAGCGGTGGCCCCATTTGTTTTGGAAACTGGTAGCCCTTTATTCAGAGGGACCACAGAATGAATGGCCTCTTGACCTCTGGTAGCCCTTCTAAATATGAATACACATTCCTCTCAGGTACAATGAGATCATACTGGAAATGTACACCTTTTTAACAGACTTCCAAAAAAATTCTGGAAAGAGAAAACTTAAGGATCTCAATAATAGAGGAATAAAAGATATTTCATTTATGAATTATCTGGACTTCCCAATTCTATCTGTGATGTGCCGCTTTATTGAGTTTTAACACTTCCACCAGAAACTTGGAGTGTTGCTTTAAATCAACTCTGTGGTGGGAATTGCTGATTATGGCAACCACAGGCTCTGCTACTGATGCCCCTGACTACAACATTATGGGGAAGATTTGGCTATTTCATTCATTCCAGCAGGCTGCTGCTTCCCAGCAAGTCACTTGTCTCTGGAGTATTTTACTGTATCTATAATAAGACAAAACAAAGGTATTTTGAAGGTTTCGGTAGACACAGCCTCCATAGGCAAAGTCCTCTGGAGACTTGGAGGAAAAGAAAGATGAGACGAAGGTACAGGCTCCAAATCCTCTGTGAAATGGATGCTCATATCAGAGCCCTCCTTGAGCCTTCTGCCTATGAGCTATGAGAACTTTCAGGGGTTTCTGCAATTGCGTATCCACTTGCCCTCTGCTTTAGTATGTGAGTGCAATTGCATTAAGAGTGCTAGAAAAAGTAAACCTTTTTTTTTCCCCCAAATCAGAAAACTATGTATTTTAAGCAACTACCCCAGCTTAAAATAAGGACATTTCTCCTCTCAGCTGTTCATGAGACAGGGCTGGAACAAAAAGGCACAGAGACAACAAGCCACCAAAATGGGACTCGGAACACATCTTTCTCAGTCCAGGATCACTGTGTGGCACTAGGTGAGCTGCTTCACCTCTCAGACCCTTAGTTTTTTCCTCTGTCAAATGGGATAGATGTCAAATTTGATCATGAAAGGTCATTAGAGACTACCTAATGATACAGCTTCACTCTAGATGTAAGAGCCTGGTAGCCATGTATGGAATTTTAAACTCAATTTTTGAATTGAATGAATGTGCTCTAATTTTCTGCTATTATGTTCTGAGGCTAAAATATTCTATTGTTTTTGAGCTTACATGAGCTGACCTCATTTACTATGGGAACATTTTAAGTATTTAGGAATATGAGGGTAAATACCATGGAAAGAATAATTCAATCTAGATGTGAGAGACTCCTTTTTTAAGCTTCATTAACTGATAATTATTTGCGTGCAAAGCAACGCCCTTACTGTTTGATAAATGAATATTAGCCTCGTGTCATGCTGATAAAAGTCATGAGCAGAACTAGACTCCTCTGCATTTGGGGGACTTTGTTATTTTGATGCTAATGGATTATGTTCATTTTGGTTAGATAGATATCTCAAATCTCGAATGACTCAGCAGGACTGACTGAAATTAGATTTGTCCATCCAAGCTTTGCTTATTAGTGTGTCCTGAATATCTTGATATCAGTCTCATATTACACTGTGTACTTCACATAATTTATCTGTCATGACCTAAGATTTCTATGATAGGAAAATCAATTGATCATTAAAATCATGTTTATGTTTTTGTTTGAAACCTTAGCATTGTGTTTAATTCTTTTCCCTAAAAAAATATTTTGAGAATCAGCAAGATGAAATACTTATTAAAATCTCCTTACAAAGTATACCCTTTTGGAGTCTATTGAATATTACTTCTTTGTAGATATTAGTTTATTATAATAGAGAGTTGTATTAGTCTGGGTAGGCTACTGCTTTAATAAATAACCTCCAAATTCCAGTGGTTTGACATAATAAGGGTTTGTCTCTTGCTCATATCTCAGAGTTCAAATGCATACTGGGTGGGAGTGGAAGGCAGGGAAGAATGTTGGAGAGAGGATGGCATCTGCCCGTCAGAGTCATGTAGCAACCCAGGCTCTTTCTGTATTGTGGCTCCACCTCTCTCTAGGTCCCTGGGTTCTTCTCTGTTCAGTGGGAGACTGGGGAAAGGAAGTGAGGATTATAAATAGGAGGTTTCCTTTAATTGGCTCAGTTTGGAAATAGTCGTCCTCATTTCTATACACATTCCATTGGCTGGATCTCTGACCTGAGCCTCAAGGAAGGTAGAACATGTAGTCTGGCAGAGTGACCAAAAGAAGAGCAGACACAGATATTGATGAGCATTAACTGTTCCTTCCACAAGATCTAGACACCAAATTGAAATTAATTAAAGATAGCTTTGGTGAGCACTTAATACACAAAAATCTTATTCTGAGCTTAACTGTGGGATCAATGAAGATAATAAGACAAGTAAGGTGTGCAAATAATCATACCATTAATAAAAGATAGATTATGGTTATGCATCCAGAAAGCTATAAATACTGATTAGAAGAGGGATAAATTCTAACAATTTAGGAGAATTGAGAAATTTTCTTGAAGTGATGATACTGGTATTAGGCTACAAATTCAAAGTTCAGAATTCTAGACTGTCTCTGTCATTTGCTTGCTATAAAATCCTGAACAAAATTTCTGAACCTTACCCTTCTCACCTATAACATTAATATCATAATGTCGGTATGTGCCATGATATGAAGGTGAAATTCACATTAGGTAATGAATGGGGAAACATTTTGTGAGTGACCATTCAAGTATCAAATTAAAGCTGTTTGCTGTTATTGCTATTATTTTTTTTAATTTCATGCCCACAGGTCAGAATTATGTTTACAAAACTTTGTTATATACACACATACGACACACATGTGCACATCAAACACAGACACATACACATAAGCTTTCAGGTGGAAAGGAAAGAATCAGATGCTCCACTTTTTTTGGTCTTCAGAATAAAACTCAGAGTAAATGCCCAGATATTTGGTTTTCCTGTTCACTAATACATCTTGCATTTGTGTCAGTTTTGTAACCTGTCCTTGGAAAGTACCATCAATTATTTGTGTCTGTTGAAGTAGGCTGGATGTGGAAATCTTTGTCCTTTCTGTCTCATACTATTAGGAGCCTCAGGCAAAATTAAGTCATGGAAATGTTTTTTAAACTATAAAGGGATATATATATAGAAGGGAAGTTTATTATTATTTTAACTGTTTTAAGTGCCAAATATCTATTTAGCTAATTTGAGTTGTCTGTATGAAAAGTTATTTAAATCACACCACCCTATAAATTTTAATCCAAAATCCTGTATGCTTTAAATAACACATTAAAGCAGCGAGTGTAATGGAGTAGTAATTCAATATCTAGTATCCATTATTTTTGTTAACCTTACTTTTACTGATCACTAAATACCAAGGTTGCCTGTTCTCAATAATATTATAATGTTCCTTTCTCACAATTTCATATTCTTTTTAGGGGATGCAGCACACATAGAGTCAGGGAGTGAATATTTCTCAGTAATCTCTAACCTAGCTTAGCTTGTCCGCAGAGCCCAGGATCCATATGGATGTGTGTTTAAAAATACATCCCAGGGTCTAGATTAATCAAAGCCGGGTCATGGTTTGGGATCTGGCCTAAAATCCATATAATTGGCAAGACAAAACCTTCCTTCTCAGTTCTCCCCTTTCAAGCTGTGGCCACGTGGATGACTGTCTGAGAAAAATGCTTGGCCGACAAGTTGTCAGAGTTAACATCTAAGGAGGTATAATGGCAATTCTTGAGCTGACATTATTGACTTAGAGCTGGGGAGATAGAAAGGCATAGTTTTTTTTGGATCAGCAAGTTCTACCTCTACATTCTGACAAACCATGGTGTCTTCAAGTATCAAGGAGACAGTAGAGAAATTCACAAGATAAAATTAGCTGATCTTTGTAATAATAGCACTGAGATGCATGTGAATTTTATTATGGTCAGTCCTCATTCTTCCACTCCTCAGGTTGCCCTCTGTGGTTGTTTCTAAACTGCAAATGCAATTGCTGAGTCAAGTTCAAATACTGTGCAGGACCTACTCACTCTTCGCCCCTCCCCTGTCATAAACTCAGCTCTGGATCCTCGTTTCCATGTACTTCACCTACTTTTAGGAATACCTCTGCCTCTCTGGACACCTGGGAAAAAATGAATACTCATTTTTCACAACTCAGATTAAAAATTCCTTTGTCTGGAAGGCCTAGCAGGAGGCACCAGGCAGAACTTACGTGTGGTCATACAGTATGCTGTACGTAGGACGGTTATCACATTTCAGCCACCGTACTGGGACTATCTCACTCTTTTGTGTGCCACAAGCTGATTGTGGGCTCTTTAAACACTGAGATGACATTTTATTTTTGCATCCCCAAAGCTTAGCACCTGGCCTGGCACTTTGTAGGTATTCAGGAGACACACAGCGAGTGAATGAATACATGAATGCAGGAGAATTACAAGATCAAGAGACTGGTACGTGTCCTTACTCTGAAAAAGTTAACAATTACAAATTGAGACTCACACTTAGAATCAAGAGTGGAAAAAAATAGGTAGTAATTGCAGAGGGAGGGCAGCTAAGCATGTGGCTGTTTTGGGTATTTACTCATCAGACCAGGCTGAAGCAGCCTTAATCAGGGAAAATCAATCTGCCTGTTTTTCAGCGCAAGCATAAACATGCTGACAGTGGATGCCACCTAGGTGTTCTGAAAAACCTTGCATCAACCCTCAAGTTAGTTGTAGGCTCATTTACTTTCTGTGTTTAAGTTTAGATTATTTATACTTATCTAGAACAGCAAATTTATCTTCTGCAAGCAGTGTTTTATGTCATGTCATGCCTGAAGTCAAACATCTCTTCATGTACAAAAAAGAGTCCAAGGTCTACCTGGAATCCCAGCTCTATTCCACCTTGATTCAGTTTGTATCCACTATTCCCTATAGTCACTAGCTGTCTTAGCTAAAATTTTGCACACATCTTCCTCCTATTCTGATAGGATATTTCAAAAGTCCACCTCTTTCCTTTAAGACTCAAGTCATCCTGAAACTTTTGTGGTACTACGAGTCCCAGTGAAGTCTTTGTCTTATGAAGTGTCCTTTACATTCAAATAATCACTTGCTTATTTGTGCTGTCCTCTGTATAGTAAAAAAAAAAATTCTTTAACAGAATTAAACTTTAAATGTTTCATAGGCTTTTGTGCCTTGCTTTCCCAAGTTTGTTTTACAGTTACTGATGGAGGGAAGATGATGTCTTTGTGTTCAATTGTAGCAGCTAGCAAGGCCTTGATGATAGTAAGTATTTGAAAATGATGCCTGTGTTTAATAATAACATTAAATTAAACTTTGGAATGGAAGTGTCTGCACAGTGGGATATGGTGCTTTCTCTGGAGTCAGAGGAATTGGGTTTAATTTGTCACTGTGTTCCTTCACCAGGGTGATCTATTTCGACTCTTTATGTTTCAGTTTTCTCATCAGTAAAATAAGGTGATAGTCATAATTGAGGAAGGAAAACATGGAAATAAAATCCATGCTTCATCTGTTAAATATGAGCTATAGTGATTTTATCTTTTATAGGTTCTAGGGTTCAACTTTCAGTGTTCACATCCCAACTCTATGACTTATATATTGTCTCTTACCCTGGGAAAGTCACCTGATCCTCTGAACTTCTGTTTCCCTCTTTGTAAAATAAGCAAGGCAGTAATACTTCCTTCACAGTGCCATTTTGAGGAATAAATGAGACTGCATGTAGCAGTCAACGCCATGCATAGACTACAGTAAGCACTCAATAAATAGCAGCTATTCTTGTTTACAACAGCAGCAATGCTAATTGAAATTTCACTTGCCCAAGCTGACATTTCCATGGAGGAAATGTTAGCCTT
Organism: Lemur catta; assembly: GCF_020740605.2. Classification (NCBI taxonomy): domain Eukaryota; kingdom Metazoa; phylum Chordata; class Mammalia; order Primates; family Lemuridae; genus Lemur; species Lemur catta. The sequence continues at coordinate 17,846,556 of NC_059132.1, read as the reverse complement.
CATCACATTAAAAAAAAAAATCCCAAAAGGTAAATCCCAAGATGCCTCCTCATATCTTTCTTTGGCCTTTGCTCTTGGTGCCATGGACTAACAGGAAAGGTATTTGTTGTTCTGCACGTGTGTTTGTTTTATGCAGTTGTGTTTTCATAGGAACGTGCTCTCTGTAAAGGAGTAGCCTTGTCTAAGTGATTATGTGTATCTGATGCTTAACCTGGCTCTTGAAAGATAGGGACATCTATCACCATACCATGGAAAGTGTGCAGACATGTGGCATGACACCAGTGACCCATGTGCCCAAGTGTGGTTGGTCCTGATGCTTCCCCAGGAGCCTATGCCCGCTACCCACTCAAGGGCTCACACACTCTTGCTCACACCAGAAGAGTACATATAGTGGCTGGAGTATTTACATATAATCCTATTTCTTCTTCCTAGAGAATGGGCCATGCTCTTTTTAAGAAGGGATAAAGATACAATAGAAGTTCTTATAGGAGGATTAACAAGTATGATTCTTTTCAATTCCCTCTTGGGGGAAACATATACAATCAAGTTGTTACCACTATTCCAACCTTGTCAAACCCCATTGGTTTGCAGGTCAGTCTCAAAACAGGATTTTGTTTGAATCTCACAGCAACCTCAGCCTCTTGCGTAAATGCTAGCCAGGTATAGGGTGTTTGTGTATGTGTGTGTGTGTGTGTGTGTGTGTGTGTGTGTGTGAAGTTCTTTATAAGAAGACAAAAAAGTTGTTTTGGCCAAATTGAGTGTACAAACTTTCTGGGCTAATGATATGTCTCTTATTTATAACAGCTTTGCACAGCATGTCACATACTACCTCAGTTGTTTGAGACATAGGGTGTTTTCTCTATGATACTCTCATTGGGAATTTTATGCCAACACACAAAAATCCCTTGATATAACATTAGGTCAGGTTTTCGGGTTTTGTTTTTATTTCAGTTTAATTTAAACTCTATAGAGTTGATCTATAATCTCTCTTTGCTTTCTGTTGAAGCTACTCTAGTTAGGCTTTGTTTTCAACCACTTCACCCAAGCAGCCTTTGTCAAGGTCAGCAATGAACCACGTGGCTACATCCAGTGGTCTATTCTCAGTCCTTGTCTTACTTGATCTACACCAGGATTTGACACAGTTCATCACTGCTCCTAAAGTTCTTTTTTCCATCTGACTTCTTAGATACTATTCTCTCTTGACTCTCCTCTGGTTTCTCCTTCTCAATATCCCTTGCTGGTTGCTGGCTCATCCTTTCCCCCTCCACAGCTCTTTCATGGGTCTTCATATCCTCTCTTTCTGGCATTCACTCTCTGGGTGATTTCAGCCCAGCCCGTGTCTTTAACGCCATCTATATGCTAAGACCTGCTGCCCCTTTGGCTCTGTTCCAGCCACACTAGCCTCTTTCTGTGCCCTGAAAATCCTAAATAAGCTTCCACCTTTGCACTTGCTACTCACTGTAACTATAAAGTTGTTCTCTCTGGTAACGGAATGGCTCCCTCTATCACTGCCTGGAAGCCTTAATATCAGTGAAGCTTTGCCTGCCCTGCCTATGTGTGTGATCTCCACACATAACCACTCGCTGTAATGCTCATGTAAGCAATTTTATCAGGCAGGGGCCCAATAGGAAACCAATGGCACTCTCTAAAGGGTTTTGAAGAAGAGAGGTTAATAAAGGAACTGTGTCTGGAGGTGTAGGCAGATTCAGTGAATCAGCAAGGAATGGGGAACCCCCCAGGGAGGAGCAACTTTGGGGCAGCCTTTTCCATCCCCAGGACTGAAGGGACATGGGACACAAGAAGGAGACTTGTTACCAGAGCCTATTTGCAGCCTGGAGCAATGAAAGAGGAGCTACTAAAGAGCAATGCGGCTGGAGAAGAGCACAGCCACTACCAGGAAGGACCACAAAGACTCAGGGGAGACAGGGAGGGCTGGGGAAGATCCACTGGGAAGAAACAACTGGGAATTTGTCTTCTCTTCCCTTCTGAACTCTTCTGTTGCCTCCCGTTGGCTGAATCCAATGGGATTCCATAGGGCAAGTAAAGCTGACTCTCAGGTTCAGCTTTCAGAAGGTTATTAATTGTAAAATGTCCAATTTCTTTAAGTACTAAGTTTAACAGTTGATATCTCTGACATTTCACTTTGACACTTATTTTTATTGTGAAGGTACATCCTCAGTCTTTCAAACACATGGCTTTGCTTGTGATTATCTTCCAAATATTTTTTTAGAGCAATTTTTGTGAAACCATGGATAAGTCAAAAATTCGTGTTATTTTTGAATATGAGTTCTGTCCTGGAACCAATACAGCACAGACAGCTCAAATTATCTATAAAGTTTTTGGGAAAGATGTGGCTAATGAACACGCAGTATGTCAATGGTTTCACATGTTGAGTTCTAGTGATTTTTAATCTTGAAAATGAGCCATGTGGGTGACCTGAGACCAAGGTGTATAATGAAAGCTATAGTGGAAGCGAATCCATCTCAACCTACACCTGAACTAGCAGCAAAGTTTGATGTCACTACTCCAACAATATTGGACCATTTGAAACAAATGGGCAAGGTAAAGAAGCTAGATAGATGGGTACAGCATGAATTAAATGAGCATCAGCAGAGAAATCATCTCGAAGCTTGCCTTTCTTTGCTGTCACGACATAAAGGCGAACAATTTCTACACCATATTGTTATGTGTGATGAAAAATGGATTCTTTTTGGCAACTGCAAGCATTGGGCACAATGGTTGGACAAAGATGAAGTGCTGAAACACGGTCCAAAACCAAATATTCATCAGAAAAAGCTAATGGTGTCTGGTGATTCAGCGCTGGTATTATCTACTACAGTTTCATGAAACCTGGTCAATTGATTACAACAGATGTCTACTGCGACCAATTGGATGAAATGAGGATGCTTGTGATTAAGCAGCTGAGATTGGTCAATAGAGACAGGCCAATCCTCTTGCAAGGCAATGCTCAACCAGGCGTCGCACAAAAAACAAAGTTACTCAAACTACAGAGGTTGGTTGGACTTGGAAACTCTCTGTCACCCACCATATTCACCAGACCTTGCACCAACTGACTACCACTTCTTCCAGGCTTTGGACCAGTTTTTGCAAGGAAAAATATTCAATTCTCATCAAGCTGTGGAAAACGCCTTTTGCAATTTTATCGCCACTCACTCTCCAGGCTTCTTCTCTGCTGGCATAAACAAGCTACCATTAAGAAGGCAAAACTGTGTCTATAGTTTAGGCACATAGTTTGATTAATTGAACTGCTTCTTGTTTGAAATATAATAAATTAAACTTTTGATTCAAAATTGGACATTTCATATTTAATGGCCTTAATACACCCAGAACAGAGAAAGGTGGGAAATGGATCTAACAGCAACTCAACATAGGAGAACACCATACCATCCTGGTTCAAAATGGAGCCTTTGCAAAGATGGCTATAATGTGAATATTTAAAGGAAAAGATCTTTTCTGGTGGCATTTGGGAAAGTTGTGTCTTATATCCATGAATTTATATGATATATAACATACGCAGTGTGCTGTACTCAATGAAAAGAATATCTAATTTAAACCTCCCACAACCATACTCAATAGGTTCTTGTCATTTCTCCATTTTTAGGCTTGAATCCTAAGGCTCAATGAAGGGTAATTTTGCCTAAGACCTGTTAATAGCTGCAGTGAAGCTGGCATTGACACCCAGACTTTTTGACTCCAAAGCCCCAACTCTTAATATTAGGACTGCCTCCCAGGTGGGACAGTGGCGGTTTCAGGGCAAAATCTGTGCATATTTACAGCTTTCATTTTTGATTTTTGATTGTTCTTTTAAAAAGAAATCCCTAGGAAAGTCTCTTTTTATTCCTTACGTGACTTTATTTCTCAAAAAGTAATTTGGATTCATTCTTGAATTTGACTAAAATCTAGAGCAGCACCTAAAGGTACTATGTGTTTCTCCTCCTGACCACATCCATTGCCCCAATCTCTGTATACAAAAGGCGCCTAAAATATACACGTTGGGTATCGAAATGGATTTCCTTTTGGGTTATTGACTGTGATATTAGGCCCAGAATTCTGAAGTGTGAATATTTATAGCAGGTGGCACATAACACTGTTTTGACATAGATACCTGTGAGGTGTGATTGCTAGAGTTTACCTTGTAATGTGCTCTTTTAAACACTATATACCAGCTGGGGATAGCAGTGTACTCTTGTAGTCCCAGCTATTCAGGAGGCTGAGGCGGAAGGATTGCCTGAGCCCAGAAGTTCAAGTTCAGCCTACAACATAATGAGATCCTGTCTCTAAAATTAAAAAAAAAAAAAAAAAAAATAAGCACACTTTTTTCGAAGTTGCTAGAAGAGAGAACTTTAGCTATTATTATCACATAGAAATAATAAATACTCAAAATGATGGAAACTTCAAATACCCTGACTGGATCATTACACATTCTATGAATATAACAAAATATCACACGCACCCCTTAAGTATACAAAATATTATATATCAATATAAAATATATATAAATGAACTTCCAAGGAACTTTGGAAAAGACTAAAGATAAAGTTAATTTTGGAATTTAAAAAAACCTGTATACCACCTACATAAAACAGTCCACAAACTTGAATTTCCTTATTCGATGTGTTGTGTTATTTCTGATTTCTGCATTTTGAAACTCCAATTTTCAGTTTCCCTTTCTCTGCTTTACTACAGTAGATGGATAGAATACCAAAGAGAAATTGCTCATTCAAGCACTTCCTTTGCAATAATTATTTTGAATCCTTAAGTCCTGACCCATACCTGTTAAGGGTCCCAGATGGGCTAGGCTACCTGTGTGGATAATTGGAAGGCTCCTCTGGGTACAGCTTTTTCCATCACAGCTTATAATGTCTTTGTAAAAATGAACAAACTTTGTGGACTGGAGGAAGCAAAGATGATTATTATGACCAGGAGCATGTTGGAACCTTGATTTTTTTGGTGTGTGTACCTCACACTTGTCTGCCTAAGTTAATGAAGGAAGAGTGAAGACTTGCTACTTATCATTTTAATACAGTTTTGAGTTTCCCAAGAGAGAATTTCTCGTTTGTCTCAAGGTGATTTGTGTGTGTGTGTGTATGTGTGTCTGTGTGGTGTACTTAAGTTGTCCAAATGATAAATAGTGCCCTAGGTAAGTTGGAGGCTGTATATGTAAGAAAAAGTAATATTGCATTGGAAAGTTTTCAGATAAAGTAGAATCCAATTTTGTTTTGAAAGGCTATGATGAATGTTAACCACTTTTTTGCTGAAATTCTTTTCAGACATATCTTAATCTTTTTTAATGATCCATATGTGATTTTTTAACATAAAATATATAATAATGTAGAGAAATTTTGTTATTAATAACATTTGAGGGAATGATTCATCCTCGATTTCCCTTTTCCACCCCTTTGAAATAAAGACACGGCTAAACGTGCAAGGCTGTGATGTGAACTGGAGTTTTGTAGTTTTCCCTTTGTTACTAGAGTTCTGCAGCTGAGAAAATTATTTCCCTGGTTTTCTCACAATGAATTGCTGCGTGTTTCATTCAAAACAACAAAAATGGAAACATACCCTGCATGTAATATGTCTAAACACCCGCAAATAAACAGTGATTGAGATTAATGCACCTTCGACTTGCGCTTATTTTTATGCACTTATGTTGGCATAAAGATTTAATTTTCTGTCACACGAAGCAAATACCTTCTCTGATCTGGCAGATTTGTTTGGGGGTTCTCTCCCAGGGCCCTCACTTCCTGCATCGCTGTTTTGACACATTCTTAGCCCTGTTAAATACTTTCCATGAAATACTGAAGAACAATCATCAGTAAATAGAATTAACATGTGACAGAGCCTTATTTTGTACCTAACATAAATATTATGGATGCCTTGTTGCTTTGGGTTTTTTAAATTTATTTTTTATTGTATATCTTTTAGGTGTACGACATGTTTTGATATGCATATACCTGTGTGTGTATGTGATAAAAGCACCTCAAATCTATTCTCTTAGCACATTTTTATTATGCAATGCAATATTATCAACAATAATCACCATAGTATATGTTAGATCTCTAGACTTATACATCCTACATAATTGCAAGTTTGTATCCTTTGACCTATTTCTCCTCAGTTTCTCCTCCTCCCTGCCCCTGGTAACCACCTTGTACTCTGTTTCTGTGTATTCAACTTTTTCTTAGATTCCACATATAAGTGAGATCATGCAGTATTTTTCTTTCTGTGTCTGGTTTACTGCGCTCTGCATAATGTCCTCCAGATTCATCCATGTTGTCACAAGTATGAGTATCTTCTTCTCTTTAAAGCTGAATTGTGTGTGTGTGTGTGTGTGTGTGTGTGTGTGTGTGTGTGTGTGTGTATGCACCATGATTTCTTTATCCATTCATCCATCGATGGACACGTGGGTTTTTTCTGTATCTTGGCTATTGTGAATAGTGCTGCAATGAACACAGGGGAACAGGTATCCCTAAGGGGGCTTATTTAAGATGGCATACTGAATGTTTTTGTCCTTTAAAAATGTTTTAAAAATATTTTTGTCTGTTGTTTGAGAAATAGGACCCCTATTTCCTAGATTCTAAACATGGCCTGAGATATGTTACCATCACAGATGTTATATGTATTTGGAAATTTGCATCACCAGGTATCCCTAAGGGGGCTTATTTAAGATGGCATACTGAATGTTTTTGTCCTTTAAAAATGTTTTAAAAATATTTTTGTCTGTTGTTTGAGAAATAGGACCCCTATTTCCTAGATTCTAAACATGGCCTGAGATATGTTACCATCACAGATGTTATATGTATTTGGAAATTTGCATCACCAATAATTTTAATTTCAGATGGCCAATGGTAAGATAATATGCTTTTTTTTTTTTTTTTTTTTTTTTTTATGAGATAGGGTCTCGCTCTGTTCCCTGGGCTAGAGTGCAATGGCATCATCATAGCTCACTGCAACCTCAAACGCCTGGGCACAAGGGATCCTCCTGCCTCAGCTTTCTGAGTAGCTTGGACTATAGGCACGGGCTGCCACACCTGGCTAATTCTTTCTATTTTTAGTAGAGACAGGATCTCGCTCTTGCTCAGGATGGTCTCGAACTCCTGGCCACAAGCAATTCTCCCGCCTAGGCTTCCCAGAGTGCTAGGATTACAGGCATGAGCCATGGCGCCTGGCCTGACAATTTGCTTTTTAAGTTTTAAAATGATACAATAAATTTAGCAAGAACCAAGCTAATTTATGTGATCCAAAAGCTAATATCACCCCCAACACAGATTATTCTTTTCTGTGTAACATTTTGTCACATTCTTAGACATTGGGCTTGAAATGTGTGAGCCTTTTTTATTTGTTCTCCTTTCTCTGTCATACCCTACATTCAGTAAATTGTCAACTCCTGTGCTTCCTACGTTGTCAGTGTTTCTCCTCTCTGCTGTCCTTTTTATTTTTCATTCTGACCATCATTATTTGGTTAAAAGGCCTCCTTTCCTCCCGCCTAAACTCTCATAGCACTTCTATCTCTTTAGCTATGGACTTTCCTGCTTCAAAACCCTCACACAAATTTGCCAGATTACTTCATAAAAATCTGGTAAGTCTCTAAACATTCAGAGATCGTCACTGCACTTCAAATCAGTAGAAAATCCCTGGTAGCATTTCCTCAATGAGGCTTTCTCCTAGTTTTCCAAGCTGATCATCTAGAATATTCTCTGTGGGAACGTGGAAGCTTGACATTGTAGCCCAACCCAGTTATTACTGAATGTCTTTTTTTTTTTTTTTAATCTGTAGCCCTTTACCTTTTGTGAAGTCTCTCTTGTTTGTTTGTTTGTTTGTTTGTTTATTGCCAAGATTCGGAAATCATTACAGTAAAGTCTCTCTTGAACCATTAGCCAGGAATGACTATGTTCCTGTCTCCCAAATTCACTGAGCTTCCTCTAACATTTTATTATTCTACCTTACTGGGCTGTGCATTACAGAAATTTTAATTAATGAACTAGATACTATTTGTCGAATGTGTATTATTTGGGAGCTGGTCAAGAGCTTGCAATTATGATCGCATCAGTTCCTTTACCAACTTTGAAGAGATGGTACAAATGTAGCTTAGAGAGTGGAATTAACCCTGTGCTTCCAAGTAGTGCAGAGGTACCCTGTTCCAGAACCATGCTTGTCTAACTTTGCAGTAGCCTCAGTTACCACCATTTGTATGTATGACTTCTCTGCTGTGTCAGATTTGATGTTCCTTTAGGATGAGGTTCACTCTTACTCACAATTTTATCTTCCATGTCAGGTGCATTATACCTAGCTTTATTCTTTCTAAAAACTATAAAAAGATAGCAATTTAATAAATAGGGAACAATAACTCCATCAAGATGAGAAAGAAAACAGTCTCTGTGTGATCCCTGCAGTTTGAACTGGATGGGAGAACCTGGATAGGGGATGTATTTTTTATTTTTAATACTGTCCCTTTTTGCTGTCAGGGGCCATAGATATCTTGACCTAAGCATTTTATCTGGGACGTGGCAAAGCAAAACTGCACCATCAAAGCTCTTCCAAGTTCTTAGTGTTGCTGGAGGTGTTAAACCACAGTAGCTGGTTCTTTAGTTGATCACATGAATGATGCTTTTAGTTTTAATAATAAGAACGAAGTGTAGTCTAATCAGGGGAAGTCGAGACAAAGGGGAAATAAATTTGTTCTACAAGATAAAGAGTGCTTTTTTCCCTCCAGTTTATCCCTGGTAGCCTAAAAGATTTAATAGATGGTGCCCTCACTTAGTGGATAATAGTTATGCAGTATAGTATCATTGGAGGCATGTGTACATATAAGTACTAAAATAGTAGTATACAGGGCAGTCACCCTGGTATGGGATATAGTATTTATACCAAAATCCAAGCCTATCTCTTTAAGGATCTCATTTGAGAATGGAGAATGCCAGTTGTTTGTACCCAAAAATGTCATGGCCAAGCTGGTTTTTAGTCTTTTGCAGTTAATTTGCTTAAAGAGGCAGAAAGCATAGGTCTCTGCAGATTTTTTCTTATTTATTTGCATATATTCCATGGTAAGTTCTCTCTCATTCTTTATTAAATAAAGACAAATCTTGGGTCGGGTATTAGAAGGAACAAGAGATTAGCGAGAAGAGCCTTGGTCTTAGCCTAAGGGATGGGATGAGTGTTGAGACTCAGAAAAAAGTTTAAGTCTGATGAGAGATTTGATATGAGAGAGGACCAGGGAGAGGTATCTACTCATATTTGTGTCAGGGAAAGTCGTTGAAATGTGGCCTGGAAAGTAATAGGGACATAGAAAAGAACTCAAATCAGTTGTATCGTTGTAAGGCCCTATGAAGGAATTTGTATTGCTTATCATTAGCTTTGCCTGAATAGCAAAGTGAGGTCTACTTAATTAAATGAAAGTCTCAGTACTCTTATTAGAAAAAAAAGAACTACGGCAGATCCACATGGTCCCTTCTGTAAAACATGCCATGTCTCAGGCCTGAACAGTGTGAGCTACTCCCTATTAACGAGAATGGTAACAGCGCGATCATGTCCTCAGACCTTATAACATTCATAACTACAGAGCTGTAATTTTACTGTTACAGTGACAAATGAGAAATTATAAACATTTAATTTGGAGGGAAATTTAACATATTATTCCCTAAGTCCACTTGGCAAGTGAAGGAGGCAATTAATATAAGCTCATTACGTTGCAGTGTTGCATCCCTGCAACCACAGTAGCTGGCTTTTTAAAAATCACAAGTGACAAGTTGAGGTTGAAGAAATGCTGCACTTATAGGCCTTCTGTCAACGTGTAACGTCCCGGGCAATGCATACGGCTGTCTGAATGTCAAGGCCTGTGCCCTCAGACTTCAGGGTGTTTATACATTTGTCTTTCAAATTGGAAACTTCGTCTTAAGGCATCCAGATTTTCTCTGCCTTTATTAAAGCAGCTGCAGAACAAGGGGAAGGAAGTGAGTTTCTCATCCTGGTCGGGGCTCTTGGTCCGTAACTGTGCCTTAGTGCACTCTCAGTGGGTAAGGATGGAGCGTGAGCACGGACAGCAGAGTTAAGCCGGAACGCCCTGCAGAGACTCACCATCACAAAGGGTAATACTACTTTATCGATCCCTTCCACACTGTCTCCCACCGTTGTGTTAAGCCTGTGGTGAGTACAACCTTTACAAAACGAGATCTGGAGATATGACTTACTTTCTAACTTGAACGTGGACTTAAAAAAAACGGATAAAAGCGTGTTTTGTAGGAATGGAGTGGTGTTGGCATTTCACACCGTAAATGATAAAAATAAAATCAAAGTCAAGTAGCTCAACAGAGGAAAAAAGTCACATTGAAACGTGCACACATGCATATAAAATGGGGCCACATTCTTCCATTTAAAGCAGAAATAATTTGACCGTGTTCTGCTGAATGATCCTACTTTTTCTTGTTATCTTAAGAAAGGCAACATTGTTAGCGAGTATTTTTAGAGATTAGATGCTCATTTTAGTCTCAGACTTTATGAACAGGGAATATTATTTATGTCAATGAGGTTAGGAGAGGTTCTGTACATTTAAATTGAGACAAATAGATTGATTTCCCCAGAAATATTGACGATTTCTAAGCCATTATACTTTGTGATTCTTTTCCTCTTAATAAGGCATTCCACTATCAAGGAGTTAAACAGAAAAAAGCGTTTTCTGAGAGCTACATGGGAACATGTTTTTAATTGGCACTGTCCTCGTCCTTCCAAGGATAATGGGAAAAAGCTTATACTTTACCGCTTGCATGATTTTTGATTTTACCTTTGTTTGTTACAATGCAGAATTAAGGGGGAAAAATTGGCCATGAGGTACCTTTTAAAAAGGCTTTTCCTTTCATTGTATGTACTAATGGGATGAGAGAGAGGTAAAAGACAGATTTATTTTTGTGTTTAATCAAGTTCAATAATTATTGCATTGTGGTTACTGCTTTGAGCGTTACATTTTCAGTAAGTAATTTATCAGTCGCATTCTTTATTTTATTTTATTTTTTTTCTGGAGAGGATTAACAGTTACTATAGGACTTATGTACTGTACACATTATTTTCCCTTCAGTAAATAAGGCTTATTGATGGCATAGGCTTCCTGAGGGCCCCCTGAATTTCTGGTCATATACTTCTAACTTTTAGTTTTTAGTTTATTTCTTGCCCTGATTTCATTAACAATGTCTATGTGACTGGTGGAACCAGAGGACAGGAGAAGAAATTCACAGGTCATGTGATCAACCTACCCTGGTTTGTCCTTGACTCTCCCTGTTTTATCACTGAAAGTCTTGGGTCCTAGAAAGCTCCTTGGTCCCTGGCAAACCCAGATGGTTGGTCACCCTGTGACTGGGTCACAGTCTTAGAGCTGGAATACCCTGATAGCAGCTTCAGATGGAAAATTTTAAAATAAAAGATGAACTTTCTTCCCAGTTGGGAGAATAAGGAAACAAGAATGAGACAACAGAGCAGACGTGAAGGATATTCATGGAAAAGCAAGACTTGGGAAAGCCAGAGGAGGAGGTGGCTCACGCCAAAGCTCAGTCCCCTTGGTAACATCTGACCCAGTATCTTCTCTATGCCCTCCCCACCTTCCACCTTCCCTAGCTCTTTTCAGACTAAGTGCTTGTTTACAAATCCTTTTCTTTCCCTTCTTTTCTTGGCTATTCTTCATTCCCTCTGGAAAAAGAAATTGCCCCAGCCTGATCTTCCCAGTTACCAGTAGGCTAAATTTTGCTGCCAGAAGGGAGGGTTGATGCTTGAACGACAAACAACCCAAGGGTTAGGGGCACCAAGCCCCTTCCCCCGCCAGTGGTTAAAAATCTGCATATAACTTTTGACTTCTTCAGAACTTTACTAATAGCCTACTGCTGCCTGGAAGCCTTACTGATAACACAAATAATTGACTGACGCATATTTTGTATGCTATATGTGTTATATACTGTGTTCTTAAAATAAAGGACACAAAAGAAAATAAACTCACGAGGAGGAGAAAATATATTTACTATTCATTAAGTGGAAACGGATCACCATAAAGCTCTTCATCCTGGTCATCTTTACCTTGAGTAGGCAGAGGAAGGGGAGGGCAGGGAGGGGTGGTGTCAATGTCTCAGGGGCCACAGTGGGGAAGGAGGTTGAGGAGATGAAAGGAGAGACAGGGGACGCAGGCACGCTTGGTATAACTTCTACTGAAAACAATCTGTGTATATCTGGCCCCGCGCAGTTCAAATCTGTGTTGTCCAAGGGCCAACTGTATTTTAATTCCTCAATCCTAGAGTTTCTTTCTTACATAAGGAAAGTCTTCAAACAGATGAGCACAGAGATTGAGTAGAAATAATCGTAATCTATACATGAGCAATGGTTTTCCTAAAAGATTTTGTAGGAAATTTGGGTACAGAAGCCAGGGTATTTTACAATCTATGACAGTAAAAATGCTGGCCTGGTTGGCTTGATTTTCCCTGGAATGAGACTATTAACTTTGTTTTAGAAACACATCCAGTGGTGACCCTGTATTCCTCTCTGTTCTTATCTTAATTCATTTTCTTCCTCCTTCTTACGCTTCCTCCTTTTTTTTCTTTTAAATCAACACAAATGTTTGCATTTTAAAACTCTTTCTTTTCTTGGTTCTCTAGTTTTTCTAGGGAGCAGCTCATTTGTGTGTGTGTGTGTGTGTGTGTGTGTGTGTGTGTGTGTGTATTTTATTGTTCACATATCCCACCTTTAGGCCAACAGAGCCAACATACATACTGTTGTGTAAAGCACAAAATATCTAAATGTACCTTTGGCTCCACTTGGGTAAAAGAAATGTTGCATAAAAGAGAAAATATCTAAATGTGTTCCTACTTTTGCATGTAAATGTATTAATGGAAATATTAAAATTCTATACAGCCAATTCTGTATGTAATAAAAATTGTGAAGTATGTCAATTTCAGTGGAGTGATGGACAAACATGTTAAAGTAATTTTTCATTGTAAAACAGCATCTATAACAATATACAGCTCTTCTGTTTTTGTTTTATTATAAAAATTAAGAAATCTACATATCACATTTTGCCTGAAATCTTAGATTTCTTTAGAAGGGATTGAGAATTAAAACAGTTTTCTTTACCTTTTATAGTCAGGTGCTGTGCATGGGTAGTCCCTGTTTTTTCTACAAAAATGGCAAAGGCATTTGTAAATAGCATATCTTATTTGAGGTTTCATCCATAATGCAAGTTAAGTTAGGAAAGATTTTGTAATTTCTAATAACTAACAATCCCTATCAAATTCAGGATGCAGGTGTAATTTGTTTTCTTATCAAAATTTAAATACAGTAGCAAAACATTTCAGGTAAACATTATTTTAGCATTTGCTATTTGGATGCTTGGATGGAAAACAGCATTGCTAATGACATTGATTTAAATTAAAAAAATACTTGCAGAGGGTAAGTTCTGCTAATATCTATATATTGATAATGATTTTTTTCTAAATCCAGTTGAGTGAATGTGAAATTATTTTTCAAATAGGTTGCTACAGCAGTTCAATGCATCCATTAAGCGCTAAAGAAATGTTTCTTATTTTCTTGAAAGACTTTTGTTGCTTTTTTAAAGTATACTTTGATCCCAGTTGTATTTTAGTTTGGAACATCATTCTGATTTTTTCTTCCATTTGCCACTATGTTATTTTAGCACGAAGAGTGATTAGCTGAATTTCTTTTTATAATTAAAAATGACTTTAGTAATCTTTCTAAAATATTTTCTAAACTTTTTATGTTCTTTATTGTTTTTACAACTTTAAAATGTAGATAAATTTTTAAAAATCCATAAGTTTTAATTTTCCATTTGCCTTTTTGGGTCCTACCTCAAAATAAATTGTCAGAATAGTAACTTCTTGTTTTTGAGTTGGAGGCATGGGAATGAAAAGAGTTTCCATACAAGCCTACCAATGTCATATGTTTACAACATTTCAGACATATGGTGATCCCTGATTTCGTTCTTCCTCTGTTGCTTTTACAAAGAAACCCTCCCAAAATAAAAATGATAATAATAATAACCTCATGCTATTTTGAGGTCAAAATTATTGTGGGGATATTTTATGAAATATTTGCATTTCCTATTACTATGAATGCATTTTAAATATTTACGACCCATTTTAAAAATATTAATGTTGTTTTTAAACTCAAGAAGAGATGCTGACATTTAAGCGTTCCTCTGTTTTTAAAAACAGCCTATTTCCCTGAGGTCTTCATTTCTGTTCTTCTGACTCTTTCCTACAAATTCAAGGAAGGAGAACTAACATTATTTATGCAATTTAGGCAAAGTTGCATATAAAGGACCATGATGTTATTTTTCACCACAATTTTCTGTGAATAATCCCTCATTTTAAACCTCACATTCACACAGGTGATGAGAAGTGCTGGTACGGAAGGTCAAGCATGAAAATGATGCTGTTTTGATGATGTATTCAGTTTCTTTTAACAGATATTTATATTGGTCCTAACTCTACTTCTTCCTTGAAATATACAGTTTGTAGGAAGTCATATCTCCTCAATTTTCTGATGTGCAAATCTGATAGGTACAGTGTTTCTTAGCAAAACAGATGTTTAAGTTGAAGTTGCCCTCTTAGCAACATATTGTATTTACATAGGAAAGCGCTAACAACATGTTGTTAAACATCAACTAAACGATACATCCAATATCTTCCTTCATTTTAATAATTTATGTGGCCACATTATGATCTTTGAATGTGACTATCGACCCAAAATCAGGCCAGTAAATATTTGCTGAATAAATGAACCGTGTTTAGGTTTCTTGCTATTTACAGATCCAGCTGTTTGAGTTTCTATTTGGGGACACTCTCACTCTTTCCTCTCTGAGAGATAAAAGATCAACCAGATTATTTCAAAGATTTCTGCCAGCCCTCAGATTCTATGATTCCATAACATGTGTATTTTGTATGTAAGTGGCTCGCACGCAAGCCAGCCAACTTGCAAAATCAGCAGTACGAACCACCTGAACCATAAAGGAAAAACGGCCACTTGCTGAATTTTTACGACACATTTCAGATATGGATTTCAGAAATGGAAATGCACTAATATAATTAATTTACTACAACTAGTATAGTAAATTAATTTTAAGTACATATCTAATTTTACACATTAACAGTAATTTTGTAATTTTGTTTTTGACTTACAAAAAAGGACATTTTCTAACATTTTTTGCCCAGAAGCACACATCCCTTTGAAACCACTGTATTCAGAAAAAGTATGTTATTTTTAGATCCCTTTTTGGCCACTCAACCTGTGTATACAAAATTCACTCAAAAGAACAGATTACTTGGTGTTTTCAAGAAGAATTATACTAATTCCTGTTGTTGAAAACATAGTCTTTGAATATATCCAAGAAAATGAATTCTAAGCTCAGAACATACTCTTGAACCAGAAAACAGGGAGGAGAACGTGAGGTGAGGAAGTTTATGTTGTTGTAACCCAGAATAGGCCATTTCCCTTCAGCCTTTTTTGCCCTTGTTGCAGAAACCAAGATATGCATTTTTCCTGTGGCACAGGTTTGTTAAATACAAATAATTGTTAGCATTTATATTTGGCCTTATACTAAGGTAGGAAAATGCAAGAAATACAGAAAATATCATTTATAAATAATACATAAACATAGTGATGGTAACGTGTTTTTATCTTTTGGTTGGGGCATGAAGCAAAGTGGCTCCTTTGTATCATCTTTCAGCATCATGTTGGGGCACTTCGGTAGTAACCGTGACCCATTTGCAGTGGTTCTGGATCAGTGCATGCCTGCACCTTATATGTATATATTCTAATCAGGTGTTTGAATGCTACGCAACTCTGTATGTTAAAAGAGCTCCCCTATACTGACCTACCCGAGACTGTCAACTCAATTCTTCTTTTTATGTCTTCATGCCATCTGTGCTTTCCAACATGATCCTAGTCTGTTTTACAGTCCTCAGGCTACCTTTTGGTAACTTCTGCCAAAAGCTAAATTTGGAAAGGCCCAGTTTGTTGTAAAGGTGTGGAATGCAAGACTTAGAGCCCAAACCTGGAATTTCATTTTTATCCTTCTAGATAAGATGCAGCAGAAAACTCTTAACTTTTCCCACTCTTGGATTCCTTAACTCTACATTGGGATTAATGACTTAACAGAGCTTGGAGGATCAAATAATATTGCGCATATAAAAGAACCTGTATAATTTAAAATTTTTGAGCCTGTACACCCAGCACCAAAAACCTTAAACATACTTTCTAACATATGTATATTTACATATAAATTAAATCATGTATAACTGTACTAATATAGCATGCATACCACTAAATAAAAATGATTATTTTTCTCAAAAACAAGATAAATAACAATGAGTGGTAGTTTTCATAGTCTCTTGCCCCCACCCACGTGAATTTTCTTGTTTCCCTAACCTGAACCACACGGCTCATTTTGGAGATCATTGCTTTACATAATTTGTAATATGCAAGCTATAATTGGTGCATAGCTAGTTTGGCATAGCTGCAGACTGAATTACATACAGTGGAATAACTGTATGTCCACTTCTTTGGTGCTCTAAACAGAGTTCAAAGCACAGTTTCTGCTCGTGGGTCATTATGTTAATGTCAGAGCAACCAAAAGGGATTCCAAGACCTTTTGCATTTTTATATAATCTGCAGTCTGCAGTCCTTTGTAAAAATAATACCTGACATTTGTATATAGTGCCCAACAGTCTGCAAATATCTTTCATACACTTTAACTCATTTAATCCTCCCAATCTGCCTATCAGCTAGGTATACACAACATACTCATTTTGTAGACAAGGAAATGAAGCATCTTCACTCTATGAAATAGCTTCTGGCTTTAATACTCATGAAAAAGACACTTTCTATGGCATCTCATTGCCTTACTTTTTACCACCCTTGATCACTGAAACTTTCAGAAATAAGGATCATAACCTGTTGACTTTGTTACAATGATAGCAAATTGAGTAAAACAATATATTTCCTTTTGTGGCTTCTCTATTTCCCTGTCCTCCTCTGATATGTGGATAATTTAGTGGACTGGACTCACGGATGCCCAGAAAGCTGATAAAACATTATTTCTGTGTGTGTCTATAAGAGTGTTTCTAAAAGAGATTAGCATTTGAATCAGTAGACTAAAATTTATCCTCATCAATGTTGGTGGTCATCATCTAATCCTTTGCAGCCATGAATAGAGCAAAAAACGCTACAGGAAAGCCAAATTGACTCTCTCTTCTTCAGCTGAGACATCCTTCTTCTCCTGACCTCAGACATTAGAGATCCTGGTTCCCTGGCCTTCTCGATGCAGAATTCATACCAGTACCCACCCCCTACCCACACGCTTGCCCTGTTCTAAGGCCTCCAGACTCCAATTGAATTACCACTAGCTCTCTTGGGCCTCCAGCTTGCAGAGGGCAGATGGTAGGACTTCTTGGCCTTCATAATCACATGAGACAATTCCCATAATAAATCTGTCTATGTCTATCTGTCCACCTACCTACTTACCTACCTACCTACCTACCTTCTCATCTACCTATCATCCATCTATGTATCTGGCTTTATCCATTTGGTTCCATTTCTCTCAAGAACTCTAATATAACCTCCTTTCAGTGTTAGATGACTGAAGCTTTGGAGAGAGATGGGCAGTAATTAGGGCCTCTTTGTTTGCTCGCGGTAACTCGTTTAACACACCAGTTTCCCTTCTGCATTTTGAAGCTAAGAATGTAGTTGATTTGGGGGATTTTAAGGTGCTAGTGTGATATTATAAATGACCAACATAAATTATATTATGTCTATCTTCTATAGTGATTCTCATCCTTGAATAAAATTCCTGAATAATTTCTTCTTCTGAAAAATAAGAGATTGACTAGATTATTTCAAAGATTTTTCCCAGCCCTCAGATTCTATGATTCTGTAACATGTGGATTTTATATGTAAGTGGTTCACATGCAAGTCAGCCAGTCTTTATAGATGTGTAAATACTTGCATGTTTTTGGAGTGAGGAGTTTATATTTCACCAGATTCTCAAAAGCATCCATAACCCACAAGCCCCACTATCTTAGATTCCAAGTTCTTTCATGAGATTCCTATCTATTCAGTCTCATATAAGCTTTATGATGTAGATCCAGACAGAGGTCATGGGTGGACTAGAATATCATTTGGTTCTGTTTCTTGAAGATCATTTGTTGGCTATACAGTTCCTTAGAAAAATGATATGTTTTCAGATGAACCATAAGCCTCCATGCTCCTTTCATGGCCCTCAGAAACCTTTGGGCATGTCTTTGAAGGGACAGGAGACAAAGCCTCTCTCACTCCAGATTTGAGGGTTTTGTTATCATAATAACTATGTTCTCACCTTAGCTTTCTACACACAAAACTGCTACCTGCTGTTCCCACCAAAACCACACTGACTCCTCTGAATATCTGCAGGTCCCTTTGGTGATGGCAGGGGAACTTTTTAGCAGAACATTGATGATATCTGGCTTTTTTCCTACTTTATGGTTTAGGGAGTTTATAATTTAGGGTAAGAGGATAAAAACATTTAACAGAGTGCAATTCAGCAAATGGCCCAGAGTGTGGCTTTTATGATTACAAGTTCAATCGACCCTTTTAAAGATTTACCTTTTTTCCCTCCCTGAATTTCACTTTGAAAGTTTAAATACTCACTAAACTATTTCAACAGAGAGAGAGAAAATAAAA
Organism: Lemur catta; assembly: GCF_020740605.2. NCBI lineage: Eukaryota > Metazoa > Chordata > Mammalia > Primates > Lemuridae > Lemur > Lemur catta. The sequence goes on along the minus strand of NC_059132.1, from coordinate 17,827,833 downwards.
CAAAACAATAAAAAGAGAATATTAGACGTACGTGAATATAGATGTATTGCTTGACATACTCTGTGTTTGAAAGATGTGCTTCTGACCTCTGACACCTAGGCTTAAATTGGAGTTTGGGGTTGAAAAACTGGAAAACGGGTGAAGGAAATGATTTCTAGCGTAAAACAGATAAAACAACAGCTACCCTCCTCCCATCTCCCTTTTGGTGAGGCTTGCTGAGGCAAAGAAAAAATTAGGTATTAGAACAAATGAAACTGTGAAAATGGGTCGGAATTAAAGCACGCCTAGAGGAGTTTAGCGAGCTTCCCTTTGGGAGACCAAATTTGGAAACAGCCCTTGGGACAATGTGTAGTTTGGCTTCTCTGTCAGTCATCGCAGAAAGCGTGGGTCTTCACAGGCTGCTGAGCGGAATGTGGGGCACAGCAATGCGTCCTATATGGGGAAATAACCAGAATAAAAAAGAAACATAAAATCCAAATTGATGACTTGACCCTGGGCTAGAGATTACGTTACAGAATTAAACAGATTGTGACTAGAAAGTCCAGTTGTGTGAATAGGAATTGCAGTGGGGAATAGAAGCTACAAAGGCCAACCTGCATTACAAAGGCATTGTGTCCTTAAAAGGTTCGGTGTCACTCCCATTCTAGTGTATCAAGTCATGTTTGAACAATTTCAGGAGAATTTACCATACATTGCCTGCTAAACAAATCCTTGCTGGTGGTGGTGGTGTTGTAATGTGAATATCACCCACTCACCACCATGTCTTCAAATGCTTCATTGTCATTAAATTGGGTTTTCTTAGTCTCCGATTCCTAAGCAGGTTAGCACAGAGACGCTGTCATAGTTTGTCTTTGTTTTGAAGCAGTCGTAAGGGAATGGTTCTAATGATTTGATGCCTCAATTCTGGCAAATGTCAAAATGCTATTCCAGCATACATCTCAGATGTTTTGCGACAATCAACTATTCTCAGTTAAATGCTTTCTGATTTAACAAACAGGTCATAATTCATGACTTGCCTTTTAAGAAGCGATGGCCAAAGGGAAGACTCACAATGGATAATTCTGGTCCTCAAAGGGCTGCCCCCTCTTTGCTGATAAGGGCATTGGCCAAAACAGCAATCCCTCACGTCTCTCATTAAGGGCAGCGATGCCAGGTGTATTTCAAGATATTAGCATTGTATTAGATATTTTAAGATACTGTATTTGTATGAGACATTTGGAGGTCTTGCATCCTTAGCTTTACATGACAGATGTTAGGGCCCCAAATTTTTCTCCAAATTAACCAAAAAAGTGAGATCTGGGGTCCAGAGGGCATTTGCTTTTGTTGCTGCTGAGCCTAAAGGTAAGAAGCCACAGCTGATTGTTACCTGGGCTCGCTCTTCACTGTATTAAGTGACTGTACAGTCTGATCAGCGTTAGCTGTTTCGACCTCCTTCCCGTCTCCTTCTCTTTTCAGCTGATGTAAGTTGAATTGAAAAGTTAGCAGCAGTGCATTTCTCATTCAATCTGTTCTCCTGGGAACCTGGTTGTTTTGAATTCACAACCATTTCCCGCCCTCCATCCCATTATAAAGGGGGAAGAGAATTGCCGCTGCTCTAATTTTCCAAGAACAGGTGAAATACATCCTGTCGTGAATAAAACACCCCAAGCCATAACTTTTGAGGCTATTTCACATTTCTCCCCCTGGCAGAGGCTGTTGTGTTTTGTTATAGCAGCGTGAGGAGTTGTTATTAGAGTGTTATGGAAACCAGGTGTTAGAGCTGATTAGTCACTAATCTTCCATCTCTGGGAGCTTGGCTTCAATCTTCCCTTCATCAGAATCATTCTGTTGCGTTAATTTATTCATCTTGGCTCTAAGAACCTTGTCAAATCAACATGGTGGTCTCTGCTGGGTTCCTAATGCACTATAGCCCAGATCACAAACCTACTATATGACACATAATTCAGGATAATTGGCAGTCAGTGCTCAAACAGCCCTGTGATTAAATGGGTATGGAGATTGAAATAGCCTCTCACCTATTAGAAGGCAGTCTCGCTAGGCCGATGCAGTTCTTCAGCGCGGGCTACTGCTGGAAAGAGCTGCGTTACTTTTCCAGCTTTATGTGGTTTGTGATTGATGAGATAGCACTTCTTTTTCCTCTTAATATTTTACCTCTCAAAACACGAAATGAGCCACTTAAATTTATATTTCCTTTTTTAGACTCCATCTCAAGTCTTCATTAGTAAATCTTAATGACTGCTAAAATTATAGGAAACCCTTCACTTACTAGAAAAGGGAAAGAAACCATTTTTTTTTTCCTTTTTATGCTGCTTTTGCGAACAGCTCACTTTTGACAACTGTTTATAAGGCCATCAAGGAAAGAGTTTGACAAGCGTTTTAATTTCTGACGAGCAACATGACCAGTTCTGTGTGCCTTGAAACAATAATTTCTGATGAAAAGAATGCAGCTCAGCCACAAGGAATCTTTAGGTGGTAGTGAAAGCCGCGTTTACACGCACCCTGAACATTGTTTCTTATGTAGGTTTGGTTTTTAAAGTTGCAGGAATACTATATGATTGAAAATTTGGAAGATAGAGATAAGCAAGATGATAAAAGTCATCCATGATATCTTGCTGGGCAGGGAGAAACTATTTGGCATATTTCTTTCCATGACCTTTATATGTTTTGCACATTTTTTGTACGTTTTTTTTGCAGATTAGATTGTGAGTGACCCAAAGATCTATGATATTTTTGTTCTGCTGAGACTTAATTATTTGCTTTTTAACTTCCACACTTTTTTGTGTTATCATCTACTCATCTTTGTATATGCAACAATTCACATCTATAAAAAGTTTATTTGAATCATTCCTTCCCTGCCCCCCAAAAATGACCACAGGGAAAAGCCACTTGCTACAGTTTGAGATGGAAGTGACATTATAGTCAAGCAGTCAAAAAACTAAATAAACTGATGATTACTAGCCAGAGAACTAGTCTATAAACTACTGTCATTTACAGAATCACTCATGGTCTGAAGGAGGCTTTAAGTTTTCCATTTATATTTGCTACATACTGTGGGACGAAAGTATCTGCAGTTGTAATATTTGTGAATTTAGTTTCCCAAAGCCACAGAATACAACTAGGCATCCAATTTATTATTTTAGAGTTTGTAGCAATTTTTTGAACTTAATTTTATAATTTGCACACTCCCAAGTCACAGCAACCTAAAATAGTATTATTATAAGTGTATAAATATTATTATATTCTATATGTACCAAAATTTAAATACTAAGTTCCCTGTTTTGGAGCATAAGTATATTTCTTTTTCTTTTTTTTTTCACTGTTAAAAATAATACCATACTAGTACCTTGGGAAATAACTTTTCATTAAAGATTTAAGTTATTTGCTTAGCATAAATTCTCTGAATTCGAATTTGTTGAGACCTATTGATCATATTGAAGTCTAAAATTAAAAGAAAATTATTTGAAACAAACTCAGAAAACTTCCCATATGGCACCCCTGATTCAACTTCCATCTAGATTCTTCAAATCAGATTGTCTCTGAATTTCTTACATTTACATGATGGCACATCTTTTGTTCCTTTCTTGCTGGTTAAACTGGAATGTCTCTCTTAATAATGTCCCAAATCTTGGAGCTGGAGTGCGCCAGTCCTCCCTCCAATGATGAGGGTATGATGAGTACGAATGAAGATAATGATAGTTTCCCCAATCTAACACATACATTCTGTAAGTTAGGGTCCTTCAGGTGTGACATGAGGGTATCAAGGATGAGAAAATACTTCCTCCAACAGGACCAGGATTGATCCGGAAAACTATAGTTCCTTTGAAGGTTAAATTTCTCTCCATCTCTCCACGAAGTGCCCTATCCCCTCTCCCTGTGCCCCACTGAGATCTGAGTGACGACAAAAGTGTAGTGAAAGAAAAAGGAGATCGGTGGGAGGGAAAATTTAACATTCTTATATGTTTCGAGTTTTGAAAATCCCCGTGAAAGCCTTTCCCATTGGGCCAAGCTGGAGTCTGTATTTCGCTCGATCCTCATAGTGTGCTGTAAACCAGGTAGGTGCCTAGTAAAATCTCTAAGGATTTATCCAGGTACTTTTTCTTTCCCCATTATTACTCTACCCTAGGTTTCTAAGGACCTTGACATCAGGGGCAGCGGGAGCCAAGCAGCCATAATACAGTTTCTAGGTCAAGTATTTTTAAGGCCTGCTGGCTTTCTCCTTTCTCCACTTTTCTCTTCTATACTCTTGGCAGCAGTGTTTGGGAGGGCCTATTTCACCAGCTCATGCCAACCTGGACACATTCATTGTTTGAAAATTGCTAATTAAGCAGGTGGGCCACCTACTTCCTTTATAGTATTATAAGAAACTTGATGATTTTTGCATGAGCTTATTAACCACTTGTGAAATACAGGTTGCTTTCTTTTTGTTTATTTGTGTATAGATGTGCTCACATGACTTTAGTTACCTTTTGTTGCATAACTGGTAAATATTTTCCTGATTAATTTTTTTGTTTGTGTTTCGAGCACATTAATACATAAGTGAATGGTGCTGGAACATTTGGTTTATCCTTTGGAAGAAAGAAACTTAGATATTAATACACATCCATGTCTGTCAGGAAAAGAAATTCTAGGAAGGCTATAAAAAACTCAATAGGTTAATATTATAACTAGGAATATACATAAATATAATATGTTACATATAACATACATGTTATTCACAAAATAACATTTAATTCAGTAAATAACATGTTATCGAATAATAGGTATATGTATATGTTATTTTGTGAATGGAATGGGTTGAATGATTAACTGAAAACTCTATTTCTGATCATTCCCAGGATTCTTTGTTTAGTAGCCCATTTCTTTCTTCTGGATAGCCATCCAGGCACTGCAATGTGCACTTGGAGTAGGTAAATTTCTCCGAGAGCCACCAAGATTCCCACCCCCGTGTATACACACCATGTATGATCCTTTCCCTTTGACTGTGGGTAAGCTTTATGAGCACCATCATATGAACTTTCTTGTCATCCTTCCTTAGAAGGAAAGCATGCAGACTAGTAACAGGAGGAAATGATCATCCTGGTACTGGGGAAAGGAGTGTAGGTAGGTTCTACACAGCGTAGGGCAAGTAGGCACAGAGCAAGACAGGGCATCTTTATACAAGATGATGTGATACTCTGAAAGAAGTCCCTGGGTGCGGGTGATCTATTTATTTTAAGAACTTGAAAGTGCACTCCCCATGGGATCAGATAGGCAATTTGTTTAGGTGTGCATATAATACTTGGAAGACATAGACTCAAAACTTGTTAAAAATTCTCTTACCTCTTAAATACTATTTAAGTCCTAATTCTTTCACAAGGAAATACCATGACAATGTAGCAGGGACAGGGAAGGTGATGTTGCTGGCATACTGACATGTCACCAGATCCATTGGCAACTTTCATATCTGACTTCACAGTATTGAAAGGAATGATTTCATTCTCAAGAAAAATTCTTTAGTGACTCTCAACTCTAACATTGAATAATACTTTTTATGTAAATATCATTCAACGCTACTCTAGGCATAGCAAGCTGGTACTCACTATTCCACCTCCTTCCTCTCACCAGAGTATAGACAGGACCCATCCAACCATGTTGGCTTTTCTACTAAGTCCAGGTTGCAGCACCAGAATCCATTCCACACAGTGATCCATGAAGCTGCAACCAGTGGATTGGTGTTAGCAAAAGACATGAAAACTTTTTTTTTTATTCTTGTGTTTCAACTTACTCTATATGTGAAGAAACTGAGAACTAAATAGGATAAGAAAATGCCTTAAGTGTTCATAGCTAACCAGAGGCACAGCAAAACGCAGAAACTGATTCTCCAGGCTTCCAGCTTGGCACACGCTTGTAAGAGCCAAACTCGTGAAAAGTATTAGGTCCGTCCCATCACTGAGATAGGATCATGGAGATGGAACCCAGTTCTCTTCTGCTGGTTTCGACCATATTCACATGGCTGAGAAATCTCAGTGCATTGACCCTTTGTTGAGAAGCAATAGGGAGAATGACTTTTGACTCTCTAGTTAATATAAATGTGGAGCTTTATTTATGAAGGTGGTGGATGATGATGTTCTTTCTACCAATCTGACATTATGGGAGGTTGAGGAAAGAAAGGCAAAAAAATATTGCAGGGCATAAATACCTGCAGTGGGTGTGAGGAGGGAGACAGCAAAGGAGTCCTACGGTCTGTATGAAATCTGTTTCCCCTTCTGAGCAGGAGTTGGTATCAGTCATGGAAAACCCTATATTTGAATCTGTCTTGCTACCACAGTATAGAGCTACAGACTAAACACTTTTCTCTCAAAGGGGAAAATCCTGCTGATGAGGAGGAGGGGGCAGGGAGGAGTGTAGAAAACATCTAATATATCTTGTTCACAAAAAGTGTCATTTTAGTGTCAGTTCCTATTTCTTTTAAATCCATTAAGACTTAAACACCACAATTGTAGTCAGCAAAGACAGACATCGTTATACACGTTTGTTCTTGACACCTCGGGGTACATTTTCAGCATTGTGCTCTTGGGAAATCACTGTAGGTGTGCAATTCCTGTGACTGTTAAATGGAAGTGTGAATCTGATTCCCCATGTACACGGGGGAAACTTAGGCAGAAGATATCTGTGCTTTCTTAAGCGTTTCAGCTTACTTTAAGTGAAGCCTGTGAATTCTTTCATTTGTACACAGCCTGGGGAATCTATCAGTTTACATCAGACAGAAGGTTGAGGGGGGCATTCTTCTCAACATATAGAATGGCCTCTGTATTTTCACATTCAAGTTCCTTCAGCCCCAGTCAGAGCCACAGACCCCGGGAAGGGGTAGCTCTATGTAGGTGTAGGTTTAAATTTGAAGTTCATACTGTCATTTGAGCCTATTACTGTTTCTGCTTGAGGTGTTATAGAATACGAGATCTATAAAAATAATTTTTGATCTTGTCAGTCAGCTTTTGATGACAACAGTGACAATGAAGATGGTGACAATAATGATAATAACTACCATTTACTGAGTGCTCACTGTGTTCAAAGTGCACTTCAAGGAGCTTCACAGATAAGTTTATTTAGAGCTTACTTGACAGAAATTGGACAAGATACTTTACAGACACCATTTTTTGTCCCAGCTATCAGTATTTTTATTTTTTTTAGATGAGGAAACTGAGACTCTCAAAGGTGAGGCACTTTACTCAAGATAACGGCAAAGCCAGGAGCCAGACATAGGTCTATCTTACCTTAAGTCCAGGTTCTTTGCATGACATCTCCAGGTAAGACTAAATCACTGTGAAGGGCGCCTCACTGCCACTGGGCCAAAAGAGAAGCTTATACTAGGTGACCTTCCCTGGTAATGAGGCCATCACCGTTTGCTGAAGTCGGGCACAGGATGCCAATATCATGGGAAAAGTCACTTCCCTGGTGATCTCTCAAACTGTTATGTAGCAGAGATACATTAGAGAACATAGCAGATTTGTTTGCTTCACAACCATTCAACTCATCAAAAATAATGGAAGATGACACATGAGACAAAACGCCTTCTTTCTTCCCAAAGTCTCTGAATTTCCTCTAGTTCTACATGACCCACTTTAGGCAAGATTTCCACTAATGAACACATAAGCCAGTTTCCGATTTCCAAATGTACATTAAAGCTCATCTAATGCAAAATTAACCTATCTTTATTACTGGAACTGTAGACTATTAAGGTAGCATGCAGAGTTACAGAATTATACATTTGGAAGAGATTTTCATGTGAGGCACCTGAGACTTTACAAAAGCTGTTCCCCTTCTGAAATTGGTTTTTGAGTCAGGGATTAATGACGGTGAGAAGGAATAAGGAGTTGGGACAGGGTGCAGTTTTGAAGGTCACACACTCTAACTTTTGGTCCCTGGACAAACCCAATTTAGCAAGGATCATTATCCCTAGGAGGTACTGACATTTGCAACACAAAGTGTAAAAATAGTAAGTGCTCCATAAATGTTAGCTGTGATAAGCACTTCCTTCAAAATTTCTCATTAATCCTCACAAAACCTCTGAAAGATGGATGCTGTTCCCCTCTCCATTTTATGGATGGGGACACTGAGCTTAAGCCTTTGGTTCTAAATTATACAGCTGTTTACTAACAAAGCAAGGAGTGAGATCTGTTAGTTGCTAAACATCGCATTTTAACTACTGTGCTATACCTTACTTATCACTTATTTCCTAAGGGGCTTAACCATTGTAAAGAATACTGGCTAGTCCAAGTGGGTTTATGATATATTTATACTAATCCATGCAATTATAAAAATAGAATAACCACCAAGAGCAGCTGGTGGGATGTGTGGAGGAAGGCAGTGAAGAATCTCAGTGGGGAAAAGTGCCCCCACCACCAAAGAGCTCTGTAATCTGAGTTCCTAGAATTGATTTATTAGCCGTGTCCTTGTGCTAACATTTGCATTTTAAGGGGGGATTTGCATGTCTTATCTGGGAGTGGTGACATATTAAGCTATTATCAGCTATTAATAGTTTAAATTAATGTGTCCAATTTGTACTCAGTCACCTACAAGAGACCTGAGAGGATAGGTCTTTCAGACAAAAAAGGTGAAAGCTTTTACTGAGCACATATTATGGATCAGGAACAAAGGTAGATCAGGGATTCACAATTTTTTTCTGTAAAATTTCTGTGAAACATCTCAGTTTATGTGGGCAATATGGTCGCTATTACTACTGTTCCACTCAAGTTTGTAGAATGAAAGCAGCTATAGACAATATATAAGTGAGTGATATGTTTTAATAAAACTTGAAAATGTGACTTTTAAAATAAAACATCTATTTTAAAATAGAACTTATTGGATGTGTTCCAACAAAAACTTTAGTTACAGAGTCAGGCTGCAGGTCTATTTTTGATAAATAAGAGTTGTTATTATTAATGTTATCATTATTATCATTTTACAAAAGAATGGATATTTAAATACTAAAAAATAAGAAAGATCCCCTAAAACAAAAAAAGGACAACTCTTTAAATTAAATAAAGAATAAATTTAACTCATAAAAGACTCTTTATGTTTTATTTTTCTTAGTTTTCTACAGCCTGATCTGTACTCTGTATTTGGATACCAATTTTTTTATCATTTAAATTTGTTTATTGTTAAAAAGTTGAAATATATTCAAAATAAATAGAATAGTATAATGAAGCCACATGTAATTTTTATCCAACTTCAATAATTATAATCATGTGTTGCTTAACAATAGGGATACATTCTGAGAAATGCGATGTTAGGCTGATTTTGTTATTATGCACACATCACAGAGTGTACTTATGCAAACCTAGATGGCATAGCCTGCTACACACCTAGGCTATATGGTATGGCCTATTGCTCCTATGCTACAAGCCTTTACGCAATGTAAAAATACAGTTTTACCATCTTATGGGATGACCGACCGTCCTATCTGTGGTCTGTCATTGACCAAAACATCATTACGGGTCATACATATTATTGTATTAACATTCTCCTGTATCATCTACACCTCCACCCCCTCCGCATCTCTTGCACACAATTGTTATTATTCATTTATAGTTCTTAGTGTAAAATTTATATATGTATGCACAAATCTTAACTGTAAAATTTTGACCAATGTATAGTCAGCTCTCCATATTTGTGGGTTCGCATCAGTGGATTCAGCTAACCCAGATCAAAAATATTTAGGAAAAAAAAGCAATAAAATAACAAAACTACAAATAAAAAATGTACTGTAACAACTATTTACATAGCATTTACATTGTACTAGATATTATAAGTAATCTAAAAGTGAATGAAATATATACCAAGGTTATATGCAAATACTGCATTATTTTATATAAGGGACTTGAGCATCTGGAGATTTTAGTGTGGTGGTCTTGGAACAAATCCCTGGTGAATAATGAGGGACGACGCTGTACAACCAACCGTCTAACTCCTGATCCTCTTATGCCTACAGCATGTCTTACCATATAATTCATGAGGTAGTTCATTGATTCTGGGATCCTGAATGCTGAGATTGGCAGTGAATTCAGCTGGACCTGACTTGGAGTCACTGAGAAGTGGCGCAATTGCTTCATTTTATACTGTTCTACGAGAGATAGACATTATTATGACTACTTTCCCTGGTGATCTTTGTAAAAGGATCATATGTAAATTCACAGAGATTAAGTAACCTGACAGGGACACACAGTCCAATAAGTGGCAAAGCCAGGGCTCAAACCCACAGCTGTCTCAGTCCAAAGCATCTGCTCCTTCTGCAGCATGTCTTGCTACAAATCAGAGATGGATTGCTGATGGTGACAGTGTAGGCCAGATGAAGGAACTCACCTAATCCATATCACTTCTTCCTAGAACAGAGCCTTTCACATAGTATTTGCTCAGTCAACATTTTTTAAAAAGAATGAGGGAGGAGATGGTCTTTGGAGGACGCAGAAATCGGATTATAAGGGCCAAGGGCCTTCTATATACTTTTGCCTGGAGCTGGCAAAACTGAATATATTGACTATTTGTGAGCAAAACCTGTTCTTCACTGTAAACTGTACTTACCCTGCTACCCATCCAGTATAGAACATCAGATCATGGACAAGAACATTGAACAAGCTGTGTCCTGGGACTTCTCTGGCAACTAATTCAGTGCTCTGCACACCATAAGAACAAATACATATTTTTACATGTATTACATGAATCAGGCAGCCTCAACCCCATCATCTGGAGGTCTTTAAAACAGTGGCATTAGCTTGGACATACTCTAGGTCTTCTTTTCATATTCTCTGTTTTAAAATGTACTCATTTCTTCCTGGAGTATGAGATATTTATGTATCTCTTATATATGCATACATATATACATTTGTATCTCATATAATATATGCATACATATATATTATATCATATATATGCATACATATATACCACATATACATGCATACATATATATCTCATATGTCGCATACATATATATATTATATTCATATGCGTGCATGCATATATACATATGTATGTGGACAAAAAGAGAGAGAGAAATAGGAAAAGGAGGGAGAAAGGAAGAAAGAAAAGAATCAGAGAAGACCCAGACTTGACATAATCTAAGAAGGGCATTATTTGTATTGGAATATTACCAGATAATTTAAATTGTGGAGCTCATCTCCACCAGAGACTGCAGTTTCAGCTGCACAGGGACAGAGCAGGTAGCATTAACAGGATGAGAGCCCAGTGAGGATTTAGGAAACCATAGAACACTTGAGTTCTGTAAAGGGGATGGTCACCCCTCAATTCCTGTCAATTTCACAATAGGCCCAAGAGTTCTACCTAACTTTTTAGTAAGAAACCAGATATCCAGAGGTTCATATGAAATATCCTGCTTCCTGAAAGTTGGTCACTAATTTATGTTTCCAAAAGCACATGCATTGGAATGCAATTCACAAGGTCAGCTTTAGGCTTGGCAAGCTAAAGGCTTAAGCAGCCAGTTCACAACTTCTGATCTAGCTCTGACCCCTCTTCTTCCTTTCTCCATTTTATTTTTACTCAAGAAATAGAATGTCTCACAGGAAGCCACAAAGTGAAGAGGTGGCTGAGTTAGGATTAGAACCTAGAGGACATATTTTCTTTAAAAACAAAAAAACAAGTTCTTGGTAAATAAAGGTTGCTGAAAGAGTGCAGGGAGCAGATCTGAAACATCTTGTTCTCTGTCCCTCACTTTGCAAGAAAGATCATCCCCAAATTTCAGATAGGTGAGGATGGGACGTGACTCTCTGTCCGGTCCCAGCTGTGTCATTGATCATCCGCCACTACTCTTGTAACACACACAGTTGAATTGCTTTTCCCTGAGGGAAGCAATGCCTCCAGGTGTGCTAATAATAAAATTAATAGCTTAGAGAAACAGCTTGCTACAGCAACAGCGGCGGGGGAAAGGGAGGATCGATTTCAGTGTTTAACTGTCCTAATTCCAGAGTGTATACCCCACCTCAGCCCCTGGTGAGCCATGCTTGGTCTCACGGTTAATCAATAGATGCCTGATTTAAAACAGAGAACCAGTTTTAAGATTAGAAGTCTTTGTGAATAAGAAGATGTATAGTAAAGCTGCCAAAACTCTTCAATTCCCATCTTAATGCTGCAGCTCCAAGGGTAGTTCACTAGCTGATATGAAAGGGAAAAAAAATCGCGAGCATCGTATCCCCTTCTGCCTATAAACAAAAGAGGAAATCTATGTAGGCGCCGGTACTGCTGATGGCATCACATAAATAAGAATTTATTGAGTTACTCTGTGTTTAAAGGACTGTGAACATAAAGATATGTGAATACTTTCAGTTGCACAGAGAGTAATATGTTTCTGCTCTAATCGGCCTGCAATCTAGTGGTTCAATTTATACCTTCTTGTAGCTGGCATTCTCATCTTCTCCCTGGAGGGAAGGATCAAATTCGCGGTCAACTTCTTGGCCACTGTTCCAGTTACCAGGATCCACTGAGTTTCGCACGCCCAGCGCCTTCAGAGGCCTTTGAATTCCATGTTTCTCAGTCTCCTCTCATTCACCAAATCCGCCTTCCCCCTACACAACTCTTCCATTTCCAGGGCCGTAGCTGCAGCGGGCGCTCACCTGCTCGTGTAATCTTTCTCTGTATCTGCTATTATTTCTACTGGCCTGTCTGAATCTTCCAAGCAGTGTCATTTCTCTCACTTTACATTTTCTTTTTCTTTTTTTTTTTTTAAATAAGCTCACCGGGGGATGGGAAAAAGACTCTTACTTCCTTTTGACATGCTCCCCAACTGGCTCTCAAACAAGCCCTTAAGTCATAATTTGAGATTCTAGAAAGAATAGACTACATCTTTTTTCTCATGTCTTTAGTATTTTAAATGCAGATGAATTGTTTTATTTTTTCTTAGGCAGCCCTAAATATAGCCCTATCCCTACTTTGTCTACATGTGTATTAATGCTATTTGAGTTGAGGCATCCATGTCTTTCCTCTGTACCAACACTGAGTAAGAAGTGGGTAGAGACTGGTACTTCAGGGTACTCCTTTCCAAGGCTGGTGGACATCAAGCCCCGTTTTCCACTCCACCCACTGCCTCCTGTGATGATGAGCCAACCAAAGACGAGGATAGAACCTTTTCGCTAATTCAGAGAGTAAAGCAGAAATGCCTTCCTCCTTTGGGCATGCGTACGTGCGTGCGTGAGGGCACGTACACACATATGAGACAAAACTCCCCAAAAGCAAAGCATTTAATTTGAAACGACATTTAGTTTGGCTGGGTTTTTTCCCTTTCATATTTATTTTACGGTGAAGGTGAGAGTTCATTCCCATGGAGTCCTCTTTTGAGTCATTTTCCCAGCATGAGAGACACTCCATGTTAATTCAGTCTGAACAAGGCCTTTCACTTTTCAATTAGTCCTTGTTTTGGTCACTATTTTATTGCATGAAGTTCTACTTTTTTTTGTTCTCTCTCTCTGTCTCTCTCTCCTTCTCTTTACCCTCTCTCCCCTCCATCTATGCACAGAGGAAGTCCAAGGACAGTAGTAGAGAAACTCTTCTGGAATTTTCTCTCTGAGAAAAGTATTTTCTAAATTTGGAATAGAAGTGGGTGAGAGGAAACTTTATACAGAACTGGGGTCTAAGGATAATTCTGCCACCAGTATATAGGCTCCTATGGAGAAGATTCAAATCTCCCTTTTTGTTAAATGTATTTAATTAAAAGTCAGAATCTCCAGTGATACCAAACACCGGGAGGCACAGCATGAGAATGAGCATGTGGGACAATCTAAGTAGAGCAGCCACTTATCCAGCAGCCTAAGTTTTAGAAATTTTACATTAGGTAGTTTCTGTCATAGGACATGCATGTCCTTTTCAGAATCCAAAGATTTGTAAAATTAAAGAATATCTCATTTGTTTGATTACAGAACACATTGGCAAGCTGAACCAATTTCATTTACACACTCTAAGTACCCAGAAAAGGTAGACAGGCACCAAGTTCCAAAAACCATGAATATCATATCCCAAAGGAGTCCTGAAACAGATGAGAAATTCCAGGGAAAGGGAAAAGAATGGGGAGCGGGAACACAAAGCCTTGTACCTAGCGTGCCATTAACCCGCCTGCCAACATCATGTCTTCTTTGCCAGCGGTTTTCACTTCCTTTCAAATATTTTTTCTCTATTTTAAGAATAGAAGTCAGAGTGAAATCAGGATTTTCCTACCAAAAGTACTTACTTTCTAGCCAGATTTGTTAGAAAGTGGCTATTGCTTAAAGTGAGAAACATATATATATATATATACATATATGTACCAGACAAAGTTAATGGGACCTGAATATTGTTCCCCAATAACATAATCTTCAAGTAAAGGTAAAACTGTTATTGTATGCCAAGCATTTGATTAGAATTATATTGCCTTTTAAAGATGTAATGCTAGGTAAATGGGAAAGAAAAGGAAAAGTCCAACTTTAATGACCTTCATTTTACATGCTAAAATGAATGGTAATAACCAGAAAATAGAGAAGTTCCAGTGAGTTAGGATTCATAAATATTAAATGTAATGGAGGAAAATCACAGATCTTTAAGAAATTAACTTGAACAAATGGTGATTTTAGTTACGATGTTGTCATTTTGAGGAATGGTCATTAGCACAGTGGGTTGGAATGGGTATGAGCTTACTGTATGGAAAGAATGCCTTCTGATTAACTCAGGATTTTTTCCTGATGCTTCAGCCAGTTTACAACTGTACTGTATGTCTCTTCATTTTGAGCTCTGATTGGTTCCAAGAGCTCTTTGTTTAGAGATGCGTGTGCTCTATTTTCATGATTAAGCTTTTTTATGATTAGTCTCCATTTTCTTTTTTGTTTTAACTTTTACTATGAATAATACGCAGTGCCTTGGAGAACTGATTGGCTGACTGATATAATTGAGTTCAGATGCAGTTTCCTTTCTCTCTGCACTGTTTTGGGCCCCTGCTCTGTTTTCAGTTGTTTCTGACTGCCTGGAGACCATGCTTTCAGAGCTGCTGTTCGGCATTTTCTTACAGCGAACTGATTTCTTGTACAACCCGAATATAATCAACTTAAAGGAAGGTAATTGTTGGAAGCACAAAGAGGGCCCCGTAGTCTCACATACAGCCCATTCCCTGTAACCCACACACTCACTCATATGCACCCTAACAGTCACTCCTGAAGACAGCAGCTAAGGATGCAAATTTTACTGACTTTCCATGGGAAGAAATATCCATAGTACACTCTGTGAGCAATTCTCTTAAAGATTTCTTGGGTTCCCCACATTTCCACTCTATGCAGCACTCCTAGACTTCTTAGACTCTCTCCAGTCCTTTCAGGTTCTCTCTGGCATCTCCCGGTCTCTCCCCTGCGTTTCCCTTGGATCTGCCCTTTTCTTTTTCCTTTCTTTTGTCAGCCTACTACCCCTCTCTGGACATAACAGTTTGCATCTTGCAACTTCACCCTTTCACCTTGCTCAGTAAAGAATCTACCTTCCCTAGAATTCAGTCTCCTCTTCAGGGGAAGTGAAGGGATTTAAATGACTAATAATGGTTTGTTATAATTCTCATCCCACTAAAATTAACCTTGCATTTGTGTTTAGGTATCCTATGGGAGAAAGCAATGTCTCTTCTTCATTTGCTGGTTTTTGCCTTTTGGTTAATCATGTCCATCGTGGAATTGATCCTCCTGCTCCCCCTCTCAAAACTGCACCTCTTAATAGGTGTATTCCAGCCAGTCACACCACCATCCTCCCGGTCACACAGGCGTGGCTCTTAGGAGTACAAAACCCCTGGTTCGCTTACTCCAAATCAGGAAATCTCCAAGCTATCCCTTACACTCTGGAGTGAACTGGGAGGGTGAAGTTAGAGCTAATCTTTGTGGACCTGTCTAAGATCATACCCTCGCTTGGCTTTCTCTCTCTTCCTCTTCCCTATGTCCTTACAGATCTCCACTGGGAGAGCATCCTTAGTAAGTCACTTGTGCATGAATCTTCCTTTCAGGTTCTGCTTCTGGGGGACTTCAACTAAGACAAGGCCTGTGTGGTAAGTATTACTATCTATACTTTGTGGATGAGGAACCTGAGATATAGTGATGTTAGGTAATTCACCAAATGCCACATACATCTTATTTATAAAGGGAGAAATTGGAACTTGAATCTGTACCAATCCAATTCAGAACACATATTCCTTCCAGCCTACAGTATTGCCTCCCAATCTACTTAAATAGTTTTCCAAAGCACCATCTGGATCATGCCATTTCTCTGCTTGAAACCTTCAGAAGCTCCTTGTTCCCTGCTTCCTTGTCACTCAAGGCCCTCAGTGACAGATGTAACTTCCTGGTCTCCATTCTCACTGCATCACTTCTG
This sequence comes from Lemur catta, assembly GCF_020740605.2. Classification (NCBI taxonomy): domain Eukaryota; kingdom Metazoa; phylum Chordata; class Mammalia; order Primates; family Lemuridae; genus Lemur; species Lemur catta. Next base: position 17,811,480 of record NC_059132.1, on the reverse strand, counting down.
TCACCCGTTATGCGCAGGCACATGGGACTATTCAGTGTTCTTCAAATATGGGTCCTGCTGATCAAAATATTTGCCTTTATTTCTCCAACCCCAATCGCTGTCTGTAATACCCTCCTTCTTTCTACCCTCTATGGTACATACCTCAAGACCTGATCTGACACTCTGCCTCGGCAGTAGAGCTTAACTATGACCACTTTCATGAAGGATGACCTCATCTCCCCAGACTGAAGCACATGTTTTCTTCCTTGAACTCTTGTCGAAATTTAATCACTTTCTTTCGTATCAACTGGGGCAAAAAGGAGAGACAGTACTCTGCATTTTAAGAAAGTGAACAATAGAGGTTTTACTTTAAAAAAGGTTAGAAAGCATTAATTTTGATCGAGCCCTCAGTGGATTAATATCTGTCATGCTGTGATGATAGGATTAGAGCAGAATGCCATTGATGGTTATCTTGGTGTTAAAGATTATATCTTTTTCAATTTTTTTTACATTTTCTAAAATACATCAACTTTTAAAAAGTTGCTTCTCTAGGCCAGATGGAAAAGGAAATCTTACATGAGGACGAAAGAAATGAAGAAAGAAAGAGAGAGAAAGAAAAAACAGAGAGAAGGAAGAGGAAAGGCAGAATGGTGAAAGGGGAGGGGAGGAGAAGAGGTGGGAATACGGGGAGAGAAAACATGCATGCATTATAAAAATGTAATGACTTATAAAACCCAGAAAAAGATAATCTGTCATTCCTAAATAACAATGGGGAGCATTTATTACCTGCAATGGAAGGAGTGAGTGGATAATGTGAAGATTTTGCATCCCAGCATCAGATGTTCCAGTCTCTGTAAGTATTTGCTGCTGTTAGAGACTATTAAGAGGCCTTACAAAGAAAAAAAAAACGATGACTGACTGGAACTGAAAGAAATAAGGAGTAATGGCCTGAAACTAGGGGTGGGGAGAAGAGGAGGTTGGAATAAATTAGATAATAGAAAATAAAATTAATAGTAGGGTCAATTAGACTACAGCATCATTTCCCAAAGAAAGTAATTGAAGCACTAGCATCCAAGCTGTTCAGAATGAGAAGAGATAAATCAGTGGGAAGATTAATGTGGACAAACCACAGTGGAGCAAGAAAGACCAGAGGTGAGAAAAATCTGTTAGGCTCTCCAGATGAAATGCATATACCAGATTTCCTAGAGCAGATGCCAGAAGATTCTTGCCCCTCACTGCAGGGAGTAGAAATGCATAGACATCCTCAGTGGCATCCTGTTTAGGGTTGCCAATCTTAATTCTAGAATTCAGAAGGGTGACATTTCCAGCATCAGGCACCATATGCTTCAATGGTAGAATTTACTGTGATGCCAGGGCCAGCAAAGCCTGGCATCCTTGCTGGAGGTCGTGATGTCGGAGAGAATACAACAGTCACTTCGAAGAACTATGTCTCCTGCAGATTAGGGTCCTATTTGCCAAAAGCTTAAGAACTGTTGTTCCAAGTTGGGCCTCTAAAGTAACCATATTTGCCCTACACATAAGCACAGACAACTGTGTTCTCAATGACAGACTTCGTGCATCTGTTACATATGAACCACAGGAGAGATTCCCCATCAGAGAGATCAGGGTTATCTGAAAACTTATCCTGACTTTGCTACTAATTAGTTGTTGGCCTTTGACCTGTCACTCATATCTAGGGAGTGCCTGTCTTCTTATTAGGGAAATGTGAACAATAATATATTTGCGCACTTATTTGGTATGATGATTAAATGATAATGCAAAGCACCTCACACAATGCCTGGTGTTTGAAGAATCTTTCCACTAAATGTGTTTCTTTCTTTGCTTCCTTAACAGTTCTTTCTTGTTCTAATTTCTGCATTCACATTAACTGCAAATGTTGATCTTTCAGTGATGTATCAGGTTTACCTGTGGATATACCTTCCATTTGGAAAACTGAACTGTGGGTGCTAGAGTGAGAAATAATTTGTTCACCACCTTCCCTCAACCTCTCTCATCTAAGATGCCATATTAGTTTTCTACTGCTGCTTAACAAAATTACCACAAATGTAGTGGCTGAAAACAATACCTATTTATGATGTCACAGTTTCCAGGGGCCAAAGTCTGGGCACAGTGTAGATAAGCAGGGTTCTCTGTTTAGAGTCCACAGGACTGAAATCAAGGTGCCAGCAAGGGTGCATCCCTTTCTGGAGCTTGGAGGAAGGATCCATTGCCAGGCCCATTCTGGCAGTCAGGTGGAATTTAGTTCCTTGTGGTTGTAGGACAGAAGTTCATGTTTCCTTGACACAATGGAACATTGAATTTTTCTCATTCTTGCAATCTCTTCAACTTCTTCTTCTGCCACATTTTTAAACTTTCTCTACTGCTCTCAGCCAAGAGAAGGTTCTGCTTTTAAGAGCTCATGGGGTCATATTGGACCTACCCGGATAATCCAGGATAATCTCCATATTTGGAGGTCAAACGATTAGTCATTTTAATAACATCTGCAAAGTCCCTTTTGCCATGAAACATATTCACTGCCATGACATCAGGGGGTGAAGGTCATGGGGGACAAAATTCTGCCTACCCAGATGTCCAGCTACCTCATCTAGATTTCACTGTCCTCAACCTTTGTCCTGAAAACTGAACTTGTCATCATTCACTACACCTCCAAAGTTGTTCCTTCTTTTGCATTCTCTTTTATTATCCTCTTCTGTTCCCTTCTATCATGCTACCTCTGACACCTTGTTTTATTATTGCTCAGCCTGCTTTCTTCATTAGAAAAGGTCTCATGATGGGAGAGACTGTGAACTATTAGTTTTTTGAGTCCCAGAGCCTGTCATAGTTCCCGATCCTATGCTAGGGAAGTGAATGTTCTAATCTACACTAGAGAGAACTGAGTATGTCCCAAACCCCATGAAAGATGCCTTAGGCAGATCATATATCATGGAGCAGACACCTGTCTTAGAATTTTAGTTCCAAGCTTTATCCATTGAGCAATCTTACAAAAGTCAGTTTATTTAGGCCATAGCTTTCTCTTCTTCAAAATATGCCATTAAAATAAGTTGATGCTTCCCAATCTTTTCATTATAATCACAGATTTCTTTTATTTTTAACTTCTGGCAGACCCCAGTTTGGAAATATTTTTAAAACCAAATTATATTTATTCCATAGTAAATAAATTTCCCCCACATTTATCTGTCAAAATCATGTGTTACTTCAAAGCACACCTAATCGAAACACTTGATTAGCAGTGACATTAACTAATGTTACCGTGACTGTGATGTGAGATAATTACCACATCAAATAAATAATAAACAAATAAATGAAGAAACAATTCAAAGGAAGATGTAAACATGTACTGAAGAGCACTACTGTCAGAAGGTTTTAAATAAGGCAATTTTGCATTAGAAAAAGAAAACCAATTTACTTCAGAACATCAGTAATTAAATTTTCATGTTTGAAAAAACCTACGGAAATGGTTTTTAAGATTCCCCCGGAACTCAGCAACACCTGATTGTGAATCATGAGATTGATTGATCTCCAAGATTATTCTAGTTCTAAAATTCTGATTCTTAAATTTCAGTCTCTGTATTCTATTATCTTGATGAGACTTGGAGGAACTTTCTCCATAAACTGGGAATCTTTGCTTTGTCACATGTGGCAGTGAGAGGTCTAAATTCAGAAGCCTATAGAAGGCAGCACAAATAAATGGGACAAGTCTGAAGTGGGACAGAGAACACATGGACACAGTTACTGAGCTCCAGCCAATTATTGTCTTGAGGGAATACAGACCTGGTGGGATCAGATCTTCTGATTGTAAAGTAAGCTGGAAATCTGGATTTTATTTATGTTACAAAAGAATCATTTAAAAATACTGGCAAGGAATTCAATTTTTTGAGATCCTGTGTGGACCATGTAAGCCACATCTGCAAGCTAAATGATGTCCAGTTTGCAGCCAGGCCTGAAGTTAGGAGTTAGTTCTACACAGGGGCTAGCAATTATTTAGATCATCCCTGTGCCAGGCATTCTTCTCCAACACTGGCCGCACAAATTCCTCATGCTTTAGTTTCCTTACAATAAAATGAGACAGCATGTATGTGAGTGTTTTCCAAAACGTAAAGGGCTGCAGAATTAGCTACTGGGGAACATTCTTATTTTAGTCTTTTGTTGCATTTAAGAAGGAATTAATATCATTTTATAATATGTAATCAACTTATGTGAGAAATGTGAATTCTAGGAAAGATGGGAGGGGCAGAAAGAGAGAGGCAGAGAAAAAGAGGGATGATTTGATGCACAAATTCTCAGTTAGTTCTTGCCAGGCATTTTATGTTGTCTCTGATATTCCATGACAAGTAAACATTTATTCTTTGCAAAGATATGATTGTCTAAGATAAACCGATATAGCTTAATGTCTATTTTAATCATTCTAAGCTAATAGTAAATGGCTCAGCCTTTAGAAGCTTACAGTAAAATACTCTCTCTGAGGTTCCACATCCTGGGGAGAAAGTAATCGAATGGTCTCATAAATTTGAACTGCTAACTTAGAAGTGAGAATTGCTATAAAATAAATAAGTCAGGCATGCATCGGAGAATACAAGAACCACATGGACATAATTAATATTTTCTTAAGGCATAGAGAATGCAGATATTATCTTAGGACTTAGGTTGTAAGTCAGTTTATTTTGGTACATTGTCATGAGTTGCAGTTCTTTTAAGGGTTTTCATTTTAAAAGAAGATGTAAAATGACACAGATTTTGCTACGCCTTACTTAACCAAACAGCCTCTTATGACCCATGTAGTTCAAGGTACGTTAATGGCGCCTTTGTTTTTTTATCATGTGTAGGTTTCTCTATGTCTTCGGAGATCTCTTGGCCCATAAATATTGTTCCTGATGTTCAAAAGCACATCAGACCATGCCAACATTTAATGGAACAGACTTTCTCTCTTTCACACACACATTTTGGAAGCCATTTTGCTTTGCTTTTTCATTCTATTCTAGTCGTTGGTCAAAATGAGAACAAAGTTAACTCAGTGGAGACTTCTTTCAGCCTTGGAGAGGAGGAAAGAGTGGATACGTAGCTTCTAACTTCTGTCAACAGAGAGAATCAGGACGCTATGTTCCTCAGTCTCAACTTCCCTCATAACTATTCATATTTCTTCTTGCTTGGTTAAGTGGTAGGCAGTCAAATTGTCTCGGCATCTTGGGCAAACTGCTTAAGTTTTTTAAGTTTTCTTTTCCTGATGTGTAAAATGAAAATAATTATAGTACCTACTTCATAGCTCTGTTGTGAGGAATAAATGAAAGAATGCATATGAAGCACTTAGCTTTCCTGACATATGGAAAACATCCAAAATGTGTTAGCTATTTTTAGTAATATTGTTATTTTTAGTTTATACTGACTGAATCATTCAAGTTTCTAATTTAAGGCAGCTAATAATTTATTTTTATACTATTTCCTGCTACTTTTCAAACCATATTTTTTCTCACATGATTTTTTCTCACATGATTCCCCCAATTCCCCCAATTCTGTTAAAGTGCCATAATTTGAAATCCCATATTCCTCAAAGTCCAGGGGAAATCCCAAATCCCAAAGAGAAACAATAACAAAACAAAGGAAGCTCAGCTTTTCTAATACCAACAATATTCAGTAAATACAGGCTTCTCTTCCCTTTTCCAACTGTATAAGCTCTCAGTGGCCACTGAATTAATAAGGCATTTAGTCATATACAATTAACTTCTTTCCTTTGTGTCTTGCTCACCTGGTATATCATAAATTTTGAGGAGTAGCAAACTCCATGCAGTTAATAGCACGGTGCTTTATACATAATGGACTCAAAAAATTGATAGCTAAATTAATTTAGCACATTTTTCATTTAACCCACATGACAACTTCATAAAATAGGTATTACTGTTGTTGTTATTCCTGTTTTACGTATTAGGAAACTGAGATTTAGAGATGTAACTTATCTAAGACCACTTACCAGTGATAGTGGTTGATACAGGACTGGAACAGAAGCAGTGAACGCCAAAGCCCATTTCTAAGCACGGTGCTGTGTTTCTTTCCAAGAGGTGAAATGAATGAATACACACATGAAGAAAGCAATCATATTCCACAAAGCAGTTCTAAATATTAGACAATTTGTCCTACCTAAAAAGAAATTAATTTCCCTTTGCCTAAATTAAAACTCATTCTTTGAACTGCCAAATCTGTTTGTACTTTTTATTGCATTTTTAAATGCCTTCTTCTACATGCATTTTCCATGAAATTTGGGCGATACAGTTCACACTTCAATTTTGCAACAGTGGTTTGAATGATTGCTATGAACAAAGTTTTGTGCTAGGCACTTTGGAGGAAAGAATGTATTACCTTCCCTTCAGGAGGTTACCATCTAATAACCCCAGGAAGTAAATAGAGATAAAACAAAGTAGACTGTGGTAAGTGGTAGATGCACAAATATCTGTGACAACTTTGTGAAAGAGAGACTCGGGGGAGGTTCCAACGAGGCCTTTTGAGCTTTGAAAACTTTAATATTCCACTTTTGATCTTTCTTTTCATAGTATTTCTTGTCACCTGATTTATTTCCTCTTCAAAGCAGCATCTTTTTCACAATTCTGCTTTTGTTAAACCAGTGTCTTGGGCCCTTCCAAAAAAATCAGTGACTGTTGTGTATAACAACCCATTCAGGTTTATGAACGTTAAAACACTATACCATTTCAACTGATAGGATGAAGTACATGTGATATTTTTTAACTTCTATATTGGACTAACTCTGAGGATAAGATTCTATAAAATATCAGAAATATTTTTATGAGTTGATAAAATTAGATGATTTGATCATCCTCTATCATTGAGGTAGCCATGTGGACTTAGAGCAAAATCATTTATAATGCATTTAGGCATAACATATGCAGTAGCCCATGATAGGAGTTTCCTTAGAAATATATTTATCATTTGCAATGTTATGTTGAAGTGTACTTGGCTCAGGAATGGGTTTTCTTCACACTTTCACCAGTATGATAACCTGGCAAGCACTATGTTTTTGCACCAGTGCTAAATTAATAAATTACCCTGAAGACTACAGTCCTAGGGGGCAGTAAGTGTTCCTCTATATTTTCATACCTTGCAAGAAAATGATTTCTTATCGGAAGCCCTCTGCATAAACAGACTGGTCATCACAACTATAACGTTATAGTTTATTTTTCTCTTCTTAATAATGATAGATAAAATTATATTGGTTATCTGTTATTATATATAGTATATGTCATATATACTTTGTATTGACAAATTACATGCATTACATTACAACATTTTCCATCACTTTGCTAAGAATTTTACCTGCTGTATCTTAATTTCCTCATAACAACTCCATAAGGTAAATTTTATTATTTGCCCCATTTTACAGGTGCTAAAACTGAAAGTATAGAAGTTATGCCTCTAAACCCCAAGTTCTTAACCTCTAAATTTATACTGCTTCCATACCAGAGTCCTTCTTTCTAATCATTTCAGACATTTATGTCTCCTTGGAACCCCAAGTTCTGTCTATTCAAACACACTAGCGAAGATTGGTTTTAGCTTTTTGGCTTCTTAGCCAGGGAGAACATATTTGAAATTACTCTTCACGTGGAGAAATGGGAGAGAGGAGAAACCTCTCAACTAAAAGGCTTTCCTTGAAAAGCTTCTATAGATCGACAGACCTGCAGTCGCAGCCCCAGGTGAAAAGGAGTCTTTTCTTACCAAGATCAGCATCAAGCGGCAGCAGCAGCCCGGCCGTTCTCTGGGTCCCTGTTCATTAGTAGTCAAGGTTTTCATTGTGCTCAGCAAAACAGTCACAGAAAATAAATGTGCCGCACAGATGGGCCCATAGAAAATCTACTTGATATATTCTTGAAAATTCACTGCTAAATGACTTTGAAGAGATGGGGGTTATTGTGTTCATGATTAAAATGAGGTGTGGCATAAATCTCTCAGATACAACGTGCTATCCCCATAGAGCTTTTTAAGATTGATAAGATGCAGGCGGGCTGCAGTGGCTCACGCCTGTAATCCCAGCACTCTGGGAGGCCAAGATAGGAGGATTGCTTGAGCTCAGGAGTTCGAGATCAGCCCAAGCAAGAGCAAAACCCCATCTCTACTAAAAATAGAAAAATTAGCTGGGCTTGGTGGCACATGCCTGTAGTCCCAGCTAGTCGGGAGAATGAGGCAGGAGGATTGCTTGAGCCCAGGAGTTTGAGGTTGCAGTGAGCTGTGATGATGCCACTGCACTCTACCTGGGGCAACAGGAAAAAAAAAAAAAAAAAGATTGGTAAGATGCAAAGTGGTAGCTGGCCTCTGGCTTATGGATGTGCCATGGCTTATGGAACCATTCCCCTGATGATGAAATATATTTATAGTCTATTTGGTTTATACAAAGGCAAACTTAACTGTATAAAATAAGTCTGCTTCATTTTATGTAAGCTGAAACCTTTCATTTAAAGATTTTCCAGGTTGGATTTGCAAAAGGTAGAGGAATTAGATTAGTATCTCATTGGACCACATATACCACCTGCAGCAGAATTTTCTGATGTTATCTGGGTTGCTTGTCAAAGTGTTCTCTATTCCATATGTACACAGGAGTAGAGCCCAGGGATCTACATCTTTAACAAGTATCACAGGTTATTCTTATGACTAGTATGCCACATTTTATATGAATTTGAAATAATACAATGTAGACATATCAAGAATAAATGTATATTATATGCAAAATTTGATATAGAGAGACTTCCCCAAATTACAGTTGAGATTTGCAGTTTCAAAATGGGCAGAACAGATGAATTATAAATTTTACCACCATCTAAGCTAATTTGGTTAGTAATTTCAGGCACCTAGTTTTTGTATCATTGAACCACACTATTTTTTTTTTACATACAAATAATGTTCGTAATTATTGATATGCCATTGTTATGTTCACTGTTGCTATGTATATATGTCATCCAAGTAGTCAATAAATGGTGTCTTAGTTGGGCTGCTGTAACAGAATACCATAGACTGGGTGGCTAAACAACAGAAATTTATTTCACATAGTTCTGGAGGCTGGAAGCCCAAGATCAGTGTCTGGTGGGGGATGGTCTCCTGGTTCATAGACAGTTATCTTCTTGCTCTCTCCTCACAAGGCAGAAGGGGTGAGGGAGCTCTCTGGGATCTCTTTTATAAGGGCAATAATCCCATTCCTGAGAGTTCTGCCTTCATGACCCAATCACCTCTCAAAGTCCCCACGTACTAATACCAACACATTGGGGGGGATTAGGTTTCAACATATGAATGGGGAGGACACAAACATTCAGCCTATAGCAGATGATAAAGCTGTTGTTCGTATTGAAAAGTGCTCCTTGAAATCACTAACATTAAAAAAGAAGTTACATGTGTTGATAATTTTGTTAAGAGGATCTAACAACCACCAATGTACCCTATATTACTAATTTAGGAGAGTGGCTCTATAAAATAGTAGAAACAATATCAAGAAGTAGAAATAAAACAAATATGTGCTACTAATGGTTGCAGATCTATATTCCTATAGGAAAATTTGCCTTGAATTTTGTGAATTTTGAAATATGAGAGGTCTTCAGGAATTGCAATTTGTATAAAAATGAACTATTTGTGCACTAGAGTTTGAAAACCACTTCAAAGCTTACAACTAATTTTGTTCCAAGTTGGCCTCCATAGGACGTTGATTATTTAGGCAGAAATGGAATAACAGTCCCACTATTCTAGCAAAAACCATCAGAGTAAAGAGATGCAGGGCTATAATGTACATCAACTCAGGAGGGAAAATTTATATGATTGTCTCAGGGGAAGCCATTCACACTGTAGTCTATATGGATGGCCTGTCTTAAAGTTGGGCAAAGGTGTGGCCCTGCAGCAGTAGTGTATTGGTAAATGTTGAATAATTGATTCTGGGATTGAGGAAGCTCTGATTTATAGCATTTTCAAATTCTCCTGGTACAAATACTCCTACCATGACCAATTTCAAGTTACCAAACTGATTGTCAATTAGCTCACCAAATTCCTAAAAATTTAACAATCAGCAGTTCTGAGCTGGTGCTGTCTGTAATATGCCATTGAAGAGATCTATAAGCATGAGAAAAATACACAGTCCTTCATTATCCAGAGGCATGTTAACCCTTTTATGGACTCATAAAAATTATAATTCAGAACCTCCTCCATTTTTGTACTTTAGAAGCACAACATAAAAGACTCTTCCCCTTTCTTTTCTTAGCCAGCTTTGTTCCTTGTCAATACATCAGTATCACTGTCACAGTATTCTATCACTGTACGTAACCAGTATGCTTCAGCTTTCTTAATTCCTCTAAAAGCAGAAGAAAAATGGGTATGGGGCTTCCAATTAAGTAGAGTTGACACTCTGATTTGATTACCAATGACGGACCCTGGGGTCAGATGGGAGATTGGCATTAGGTATGGTGTCACGTGGAACAGGGAAGGAAGTCTGGGAGACCCACTGAATGAATAAGATGGATTCACTGAAGTTGACTTAGCAGCAGACAGATTTACCTTATCATACAGACATAGATCTTAGCCACGGGGCTTTCCCCGTATTGCCCAGTACTGTAACCACAGCAGTGTATATTCTTCCTGTCCCTTTCTTTAGTCATAAGTCCCTTCCCTTGCCAGTCTCCTGGCCTGGACTTTGATTACCTATCATCCCTTCAGAATATATTTCTTTCTGCTGCTCTCCTAGATTATTTATACAGTCCTCTCTAGTAATGTTTCATCTTCTAGAACAAGATGGAACAGAGAGGTGCTGCCTTCCCTAGGAATTTTCTTCCCTCATTACGTCTCCACATCCATCTCAAGCTGCCCTTCAGGATGCAGTTCAAATAAGCATTTTTTCCTCCCCAATAATGCTAGGTGAACACAATCTCACTCTGCTCTCGACTTGCTTAGCAGTGGTTCACAACCTTCACTGTGCATAAAAATCACTTGAGAAGCTTTTGAAAATAATAATTGTTCAGGACCCACCAAAGATTCGGAATTAATTGATGTGGGGTGAGGTGTGGGTTTTGGTATATTTTCCAAAAGTACTTTTGGTGACTCTAACGTGCAGCCAAAATTGAGAGCAACTCTTCTATGGTATGATATTCTCTCTTTTTTTCCACAACACAAGCAGTCCAGGCTCCATAAAGTGAATAAAATAAGGATGGATCTTTTGGTGGAAAATAGCTTGTACATTCAACTGAAGGTGGTAGAGAGATAGCTCCCACACAGCCACCGCACTGAGCCTGTGTACTGTGGGAGGGCTTCCCTAGTGTCCCAAGTAACTGTCCAACATCACGCAATCTGTGGTTGAAGGCCCAAAAGGTGAGCTAATATTTTTAGAATGCATTTTTCAGGCCAAACCATTTTATATGTATTAATTTTATTTTCATGTATCAATGTTTCCTTCCTTTTTATTTTTTAATAGTATCCTATGTTTTATATATATATATATCATAGCTGATTTATCTCTAATATCTTAATAGCTTTATTGACATAAAATTTACCTATCCTAAAGTTCACCTGTTTAAAGTATACAATTCAATGATTTTTAGTGTATCTATAGAGTGGTAAAATCATCTCTATAATCGAATTTTAGAACATTTATCACCTCAAAATGAAGCCTTGTACCCACCATTCACCTTCACAGCAAGCATAGGAGGTAGGTCTTGTGTTACTTTGCCTAGTGACAGGACCAAGACAGAGGGGTTCAGTAACTCGCTCAGTGTCACCCACGTAGTAAAGTGTAGAGCCAGGATTGAAAACTAAGATAGTCACATTGCAAAGTCCCCGCCCAGAACTAGAGCCAGTCCAGCACTGGGAAGGAATTCAGTTCAGAAAAAAATTAGATGGATTTTTTTTTCACAGATCATCTATGGGGAAAGGATTTCGCCAGTAGAAAGAAGGAACAGAGGCAAGTCTCCGAGTCCTTCTGTGTCCACTGAAGTCTTGCCCTGGCCCGTTGAGTCATGTTGTCCAGGTTGCTGTGTGCCGTCTTGCGAGACTGATACTTCTGTTCTACTTTGTCTGTCTGCTATTCATTTAGGTTATTAAGTATGAAATGTCTGATTTCTGTAAGTACTAAATTTGACAGTTGATATCTCTGACATTTCATTTTGACACTTCTTGTTTCATTTCTATTGTGAAGGTACATCCTCGTTCTTTCAAATTCATGGTTTGGCTTGTGATTATCTTTTGAATTGTTTTTTAGAGCAGTTTTTGTGAAATCATGGATAAGTCAAATATTTGTGTTATTTTCGAATATGAGTTCCGTCGTGGAACCAGTGCAGCACAGACAGCTCGAAATATCAACGAAGTGTTTGGGAAGATGTGGCCAATGACCATGTTACATCGATGGTTTGAGAAGTTCCGTTCTGGTAATTTTAATCTTGAAAATGAGCCATGTGGGCAACCTGAGACAAAGGTAAATAATGATGAGCTGAAAACTGTAGTGGAAGCGAATCCATCTCAACCTACACCTGAATTAGCAGCAAGGTTTGATGTTACTATTCTAACAATATTGGACCATTTGAAACAAATTGGCAAAGTCTAAAGAAGCTGGATAGATGGTTTCTGCATGAATTAAACAAGCATCAGAAGAGAAATTGTCTTGAAGCTTGCCGTTCTTTGCTGTCAGGACATAAAGGCAAACTATTTCTACACTGTATTGTTACACATGATGAAAAATGGATTCTTTTTGATAGTCGCAATCATTCGGCACAATGGTCAGACAAAGATGAAGTGCTGAAACACAGTCCAAAACCAAATATTCATCAAGAAAAGCTAATGGTATCTGTTTGGTGGTCCAGTGCTGGTATTATCCACTACAGTTTCATGAAACCTGGTCAGTCAATTACAGCAGATGTCTCCTGCAACCAACTGGATGAAATGATGAGAATGCTTGTGATTAAGCAGCCAAGACTGGTCAATAGAGACAGGCCAATCCTCTTGCAAGACAACACTCAACCACATGTCACGCTGCTCAAACTACAGAGGCTGGACTTGGAAACTCTCTGTCATCCACCATATTCACTCACCAGACCTTGCACCATCTGATTCCCACTTCTTCCAGGCTTTAGACCACTTCTTGTAAGGAAAAATATTCAATTCTCAACAAGCTGTGGAAAACGCCTTTCGTGATTTTGTCACCACTTGTTCTCCAGGCGGCTTCGCTGCTGGCATAAACAAGCTACCGTTCAGAAGGCAAAACTGTGTTGATAGTTTAGGTGCATACTTTCATTAATTGCACTACTTCTTGTTTGAGATATAATAAACTACACTTTTGATTGAAATTGGACATTTCATATTTAATGACTTAATAGTTTCCTCTTCTACAATGTAATATCCTTTAATATCCTTGAGTATGAGGACCATAAATTATGCACCTTTGTTTCCCCCATCATGCCTAACACTGTATTTAGCCTAGGTACTAGGTTTCCATTGATATTGGGGACAAATAAATGAATGAATGTTTCCTAGTGTTGCTACAGTATGGCATCCAGAAAGCAGATATTCTAGCTTTTTTCATGATTAAAAAATTACTCGTAAAAGCTTTCTAAAATTGCATATGCATGATTTCACAGACAGAAAAGTATAGTTTGTTTTACCTAAATAATGCATTTTCTAGTAAAATATTGGTATTATTACTTAGTTTGGTCACTTAAAAATGTGTACTATGTATACATGGATTTATCCTATTTTAAGCTCTTTTGGGAAACTACTGACCTTCAAGTGATAAACGCTTTGTCATGACTTCTTAATGAGTTTCTAAGAAAGAACCTTGAGTTTCTAATGCTTTTTTTTTTTTTTTTCATAATTATACCTTATGATTGTATGTAGAAAAGTAGGTGGCCTGTGTCACAAATTCTAGTGGAATCCTTTGGAGTTTTAATTACACAGCACTGCCACCTAGCATCAACCACATAGGCTTTTTTGAAAATTAGTATTAAAAAGAATCGAGGTTTCTCAGTATTTAAAATATTATTAAGGAGATCAATCTACAATCTTTTAAGAACCATGGACTGAGATTACTTCTGAGTATTCACAGCAGCTTCTAACCACACTGTTTACTTGAAAACCCTTGTGATTGGGAGTGAATTGGTGTCAATGAAGAAAGGGGTTGTGAAATCTACTGAAGAGTTTCAAATGTCAAAGCTGCATATTCATGAGCTGCAGGCACCTGTGGCCATGTTGTGCTGTCTTTCTGCAGATTCCTAGCGCTGCGGTGTTCAGAAGGGCAGTGGAGGTGTCTCCAAATGGCATTGTTGTTTATTTGCACATATATATTTTGTATATGTACACACACACATACACATACATATAAAGGAAAGAGAAGTGAATGGGAAATTCAGACACATAGAATTATTTCAGGGGAAAAAAAAACTTCATGCCCCTTCAGGAGAATGCCAGTGAGAGCCAACACTCTGCCCAAGAGTTAGCACGCCTATTAGGAACCAACCCCTTTGGTGGACAGGGTGGATTAGCAGGTTTCCTCTGCCAGCCTGGGAAAACATAGAAGCCAGCTATGAGGACAAACAGAAGACATCAGTCCTCGTTGCTCCTATTGGGTATCCCTTGATGTGACAGACAATGCTATGGCAGGACCCAGGTCTCAATCTCCTCAGTTCCCGAACTGTGGTTAACAAAACGCATCAAAACAAATCAATAGTATTTAAGAGGGGGGAAACATCGCGCTTAGATTGATGCTTTACATAATGAGCCCTTTATGAGATGTAATGCCAACTGTTAATCAATAGACATGCCAGAACTGCCTCTAATACAACCTTGTAGAGTTTTTTTTTAATTAATCCTTATTAAAAATATTGACTTGTTGTGACTTGCTGGGGCTGCTCCTGGCTCTGTTTTTTATCCTAATTAGGAGGTTATGCAGCACTGCTTAGGCTACAGATAATAATGTAATGATTGTTGTCTTAAAATCTGAGAATCAATATAAGATACTATCAGACTGTGCCAAGTGTCACAATTATGAAAATTACTCGAGAATTTAAAAGCTTTACAAGAGGGAGGTTTTTTCCCTTTCTTTTGCTTCCCCCCCCCACCACTGTTTGCTTATTTCTACAGTTTTCTTAGGATTAGATAGGTTCAAGAAGATTTTGTGTTTCCAAACGGGCTTTCTCAAAACAGTATTTTAATTGCCATCTTCCAAGGGAGCTGCCATCTTCCATGATATAGTTGTTTGAAAGGATTCCCTCTTCCCAACTCTCCATACCTCAAAAGACATTTATGCCTCAAAAACTTGGCAAAAGTTTAAGTGTGAAAGGAAAAATAGGGTGTCCAGAAATTTTACCAAGGGTGTTACTAATTGAAAGACACACAAGAAAAGAAAGAATAAATAAATGAATAGAAGTGAGAAAACTAGTTGTTGTTTTCCCAAGAGACTCAGAATGTGAGAATTTGGAATAATGTAATAATAATAATAAGAATAGCAGTTTATATATGTGTGTGTGTGTGTGTGTGTGTATAGGGTATTATTCTAAGTTCTTGATGTATATGAACTCATTTAGTAGTCATTGCAGTATTAGAAGGATTGCACTATAATTACACCTATTTTACAGATGAGGCAGATGAGGCACAGAAAGCTTAATATACTTGTCCAAAGTCACACAGGAAGTGGCAGAGCAAAGATTAGAATGCCAAGTCTCTGGCTATTAACCACTGTGATACCTGAGACCATCTGTTAAATACAGCCTCCTCGATCTGAGATTGAGGAAGTTGGGTGGGGCTCACCAAATTGAAATGATTTGTCGTAGGCTTAGCCAATAGCAGACTGGTGAACACCCCAAGTTGACATGGATTATAAGTCTTTATCTCTTCTAGCCTCCATGTTGAAGTTGCTGTCCCTGAGGGTGTTCAGACCAGGGGTAGCAGGTAACACTGTGCAAAGCCAGAGAGTGTTGGCCTCCTGTGCACCCTGCCTTCTGCCTTTCCAGTCTCCTCATGGCCAGCTCTTTACAGAGCCATTGTTCTTATGAAAATTAGGGAGGGGTGTTAATGGGAGGGAGCTCCACTGTTTAGCTCTATGTTTGTGAATAAGGAAAATGTTTTCCTTCTATAGCCTCTTTAGAGACAATTAAGCATTAGCTTTTGTCGGATGCTAAATTATGAGTGAATTTAGTTTAAAGTATGTGAACCATGCACCCTTTGAAATTTGCCTGAAAAGGCTCATTATAAAACTAATGCTATGAAAAAGCACTCCCTTTCAGATTAGGGAAAGCACCTGAATAGTTTTCATAAGTGGCTGCGCATCGTTTGAAAGCATTCTAGTGTTGCCTGAAACGCTTTCAACACACCTTTCAACTAGGAAATTTCACATTCAGCATATCTGTAGTTCTACAAGACTTTCAATAATATTTAAATTGGTTAACTGTATTTCTTTTATATCTGTTTTAATGCTTTTATTGATTTGAGGTAGATAAACTTGATTGTGCATGAAATCTTATTTTTCCACACAAAGAAGATATGATTTGAGTGTATATGCAGGAGAACCGTACCTCTATGGGCCAGACCTCTGAAATGCAAGGGTTTGGGTCAAATGCTTGCTGAGGCCTTTGAACTATACTGAAGGCAATGTTTGTTTCCCCAAAAATCAGAGCTGCAAAAGAGGCCCTGGATGGCACCCCTTCATTAAAGCTCTTGGGGAAAAGAAAGGACTCTTGAGCCTTAGTATGAGAATAATAAATGCTTCTCTTAAGAACCCAGGGTTTTTATTGTGTCTGCTTGTTTTGGAGCTTATAGACACTATGATTCCTATAGCCCATAGTGTTGAACTCTTTTTTTATAGTCACAAGAGAGTTAACAACCAAGTCTGTGGACATTTCAACAACTGTGCGTAAGAATATAGTAGGCAATGTAAAATAAAAATTTTTTAAAAAGACCATATATTTCATAAGCCAAATCCTGGAAGTAGCTCGTTTTATTTTACTGTTCACATGTGTGAAACCTATTAGATTAATGCATCATAAACAAGAATCGATGCGTGATACATGGAGCACCGGCTGCAGCAGGGGCACCCATGTTCTTAGAGAGGTTCAGCAGCGTGTACAGGGCATGTGATAACATGGTCATGAAAACCAGACAGGACTGGGTGCAAATCTCAGCTCTGCCACATGTTAGCTTTGGTCCCTTAGACAAATGACATCATCTCTTGGCGTCTCGATTTCTTCTTCATCTGAATAATGGAGATGATAAGACTAATCTCACAGGAACAAATTCATAACAACCTTGGCCACAGTCCTTTATTGAATGCCTACTGTGTATTACACACTTTACAAGGCTTTGGGGATGCAGACATGATCCAGAGGGACATGGTCCCTGCCTTCCTGGGGTTATGGTCTAGTTTTGGGAATGAATTGGGAAGGCAAGTGTGAAGGCCACTGCCCGTAGGCCCCAAATTAAATAGTAAGCATGCAGGAGCCAGATATGGCATATGAAGAGAAAAGCAATGAAAAGAATGTTTTGGAGTCAGGATAACTGAAATGATATTTTTTGTGCTTTATGCCTAGGACTGAGCTAGCAAGGTAAAGACTATGAAAATAGAGCTACGATGATATTCATGTGCCGAAGTGAGTAAAGAGGAGTTAAGGTCTCCTATGTGTGTGTGAACCTGTAGATGGCTGCTTCCCACTGATGTTTGAGAGTTCAAGCCTTTCTCTTTAATCCTCCTATTACTAAGTGTTCTTTTTAAGGAATCCAAGAAAAAACAAATACCTGCAAATAGCAGGCCATTTATACAGTACTAAAAAAGTTTAGTGACATTCTCAAGTTCAATTTTAGCAATAATGCTAAGCAACACAGTGAAATATAGTAAAACCCTAATTTCGCATGTTAAGAAAGATGGATTTTTTCAAGTCCATGCAACCAGTGAGGAGTAGGAGGGAGAAATTCAGCTCTCCAGGAATCTTCTGTCTTATAACTTCTCTCTGCATCCAAATTCTGTGTTTTTCATTTCATTTCTCAGATTAACTGTATTCATTAAAAACAGACATATAAAACATGACTGGTTATTGTAGGTAAGTTGAAGGTGACCATCATCTCTGGACTTCTATTTGAAAGGCTGATGAGAACAGTGAACACAGTGGAATGCTCACTGAAATTTCATATTTAAGGAAAAATGTGGTGCAGAGCTCAACTCTTAGGGTGTTCAGGATTATACAATAAACACTATATAATATCCCAATGTTAAAGCTGCCTAAGAACTGTTTTCAGAGAAAAAAAAAAATTGGCCCAGCTAAAAGGAACCTTGTTTCCCCAGTTGCCACTAGAGCGGGGGTGGTTTCAGCATGTCAAGCATGTGTCTTAATTTGGATTTTTCTTTTTCTTTTCTTTTTAAAATTTTTTTGTGGAGACAGGATCTCGCTATGTTGCCCAGGCTGGTTTTGAACTCCTGGCCTGAAGTGATCCTCCCACCTTGGCCTCCTAAAGTGCTGGGATTTCAGGCATGAGCCATCATGCCTGGCCTGGAATTTTATTTTTAATAAAAAGATCAGAACTATCCTTCTACACAGATCATGGCCAAACAAATGATTCTGCCTGTAAATTAGCAGCAGAGGGTGTTGACACACCAGGCCCTCATATTTGAATAGAATCTTAAACTTTTAATAAATCATTATCTGAAACACAGTAGTAAGAAATAATATTTATGGAAGACTCCTAGAAGAATATTCATTCTCTAAAATTTTCATTTCTGGATAATAACAATAATTGTGGTTCTTTGTAGAACTGCTGTAGCAAAATTGTGATTGGTCATGCTTGGAGACTACACTGACGGAAACTTTAAGAAATAGTGACATAAAATGCATTATTGTATATAACATAATGACTCAGGGGAGGATGTTGTCTGTCAGAGATAGTAGTTTTCTTCTTTGTAAGGATCAATCAGTGTCTAGAAAAATGAATTGTTTTTATTTTATAGACACTGTACAGCATCTATGTTTCTCTTTTTGCTTTGGCTGCTAGGAAACGTAGAATTAGTAATTCTACAGTCAGCCTTAAGCTTTGACCACAACTGGATGCATCCCAGTTGGCAAAGATTACCTTCATGACTTTCTCGGATTATTTATTTCACCCTCTTGTTTTCTTTCAACTTTAATTCTCCCAATTGTTTATTTTATTCCAAAAACATTTTTAAAGCTGCTTTGAATTTTTCTTAAAACAAATGAGAAATGAAGAAATAGGTACACATATAAGCACACATATAAGTTGTAGCCATTTCCTATCTTTTCTCTGTGCATATGATTATTTCATGTATGATTTAAATAATATGTGAATTCTGGAAAAAGTTTAGAAAAGGGAAAAATAAGGCTGAACATTAGCAAGATATTAGTCTTTAAGGAGAATTTTTAATAGCTTTCAAATCTATTTGCGTATCAGAATCATCAGTAAAGATGTTTTTTTAAATGCAGAGGATTGGATCCCATCTCCAAAGAGTTTGGGATTTTAGATCTTGGATGGAGCCCTGGCATCTTCATTTTGTAAAACTTTGGAGGCAATGTGGATATTAATATAAAGCACTGACAAAAGTACTTAATGAGTAAGAACCTGCTAAAAGAATAAAATGTATATTAGAAATGCAATGTGGGCTGGACCTAGTGGCTCACACCTGTAATCCTAGCACTTTGGGAGGCTGAGCAAGGAGGATTGCTTGAAGTCAGGAGTTCAAGACTAGCCTGAGCAAGAGCAAGACCCCATCTCTACTAAAAATAGAAAAAATTAGCCGGGCATGGTGGCACACGCCTGTAATCCCAGCTATCTGGGAGGCTGAGGCAGGAGGATCGTTTGAACCCAGGAATTTGAGGTTGCAGTGAGCTCTGATGACGCCACTGCACTCTGCCCAGAGCAACAGAGCATGACTCTCTCTCAAAAAAAAAAAAAAAGAAAGAAAGAAAGATATGCAATGTGAATCAATTCAAAAGCTGAGTATCAGCTTACTTGGACTGAAAAAAAAAATTGCTTAAAATTTGCCAAACATGTACTGAGTTCTTACTATATATATACAAAGCTCAATGGCAGGTTACAACAGAGAACAGAGAATTTTCAGGTTGCCTTAGTGTCACTGGGTGAATTGAATAATGGATCTCCTCTACTGTATCATCACCACCATCACCCAAAAACATATGGTGCAACTTACTTTAGCAAAACACTTTCCTGTGTGCTAGAGACACAAAGTGCTCTAAGATGGTGCCCTTACAGTCAAGGAGAGTCAGCTACTTGGACAGACAGGACATGTACATAAAAAAGATAATTAACAATACCAGGTGGCATATGCTAAGTGCCAAATCAGTGGCACCAATAATAAATACTCTATGAGTTTCGGGGAGGGAGCCCATCACTGAGAGCTCTGGGGTTGCTAGAGGAAGCGGAATGTAAAATCTGACCTTGCTGTTTGTGTAGGAATTAGAGAAATATTTTTCTAAAAGTCAGTTTTTCTAGAAGTGTAACTACAGCTGACTGGCTGCTCATGCATATATTTACTCAAAGTTTGTTTTAAAATAGAAGGCTTTATCACTGTATGGATAACTAGGGGTTTTAGGAAAATAATGCCCCCTCCTTTAAAAAAAATTTTTTAATTTATAGCTCACTGTGTACAACTATAAAGCAGGAAACCAGTTAGAAATATGTATTTCTATATAGGTGGGGAGGGCAAAAAACCCTATCCTACCTATAAAATTACGTCAATTTATGAGGGCGGTCAGTATTTTCACTAGGTTTCAGCCCACCTTTGCTTGACTGCTGTTTAGCTGCGAGTTTATTGTATTTCAGTCTAAAAGCAAATCTGCTTTATTACAATTAGGGAGAGTGAAATTGTGCTTAACAATTTTTCCATTATAAGAATAAGAAAATGCTTGTTAACATATAATGTATTCACTTAATATGATAAGAAAAGCACTTGATTTCATTTTTCCCCTACGTATAAAAGCCATTTAGAAGGAGTTGTTTTTATAGTGACTCAACAAAAAGTATCTCAGCCAAGATTGAAAGCTAGCGTCAGTGAGTATGAGAAGAGAGCATAATTTCTCATTTTTTTTTTATTCCACAGAATTCTCAATACGTGTATGACAGGCTGATATGGAGGACAGGATTTATAGTGTGCTCTGAAAATTAAAAAACAATTACAGCTGGAAGTGAAATGATGCTTTAAAAAAAAGAAAGGAAAGAAAAAAAAGAATCGTATAGTTTTTTATGAGCATGGGTAAAATCCATGAAAACACTCAACAATGCCCAGATGCTTGCTATCAAGCCAGCAAAGAGCATTTTAAAATGTCTCTGATAGAACTCAGTACAAAGAAAATAGCATTGGTCTAACTTTAATACGAGGAGAGTTAGAAATAACATAGGAGACTGGTTTCCCCAGAGTTACCAACTCTAGCTCTGTCTTTGTGTATCCAGATGAAACATGAAGAATTTATTCAGTAATGAGTCCTCACACCCAGGCTAAGGGCAAACAAATCCAATTTTTAAAAATTCTTTTTCAAACAGAAATTCTTTTTCCCTCTACCTCTAGCTTTTGGCTCTTCCTTCATTTTTCCTCTTTTTCTCTCTAACTCCCAGAGCTAAAGAACTTCATTATGGTAGCAGTGAAGACTCTATCCTTGAGGCTGGGAAGTTTTTGAAAGTTCAGCAATTGAGGCTTTTTTGTCATCATTGTTTAAAGGCCAGACTATACTTTGTTTCATCAGGACTCTGTTATACACAGACTAAATAGAGCCACATACCATTTTGAAGTAAAAATCAACAAAAACCCCATTTTCTAGAAGCCAGGCTACTTGAAGAGACCAACTTGAAAATGCCAGACTTTTATCAGACTCTGCACTTCACAATTGTGGGACTCTTGTGGGTGACGATTATTCCATAAACTTGGCAGGAAAGGTTGACTTAGCACATGTGCGGCTCTGAGACATTTCAAAACAAATAGGAATTTGAAGACTTGAGTCACAATGTTGAAAAACTAAGGACTGTGGCTTGCCCTCCACCATGGACAAAGAGATTATATATAATGGAACAAAGAATGAAACTTAAAAAAAAAAAAATGTGATGAGGATGACATGTCCCCCTTTCACTTTTTGTATCCATTTGAACATACTTTATGCTATTTCCTCTTTATCTCATATGGTTTTCCATGTATTACTGCTTCTAAATGTACCCATTTTGCCAACTCTGTTCCTTTATCCCTGACAGTCTTTCTTCCTGGATGCCTGTATATACTAGTTTTGTAGGGTTGCCATAACAAAGTACCACAGAATGAGTGGCTTAAACAACAGGGATGTATTTCCTTACCATTCCAGAAACCAGAAGTTCCAGATCAAGGTGTCAGCAGGATCAGTTTCTTCTGAGGGTCCCTCTCCTTGGCTTGTAAACAGCTGTCTTCTTTCTGCGTCTCCCGTGGTAACCCCTCTGTGCTTGCCTGTGTTCTAATCTCCTCTTTTTATAAGGACGTCAGGTCCTGTTCGATCAGAGTCCATCCTAATAGTCTCAGTTAACCCTGATTACCTCTTTAAAGATCCTATCTCCAAATAGACCACATTCTTAGGTAGTAGGGTCTAGGATTTCAACATATGGATTTGGGGGAAACACAATTCAGCCCATAACACTCCACCCTTTGGCTCCCCAAAATTCATATCCTTCTTGCATGCACAGCTCACCAACGCCCACCAATAGGAATTCTTTAAATGCAGACAACAGAAAATAATTCAATCTGGCTTTAGTTAAAAAAAAAAAAAAAAAAAAAAGGAAAATTTTTGACTCACATCACTGAGAACTTCAGGGTAAATTTATCACATCTTTAGGCACAGCTGGAGCCAGATGCTATGGTAATTATATCAGGTATTGATCACACATTTTCCATTGCCAGTTCTACTTTCCTCTGTGATTGGCTCTTTTCTCAGACAGGCTCCCTCATGGTCACAAGATGGCTGCCAATTCTCCAAACTACAGTCCAACCTATGGGCAACTCCAGCAGAAAACTATTGTAATAAAAGTCCCAGATTCAGGTCTCATTAGCTTGGTTTAAGTCTTGCATTCATCATGAAATCAATCCTGTGATTGTTGGGTGAGACCTGGGTCACATGCATAGCCCTGAGTCCAGGGTGGAGTGAATCCCATGGAACAAGAGTTAGGGAGAGGTCAGGTCCCTCAGACAATTGAAGTTGTTATTATCAGAGGCAGGAGGAAGGGTGGCTGGATAGGCCGAAGTCAATGGGTATTCACTCCACCCACTTTCTTCCCTCCCACCTCACAATTATTTCTCAAATCTCTCCTCAGACAGCTCCTCCTCTCTGAGATCATCCCTGATGCCCTTCAGTGGAGGGCACAGCACAGTACTTTGTCCACATCTTTGTTATTGCAGGAACTTTTGATATGCCTTCCTGTCTCAATGAGCCATGACACCTCTTGAGAGGAAGAGTCATGATTTTGTCTCTCATACACGTGCCAAGTATAATGCCGGATACATAGGACTCTTTTACATGTCTCTGTGTGTGTGTGTGCATGTGTTTTAAGCTGCTCAACTCACGAAACCACAATTTCTGGAAGTTATTTCTTCCATGGGCAGCTACTATTATTCCTGGTATAAACAACAAAAAGGATCCAGCTTATGGGAACCTCTGAGACAGGGAAGCCTCTCATGGGACCAGAGGCTGGAAGTCACTGAAGATATAATCACAGAATGGTTCCAGTGTCAGAGGAGAATATATTACAGGCAGAAAGCTGAGTGTTCCTAGGCAATTAGCATTCTGTCTCTGGGTTCTTACTTCCCTGTTTCTAAAACAACCTGATGTTTAGATTAAATTTTAGAAATCTTCAAGATCCTTTGAATGGTTCCATTTGATGATTCTCTGGCCAAAAAAAAAAAAAAGTAGGCTATACAAGGAGGCAGGCAGAAGGCTGAATACAGGAATGTGCATATACAGGGGTGGGGGTTGGGTGGTCCATACCCTGGATCTAGGGAAGCAAGTTGTACAACTTGGAAGCTCACAGGAGTCATAAGAATATCCACTAGGTGGATCCACAAATGTCAAAGGGGAGCAAAGCTCTAACAAGAGTATGTTTGCCTTCTGTCCTTTTCCATACCCCTGACTGACTGGCCATGTCCCTTCCACTCAGCTTGCCTCTACGTCTATACTTTTTACTCAATCCAGACATAGAAATGCCTTGTTCCACTTGGCTTGTGTCTGTTCTTTCTCTTCCCTAAGTAAATATTATCCAAGATTAATGTCTGTTTTTATTTCCAGAAACCTCTCCTATTAGGGGCAGATGGCATCTTGGCCAAATAGCAAAAGTTTCTCTTGCAATTCCTGGGGTTTTTCTTGATTGACCAATATCTTGTGAGAAACTAGGAACCCCTGTTTCCTACCAGGCCATAAACTCTGCAACAGTATGTAATTTTGGATCGGTAAGCCTGGATGTCTGCGATTGGAGAAACCAGTCCATCCACTTTATTATTTCATGAGCCTTACCCAGGTGCCTGCCACATAGTAGGTACTCAATTAATATGATTTTTTATAACTGAATAAATAAAAAATAAATGCATAAATAGCTTGCATTTGCAATGTCCATACTTCATCAGTTTTAAGTCAGATCATGTATTTTTCACATTTTAACATCTTTGGAACAATCGATGGCCACATTTAATCACTGTTGTCTAGAGACCATTGTGATGGAGTCGTCATTGTCTATAATGCACGTGTCATGTCTACACATATCTGCACATCATCAGAACTCTAACCGAGTCATGTGTATTATTGGTAATATATGTTGAATTTAAATGCCATTTGCTTTTAAATGCAACAACTCTGTTTCATTTAGTGAACACTTAAAGAAAGAATATTGTTCTATTTGTCTGATAAGCTTCTATTTAAGCCTTCTT
This sequence comes from Lemur catta, assembly GCF_020740605.2. Lineage (NCBI taxonomy): Eukaryota > Metazoa > Chordata > Mammalia > Primates > Lemuridae > Lemur > Lemur catta. Next base: position 17,786,591 of record NC_059132.1, on the reverse strand, counting down.
GTAAGATCAAGAAAGCACCACCAACAAAACATGCAGAAAGGATGTCAACAGCTTGGAAGAAAATCACCAAGACGATAGCAAAACAAACACTATTTTAAGAAATGCTGCATCACCAACTCTCCAGCACAGCGAGTTTTCATGTATGGAAAAGCATAGACATTGATGACTCTGAGTCAAAAAAAGGATTCAGCAAAGTTGGATTCCAAATATGAATAAGCATTAGGAATTTATTTTGTTTATATTTTCCATAACAGCATTATACAATTAAAGCTTCTATCTAAATGAGTCTCACAAGCTCTTTCAATAAGTTAAAAAATTTTAAATGATAAGCATTAGACTATAATTTGATTGGTAACATCTGTTATTATTTAGTCATTTATAAAGTAATGATATATCATACAATCAATAGATTTGAGGTCTTATGACATACTGTAATATCACTGGGAGAGATATTTTTGGGTCAAGGAACTAGTTATTATGTTTCAAATCTTGCCACGTAGAATATTTTTTGCTTCTCCCCTGAAACTAAATTAAGCTACTCTCCCTGAAGATAGGCTTGGAGAGAGTTTCCTGAAAGACGAGAAGTGGCTATTGAGGGAGGTTGTGAGTTCTTCAGGCTCTGAGATTTGCAAGAGATACTGTTTTCTGTGACATGATGGCTAAGTTCTGCTTAAGTTTGTGTGCACAGAGCAGATGCCCTTTTAAATGTATGCATCCTTCTGTTGAATGACTAGGCAAGTTGGCCTTCTGTCCTGAATACAAACGGTACAAGAAAGGAAGAAAAAAAAAAAAGTAAGAAATGGGACTTAGTAGATTGTCTTAACCAACATATCAGAAGGCTGTGAAGGACAAAAAGTTGTATGGACTCTCACTCTGCTGATTAGGAAGAGATGTTCTTGATCACAGATAAAAGTTGCTTCAGTTTCTATTTTAGAAAATAAGAGACAGCTATTTGCTTATGATCAGATATTATTTGAGAGAAGCCTTTCCTGGGGTCCACCGTGCATTGTATTGAGGTGTATAAAATGTAATTAGACAGCAGTATTTGCATACTCGGTTCATAAACAGAGCAAGGTCCTTATGTGGTTGTGTCTAAGGTCTTCATATAAGAAGATGGAATAAATCCCAGAGAAAGCAGGATCTGATTCATCTTTTAAAATCACTACAGAAGGAGCTGGTATCTCCAAGACATCTTTGAAGATGTCATGTTCAGCTTGTCATGTTCATTTAAATAACCATAAGTAGCAATGTAGAATGCCATGGCTAATAGACACTTTTCATTTAATTCCTAATGTGGATGGGCTGATTTGCCTTTTGGTAGACTGATGAGACAATATATGAGATCAGTCAGTCTCGGAGAGCTATCATATAGTTCAAGACACAAGAATCACACTTCTGATTCCAGAGCTATGTTATACATTCCTTATTTCTCTGAGTCTGTTCTTTCTGCCAACAGCTTGTTTTCTCCTTTTCCTGACTCCTCCCACTCTTCAGTAAATATAAATTTCAGGCACTATTTCCTTCAAGACTCCTAAGAGCCCATTCACTACAAACTTCTGCCTCTGTTAACTTTGGATTACAGGGTTGTCATAATGCTGGTACAGGTATCTACATTTATCCAAGAATTAGCCATACTGTGGTTACCTTTTACTAGTCTGCCAGCCTTACTAGTAGTCTGTGGGCAGTTTGAAGACAGATGTATTTACTTGTACCCAGTACTAGGACAATGGCTAGAATAAAGGATCGCTCTCAATAAATGATGAAACAATTGATACATACATGTAAAATTATATTACATTTATCCATGAACAAATTAATAGATTTATATTAATTATACATAGGATATGATATTCTTTACTGGAATTTCAGTGAAGTTTTCCCTAAAAATACTTTTACATAAGCTCTTATTTTCTGGTACTGGGGCTTCTTTTAAGTACTATTGTACTGATAGGATAGAATAATATGGCCAGCATCACTCCTCTAAAAAGGAGGAATAGATAACTAAGTGACTTTAGTAAGCGGCGTTTTTTTACACTGTGTGTCCGTATTTATGCTGATTGTTTCTAACTATTAACTATGTCTTTAGCCATAATATTTGGCCACCTATTGTTGTTGCTTGACTCCCCCCACCCCACTTCTCTTTAATAGCTCCCTCAGTGGGCTGTTTTGTTTTGTTTTGTTTTGTTTTACTTCCACTCATTCTCCCAGGCTCTTGTCTCATGTTTATGAGTTAAGTTTTCCACTAGGAAAAACGAAAAAGAAAACGATCAACTCTATATAGTCTAGCAGTAGATTTACTGGCCCTTAATGGGAAAGAGCAGAGTTCAGGGGCTTCAGAGTTTGTTGACTGAGCCATTCATAATGTCATCAGGGACCCAGGTTCCTTCCATCTTTGGGTTTTTCTGTCCACACATTGGCTTTATCTCATGCGTGGCTTTACTTTGGCAGTGGGTGCATAGCCCACCGCAGCTGTCGGGAATACATGTTACCTTCTTTGTGTTCAGCAGGAGAGAGGATACGTTGTTTCTTCTTTTATTCTTAGAACAAGAAAACTTTTCCCAGATATCTTAAGAAATCTTCTCATGTCTCCTTGCACTGGGTTGAGTTCCATGTCCCCTCCTGAACCAATCCCTATTGTTGCTGGAATGTTATGTGCCAATTGGCTGAGAACTGGGTTCACAAGCAAATTCTTGCAAAGGGGCAATGAGAGTAGCACAAACAGCTTACTACTTGAGTGGAGGTGAAGCCAAGCCACGAATTAGCGTGCCTTCCACACAATGGAAGAGAGGTAGAGTGGATGATGAGGAGTAGCCACAGTGTCTACCAAAACGCATCTCCCTCAGTGTGCTATATCTTTTCTCTTAACATTCTAATGACAGCTCAAAACTAACACATCCCAAAATAGATCACCACTTTGCCTCTTAGAGCAAGTCCAGTTCCAAATGTTCCTGCACTGTAAATGTCATTGATATTTTCCTTATTATGCACTCCATCAGACAGATGTTACTTTTGATCCTGTCTCATTCACCCCCAAACATTCATTGGGCTACTTTTGATGGAGTCTTTACCATTAATGTATGCTGAGCACTAGGTATACAATTGTATGTAAAGCATTGCTAAACAGATTAGAAATATAAAACTGGCCATAATGCTAGAAAATAGTAAGTCTTGCTCCTTACAAACACTAAGCAAATTTGTATATACCTATAGGATTACAAATTATGACAAATGCTCTGGAGACAAAAAATAGGGCAGGATGGAAGGAGGGGCAAAAATGGAGTTCACATTAAATTGGGTGGATAGGAAGACTTCTCTGAAGAAGTGACACTTGAGCTAAGTCCTGAAGAGTAGAAGGAGGCAGACAGGCAGACAGGCAAAGAGAGAGGATGAGCATTGCACACAGTGAGAGTCACGTACAATGGTATAATCAAGGAACTGAAAGGATTGCAGCAAGAGTGTGGTATAACACAAGTCAAGAGAAGAGTGCTTCACAAAGAAAGGATTGATGACACGGCTCAATGTTGCCTAGGAGTTGAATGAGATGAGGACTGAAGAGCAATTGTTGGATTTGGCAACATGGATATCTTTTGAACCCGAGCTGGAGCAGTTTTAGTGGAGTGATGGGAACAGGAGCGAGATTGGAGTGGTTTGAAAAATGATTGCAAGATGACAAAGTGGAGACATTATGAGTACACAACTCTTTAAGACGTTTTTCTATGAAGTGGAGCAGAGTAACGGTTGACAGCTGAAGAAGACTGTGTTGTGATGGAAGTGGATTGTTTATTTTTATTTTTGTTTGTTTTGTGATAAGATTAAAATTCTCACACAGTCTATAACTCCATGAGGGCTGAGATTTTTTTGTCTGATTTGTTTGCTTATTTGTTTTTGTTTTCTAATTGATGTTTCCATAACTCGTAGGAAAACACCTGATACAGAGTAAATACTGATTAAACCTCTGATGATTAAATGAATGAGATATACAGGTGACCCTTGAACAACACAGATTTGAACCTCCGGGTCCACTTATATGGTGGATTTTCTTCTGCCTCTGGCCACCCAGAGACAACAAAACCAACCTTTTCTCGTCCTCCTCTTCCTTCTCCTCAGCCTACTCAATGTGAAGACGATGAGGATGAAGACCTTTATGATGATCCACTTCCACTTAATGAACAGTGAATATATTTTCTGTTTCTTATGATTTTCTCAATAACATTTTCTTTTCTCTAGCTTACTTTATAGAAAAAATACAATATATAACACAAATAATGTACACAATGTATGTTAATCGACTGTTTATATTATCAGCAAGGTTTCCAATCAACAGAAGGCTAATACTAGTTAAGTTTTGGGGGAGTCAGATGAAAGGAAGGAGGAGCTTGTGCCATTGTTGGGAGTAGAGAGGAAACAGTATAGAAAGGGAGTAAGATTTCTAGGCTATTTAAGTCCAGGTCTTATGAATTTACATCTATACCCTCCTTCTTGTTGGCTAATCCCCATCACTGTTAATCTGCATGAGTGTCGTGGGGGTGGTGACTTGAGGGCTGGTTGGGTTCTTCATGGTTATACTTCATGTAAATTGAGGGCCAAGGGAACTGAGGATATTTCCAATGACATTATTCTGGTGGAGCAGGAAAAGGAATGAAGTGAAGACTGGTGAGGGCTACAGAAAAAGAAAAATGAGTCCTTGGAGATGAGCTCAAAAAAATGTTGTAGTTAGCTGATGGGGAGGGAGGTTGTGCTCAGGTACTGGGATATGGGAAGCTGTGAATTTGAAGGCTGTATTACTAGTTTGATTTAGTCACCTTGTCTAAACAGTCTGTATTTCTCCTACTATCTCTCTAACCTGCAAATTTTTCTCCATTTCCTCTGTCTCCTGCCTTTGAGTCCTCATCACATTAATCTGCTGCAATATCCTCCTAACTTTGGTCTTTTCTCCTCTCCTCTTAACTTTTTTCTTGATCCAATGTCATCTGCGTTGATATCTGATAGATCATCTCAGAAACAGTGTCTGGCTAGGTGTGGTGGCACATGCCTGTACTTCCAGTTACTCTGAATGCTGAGGAAGAAGGACAGGAGTTCATGTCCAGACTGGGCAACATAGCAAGACCCAATCACACACAAAAAAGCAGCATCTCCATCACACAGTATCCCTACTGGAAATCTTTACTCTGTGTCTGGGGCAAGTCTAAAAGCCTTAGCTTGGCCTTCAAGGCTTTCTATTTTTTGCCAGACATTATTTATTGAATTGTTTTCTGGTACTTCCTTGACAGGAGTTCATTTGTACCCACATTGTCTCCTGATCATTTCTCCCATGCTTTTGCCGGAAACTCCTTCCTCTCTCTTTCTGTCACTGAAAATCATTATTGTGGTTTTAATCTAAATCCTTTTTACAATTATTTATAATTTACTAAAGATTAAGCCAAGCATACCTTGTTCTGCTAAGGACTTATATCGTCCTTCATGTCTTCTTTCAGTGTTGTGATGCTCACATTAGAGGGCTTCATATTTAAGCGTAAGGATACTCTTTTTACCTCACATTTTAGTGGTAAATCATTCTAATGATAATAATGACAAACTCAATTGTCTAAATGTGGAAAAAAACAGGGTTTCTATATAATTTACATACCACTTCATTTTAATACGTGTTAACCTCACTCCCACACAATAGATTATGAATTATATTTAAAGAAAAACAGCTCTGGTATTTTGGTATTTGGAAGCATCAGCAATATGGAAATGCATTCTCACCACGCGATCCACAAGCAGTTAAGTGGCTGTATTTTCCGATGTAGTTGTCCCGGGGATATAACTGCTTTCCATGAAACAATAAGAATATTCTAGCTTTCCACAAGTAAGTGTAACCTCCAAGGAAATAAGGAAACCCAAAAGGCCAGGTGTTTCAGGAAGACCCTCACCAGTGTTTGGCACGTGGGGAGAGACACACGTGAGAAGCCCTGGGCACTCAGAATGCATAAAACGCTGGTCAGTGTGACCTCCGACGGGTAGATGCTGGGCTTTTAGTTGGGGCTGTCAGTAGTGTCCCTCAGATTCTCCCAAGGGACAGAGAGCCTTATTTCCAGGGGGAGTGTGGCACTTCCTTACTTGTATGCACCCAGAGTGCCATCCTGTGGCCTAAAATGAGCTGTGTTTGTGTGTAGTTGTGACAGCCTATGGTATTTCAAAGGAGTTTTAAAAGGAGCAAAAGTATAGTGGAAGTAAGATTTACCAAGCCTCCCTAAAAGTGTTACCAAAAGGAAAAACAAAAAGAAAAATCCACAGGAATACCTTACAGTTCCCTCCAAATTGGTTCCAGTTTGGATCCTCGTTTGGCCCGTTGCTGGTTCTATTCTCGTGTCTAATTCTTCGTTGCCATTTTAATTCCTCTGCTGGTTTCCATGGTTTCTTTCCCCCTCCTCCGTCAAATGTACATTAGCAATGATGTTTGCTTTTGTCTTAATTTCAAAACAGGTTTTAAAGTGCTAATATTTGTAATGTCAAGAGAGTATGTAACTTGAATTAAGGAAAGATGACATTTCATACTTGGGCACAAGGCAGTGAAATAATGCCTCCCAAACAAAGGATGCCCCATGGCTCTTTCCCACTACCTAAAGCATATAAAATCCTAGGAAGTCAAATGTGACACAGCATTTTGATTTAGTTTCTAAATTCTAACAAGGGTCCAAAGAAACAGGCGCTCTCATATACTTCCAGGGGAAGCAAAAATGTGGCAAACTTTCTTGGTGACAATTTTGAACTATATACGAAAAAAATTGAAAATGTTCATATACGTTAACGCAGGTAGTCTCCCTTTAGAAATTCATCCTCAGGAAGTGAACAGAACAAAAAAAAAATGCTATATGTTTGTATTATTTACAGTAACAATAATTTTTCACAAACATGATTATCTGCTATAGGAAAGTGGTTCAGTAAGGTGTGGAATATCAATGGTAATGTTGAATGACTATTAAAAATAGTATTATGGAAGAAAGTATTTAATGGCAGGGGACAATATTCTCAATATGTTCAGGAGCAACAGAAAATTATAAAATAGTAAATGGGACAAGAAGGGATTAAAGAATAACCCCACTTTCTTACTAACCAGAAGCAGAAACCAGCAGAGGGAGAGCCAGATGTTGGAGGTCAAAACAGCAGCTTCCTAATGCTCTTTGTCACCCCTTGAGCTTAAGCCTCTCCCACTAGACAGGTAGACCCAGAGGATGGTGACATCCTCCCCGTGGCTGGAAGGGGGCTCCCCACACCCCCCGTTCAGTTCCATTTTCCTTTATCACCAAGGAGGAAAGTTCCTCCTCCTCTCTTCAGAATAAGTAAGGACTCAGTTGTAAAGGGATGGAACCAATTCCTGTGTCTTTTCCATTTATGGATGGAAGTTTCTTCCCTTCTATGGCAAGCGAGGAATAGGGACAAAAGCTTTCCCATTTAATACTCTGCAGCTTTTGACTGCTTCTTAATTAGTTTAGGATGCAGGGGGAGAAGAAGACAGGATTGTTGTCACTGTCACCCCCCTAAAGCCAAATAGATATGTATAGTGGGCTACCAAATTTGTGTGTATATACCATATATATAAAATGGCTGGAATTACCCATGCGCCCACGCAA